>NC_141160.1:111600848-111918348 GCF_053477565.2 Lygodium microphyllum
CTTCATGGACCCAAAGAAGATCGAAACTATTTTTGATTGGGAGACACCCACATGTGTTAGCGATGTCCAATGTTTTCTTGGATTTGCCAACTTCTACATGACATTTATCAAGGATTACTCAAAGATAGTCACACCACTCACCAGACTCATAGGAAACTCAAAGTTATCATGGACGCTAGAAGCTAAGAAGGCCTTCTAGACCTTGAAGACCACTTTCGCCATTGCCCCAATTCTAGTTCATCCAAATCCTACGAAGCAATTTTTCTTGGAGACCGATACATCAAACCATCTTGTCCTAGCAAGGAGATGATGGTCATATGCATCCAATGGCATTCCACTCAAGGAAGTTCTCCCTCTAGAGATAAACTAGGCAATCCATGACAAGGAACTCCTTGCCATTGTAGATGCCTTCAATACTTGGCATCATCATCTAGAGGGTGCAGCCTAAAAATTTATCGTGTATATAAATCACAAAAATCTAGAATATCTTATGACAACCTGCATCCTCAATTGAAGACAATCTCGCTTGAGTGAATGATCATCTAGGTTTGACTTTATCATCACCTATCACCCCATGCCAACAATACCAATCAAATTCTTTATCAAGAAGGTCCGCTAGCACCTAAGAAGGGAGAACAAGCTTTTGATTAATAACAAGTAATACTACTCAAGCCAGAGTGCCTCCAACTAATAGCCATCTCCAACTGTCACCAAGACAACCCTACCTTGATCTAGTTAATCCATGAAGCCCAGCCCATGATGATTTAGCCAACAATTTCAAGAGTAAAAAGATAATGAAGTTTGAGAGTTTAAGGAAACTAATGGATGGTTATGCTCTACTTTACATCCCTCTAGGAAAGCTGAGACTCCAAGTACTCCAAGAACACCAAGAGACCCCAGTATCAGGAAACTTTGGAGTTAATAAGACCTTAAAGCTTATGTCAATAGGTTTTTTGTGGCTAGAGATGTGGAAAGAAGTTAAGGAATATATAAAATCATGTGATACCTTCATACAATCCTTGCTCATTCCAACGCGACCCCGGTCTTCTCTATCCATGGCTTTCATAATAGATCTTTCCAAATCAGACACATATGACTCTATTCTTATTGTGGTAGATAGGTTCACAAAAATGGTGCATTTCATCCCTACTACTACCAAGACCATCACAACTGCAACTCTACTGCTAGACTCTTCCTCAAATACATTTTGAGATTACATGGCTCCAAGATGTCATCATCATCATTGGGGTTCCCAATTCATATCTACTTTTTGGAAAAGCCTTTGTAACTTCCTTGGAGTCCAAGTTAAGTTATCCATAGCCCAAACATCCATAGATTGATGGTCAAATAAGTCAAGTAAATCAAGTCTTGGACCAATATCTCTGCTACACCATCAACTACCATCAGAATGATTGGTTTGAGCTCTTGCACATTACAAATTTTTCTTTTAATAATAATATCCATGCATCTACCAAGTAAACTCCTTTCTTTGCAAACTATGGCCAATATCCAACCATGGATGTACATCTCTCGAGTCAAGTAAAGAACCCTATCACCCATGACAAAGCTCAACATCTAGTAGATATACACCAAGAGCTCAAGCAACAAATCCAAAAGGCTCATAATAGTACAAGCACAATAGGGACTAACATCGTCTCTAATATCTAGTATGCAAAGTTGGTGATAAAGTATGGTTACTCAAGCAACATAATCTCTAGATAACAAGGCTCTCCACCAAGCTAAACCAACACAAATTTAGGCCCTTCACTATCGCAACTGAGATCAACCTAGTTGCTTACCGACTCCAACTCCCTAGCACCATGAATATCCACCTAGTCTTCCATGTTTCCTTGCTCGAGCCATCCCATAGCTCACCACTAAGGGGGAAGAGATCTAATCCCCCACCACCTATCCATATTGAAGATCATGAGGAATTTGAGTTTGAGCATATCTTAGACTTGAGGATCCCCCAAGTTCACTGGGAATACCTTGTTTATCACTAGAAAGGATATGACACCAATAATCACATTTGGAAACCTGTTGAATATCTCCAAAGAGCACCTCTCAAAGTTAAAGAATTTCATAAGAGGAATCCAATGAAACTTGGACCAAACCACAAAGCTGCTCCTCATGGAACACATTGCTAGAGGAGGGGGTGATGTCACAGACATGCCATGATCAAGTGTACGGATCATGCCATATATAAATCCACACCCCATGTGAATGCATCCTTGAGTAAATCAAGGAAAGTTTGTATATCTAGGAGCCAAAGTCTCTATGCACACAACAAGGAAAGAACCAATCTACATGATATATCATATACCATCTCAAGCACCTAGTAAGAATGAGTCAGTCAAGCTACCAGTCAAGCTACCAAGCTAGTATCAAGAATTCCAAGATGTATTTGAGAAAAAGAATGGAGATCTCTTGCCTGAACACAAACCATATGATTGTGCTATAGAGCTCCATGAGGGGGCTCAACCATCTTTTGGACCAATATATAGTCTCTTGTCGGAGCCCCAATTCTATTTGTGAAGAACATAGATGGGTCACTTCGAATGTGTGTGGCTTATCAAGGACTCAATAAGATAACAGTCAAGAATTGATATCCTTTGTTGTTGATATTGGAGCTCTTGGAATGCCGTCGAAAAGCCAAGATTTTCATCACAAAGATTGATCTACAAGGGTCTTACAATCTTGTACGGATCAAAGAAGAAGACGAATGGAAGACAACCTTCCACACAAGGAATAGTCACTTTGAATATGTTGTTATGCCACTCGATCTCATCAATGCTCCTAATAGTGTTTCAACATATCATAAATGATATTTTCCAAGAGCATCTAGATGATTTTGTAGTTATATACTTGAATGATATCTTGATATTCTCAAAATATTGAAAGGAGCATGAGCACCATGTAAAATTAGTTTTGGAAAAGCCTCGAGAAAAAGGACTATATGTAAAAATTGAGAAGTTTTTTTTCCATCTGACAAAAGTGGAATTCTTGGGATACAATGTCTCCCAGAGAGGAATCTTTCCAATGCGACCCCGGTCTTCTCTATCCATGGCTTTCATAATAGATCTTTCCAAATCAGACACATATGACTCTATTCGTATTGTGGTAGATAGGTTCACAAAAATTGTTCATTTCATCCCTACTACTACCAAGACCATCACAAGTGCAACTCTACTGCTAGACTCTTCCTCATATACATTTTGAGATTACATGGCTCCAAGATGACATCATCATCATTGGGGTTCCCAATTCATATCTACTTTTTGGAAAAGCCTTTGTAACTTCCTTGGAGTCCAAGTTAAGTTATCCATAGCCCAAACATCCATAGATTGATGGTCAAATAAGTCAAGTAAATCAACTCTTGGACCAATATCTCTGCTATACAATCAACTACCATCAGAATGATTGGTTTGAGCTCTTGCCCTTTACAAATTTTTCTTTTAATAATAGTATCCATGCATCTACCAAGTAAGCTCCTTTCTTTGCAAACTATGGCCAATATCCAACCATGGATGTACATTTCTCGAGTCAAGTAAAGAACCCTATCACCCAAGATAATGCTCAACATCTAGTAGATATACACCAAGAACTCAAGCAACAAATCCAAAAGGCTCATAATAGTACAAGCACAATAGGGACCAACATCGTCTCCAATATCTAGTATGCAAAGTTGGTGATAAAGTATGGTTACTCAAGCAACATAATCTCTAGATAACAAGGCTCTCCACCAAGCTAAACCAACACAAATTTAGGCCCTTCACTATCGCAACTGAGATCAACCTAGATGCTTACCGACTCCAACTCCCTAGCACCATGAATATCCACCTAGTCTTCCATGTTTCCTTGCTCGAGCCATCCCATAGCTCACCACCAAGGGGGAAGAGATCTAATCCCCCACCACCTATCCATATTGAAGATCATGAAGAATTTGAGTTCGAGCATATCTTAGACTTGAGGATCCCCCAAGTTCAATGGGAATACCTTGTTCATCACTAGAAAGGATATGACACCAATAATCACATTTGGAAACCTGTTGAATATCTCCAAAGGGCACCTCTCAAAGTTAAAGAATTTCATAAGAGGAATCCAATGAAACTTGGACCAAACCACGAAGCTGCTCCTCATGGAACGCATTCCTAGAGGAGGGGGCGATGTCACAGGCGTGCCATGATCAAGTGTACGGATCATGCCATGTATAAATCCACACCCCATGTGAATGCATCCTTGAGTAAACCATGCAAACCCACCGTTGCCATGTCATCATAGAACCTTCTAGAAGTACCATGTCATCACTTGCATCATCGATGATATCATCATGGAATATAATAGAAGATCTTTAGCTGTTGTCCAACACCTATAAAAGGAGGGGCTATCCATAGAGCTCCTCAATCTTGCCAATGCCAGTCTTGGGAGCTCAAGGAGTCAAGACCTCCAAGTAACTTTAAGTTGCAGTTCTAGTTCTTCTCTAGTCATGGTACGTAGTCTTGTCTTTACTTCCATGATACTCATGTTTTCTTGCCACCTTGTAATCTCATAGTACAAGATCTTGTCTAGCACTATCCTGTATCTTGTTCATCCCCTCGAAGGAGATCTTGTAATTCTGATGCCTTTTATCCTTACCCTATGGTCTTGGGTTGTGGGATCCTTCATATCCTATCGAGTCATGTTGTCTATACCATTTGAATGTTCCTTGCATTATGTTTGAGGGCTTTAATCACTGTTATGCAGAACTCGTATTGATTTATAACGATTATAAATTTTCAAAACTCGAAAAACCACAAATTTTGATGGAAACTGATAGTTTTTCTGATTTTAAGTGAGGAAAAATGAGTGGACGTGAGATAAAATAAGGAAAATTCTTGATTTTCAGTTCAAATGATGAGTCATTAGAAAAGAACTAGAAAATACCTATTTTCTATTAAAAATAAATAGGAAAAATAGAGAAAATGGAAAAAATTTATTTTTTGCATTTAAAAAATGGAAAAATAAGATCTATGTATGTGAATGTCTGGCAGGGCTGAAGCATGAGGTTAAGCCTTGGTTTGGCCTTGTCCTTTGTGTTAAAGTGGGTATTTATTGCTTTTACATACAAAAAATGACATAAAAACCCTCTACACCTATGCACCGGAACAAAATTTAAATGGCGAGGGGGAGGATGATGTTATACGATAGTTTAAACACTAAAATTGTAAAAAGTATGATTGTTCTCTTTTTGCATAACATTTAGGATGCGGTTTATTTAGAAATAATGGATCTATCAACATGAGGTTTCCTTGGTGCTAGGTTCCTACAACGAAGCATTGCGTATTACCGAAAATTCATTAAAAGGGTTTTTTTGACACGACACATAGGCTGAATTTATACCTAATTGTTTGTGCACAATAAAGCATACACCATTGCATGAATAATATACACATGGTATCTATTCCTGGTATGCATAGCACTATCATACTACCTTATGCCCCTACCTCGCATCATCTTGAAATCAAAATTCTTCCAACAAATCTTGCATCTAGTCTAGTCTCTCTCAAGCACACTCTAGTGCTCCCATACCACATTGAATGATGGCACTACTGGTGTTATAGTTGACAATAGCTCCAACTCACATATATACATTGGCTCTAATACTGCCAACAATAATCACCTACTCCAAATGGTTCTTTCACATCGGCCTCATCTCTTGTACAATGGTTATCCCAGGATGGGTGTCCCAGGATGGTAGTTAGCAATGCAAGTATGACCATTACGAGTATCTCCAAAAAAAGGAGAGAAGAGCCTCCACAAAACACATCACGATATTCTAAGTCAATACCCATCCTTTACTTTCTCCTTTATCATTTTGGTCAACATGCATTTCCTTAAAATGATGGTCAACTTTATCCAAACACATAAGATGATTATCTTGATTTTAGCTATTCAATCTACCCATCACAATCTCTATGGATATTCTTCCATCCTTCGTCATCAATATATATTCCCTACCATAAAGAATCACCTTTTCTACTACTATGGCTCATTCCCTCTTCTTCGAGATCACACTGATCTAAACTACAATTATTGCAATTCTTTAAGGACATCACTCCATGGACCTTCCTTGAGGACATCCTCTAGGCACTTACCTTAATAATTAAATCGTCCTTCTTTGACTACCAATAATCTTCATTGTTAGGATGAGCTCATAGAGCTATTTTGGAGGTCTTCAAATAATCCTCCTCAAGGGGCCCCATGGGACCCTCCTCTTATCCGCATAACACCATCCCCTCTTCATCGAAGTACACATGGTAATAGTATGAGTGTGACTGCAAATGGGTAGTCTACTATATTGATGGGATCTATCACATTACTAGGGATTGTAACTTCCCACCCCACACTATTCTATGCCCATGTAGCCAGTTCTAGAAGCCCTTCCACTTCCACGCAATGTCTTGTCCATGGAAAGGTGATCCCACCCTCGCATTCCTCCCTTGGCACCCTATGGTTCCCAAGTGACTTTGCTAGTACTCCTTACTCATCTCCTAACTCCACTTCATATGCTTCCTTCAATAGTCTTCCACATGCCCTCCAACCATTATTTCACTACTCCCTACTTCTTTGACTTTCACACACTATCTCCCATTTATTGCACATGGGGCCTTCACAAAAACACCATAAGAACCATCTAGAAAAGTGATATATGGCAGGTGTACCACCATACCATTAATGGTGAATGCCACCTCTATTGCACTTGTGATCAACACCAACACCCTCAAGCTACATTTCTAGATTTTCCCTATTGCATGGACTACATGCGGCATTTTGATCTAGGTCCTTGAGCTTTTAACACCTATCAAGTCCATTTGGCAATGTGGACCCACAACATACCTACTATCTCTGTCTATAATGCCACATCCTTATCATGTGGCTTCTGCACATCACCCTCTACAAAACTTTCTAGTTTCCTTGTGAGTGTTGAAGGCCTCAGTGGGGCTCACCTACTAACAAGGTGCTCTCTATCTATCATCAACTATTATGCTACCACCACTTGCACATGCTACCAAGTCAACACTCCATGTCTAGCCTATCCTTCTTTCAAAATTTACATGTTGATTAACATAGATAAGACATTCCATCAACTCTGCACTTGGGCAAGCTATCCATAATTTACTTTGAGTGCCTAGTTTTAAGATGCTCCAAAATAATATGAACAATCTACTTTTACCAAATTTCAATGTCAACCACGACACCTGAACATTGTGCAAACATAGTAGCATTATTTTTCACGTAGATCTACATCAAGGGTTTTAAAAAAACCTATCAATAGATATACCTTTTGCAATCAATCATGCAACCATTTCAAGGGTCATCTACATAGCAACTATCGATTGTAAACCAAAGTTGCAATCCCTATTGTAACATTTGATCATCAAAAACTAGGCTCTTAGTTATGTTTGTTACATGTAGCACATCATGAAGTTTTTTTAAAGATCACCCAACATACTTGAATGAGAATTGTGAATATGATAACTTTGTTATTTAATTAGCTTGCTACATGTTATTTTGATTCCTTTATTTACCTTCACCTTATTGAAGGTACTTTCAGTCAAAATTGAGAATTTTAGAATTGAAAGATATCCATGATGAGCACATGTGTTGAGACATATCATTAAGAAGGCCATACCCATTTTCCAATTATGGAATGCATAGGGTCATATGTGTGGCATTCCCATTGATCATATACCTCCTAAATGTGTGGCTTACCCATTGATAATATAGCTCCTTATATGATTGTATGATAATTCTCCATCTTAGAAAATTTTAGTTTTCTTAGTTACGCACCAACCAACATAGCATTTGGTGCATGTGTTAACAAAGGATGCAAACAAAAAGTGGAAGCATGAAAGTCAAAGCATAGGGATTGATTTGGAAGGGATTTTTTGAAATTATTACAATATGCTAGGTACTATTATCTGCAATGTAAAGTTGAATCTATTCATATTTTTTAGATGCATTATTATTGTGTAACCTTAGTTGAGAGCTTGATCCATTCCCATGTAAAGTGTAACATCTTTCATAGTTAAAGACTCAGGGTAAATGTGAGGTTATGGATACAAATAAACTTTTATTCACTTTGGATTAGAAAAGATCTAATTAACCTAGAATGGACAAATCAAAGGTCTAAAACGTGTGTTGGTTTCCCAACTTTTTGGAGGAAATCCTAACCCTAACACTAACTTCCCCACTGTGTAAAAAGAAAAAAGTAAATGGAAGAGCTCATTATTGTTTTGTAGCTTCAGAGAAACCCTTCTCCTTTGTTTTGTCTCATCTTCTTGTGTACCTTATTGAGAGTGAGAAAGAGTGAGAGTGAGATCACAAGTGTATGAGTTGAAGAGTGGAGCTCTCTACTTTTCTTTGCTTTCTTCTTTCCATAGCTTGGAGAGTGAGAGCTAGAGTGTGTAGCTTAGATTTCCCTAGATTTCCTCTTTCTGATGGAGTACTCATGGATTGAATCAAATGTGATGAAGTAGTGGGAGAATGTTGAAGGTTGAGCCTTGAATCATGAGGCCATTGATAAGAATTTGAATGGATTTGAATGATTACAATGTGCAGAGGTGACTTGATTGCGACCTCTTTAGAATTTTTGTTTCCTTGCTTGCATTGGAATCATAAGGAGAGAGAAAATGTGTTAGAGAGTGGAATGTCAACTAAGTATATAAGAGATGATCATTTCAATGAGTGCTTAACCTCTTCAAAAAGTAAGAGTCCATTTTGTGTGCCATTTTTGAGCATTTGTGCCAACATTGTTGGTTCCCCAACTCTAGTTTTGGATGGAATCAATTGCCCAAAGGTGCTTGCATATGCGAGAAACTAGTTCTATATTGTAATCTACCATTATTGGAATTCTATCCTTTCATACCTTTTGCTTTTATGAAATTTCTTCTCTCTACCCTAATCATTCTCACAAACCAGAAGTGTTTCTCTTCATCATTACTCCTGTAACATCAATACAAATCTCAAGGTATTGTTGTTTATCTCAGGTACAAGTAGCAATACAAAATTAAAAGGTTTCAATTACATCATGAATTGTTCATTGAAACATGTCTACTCCAAGCAATCATCATATAGATGTGCCTCAAAGATCTTGATGTAAGATATTAATTGCATTTCAAACTTGCACACTATGTGTGAGAGGAATACATGTAGTCTTTTCTTTTCCTTGTTTACATGATAGATTTTTCTTTATCAAGGGAAATGGGAACATCTCCTTACACAACTCAGAAAACTTCTTCAAGTGGTTACTTTTCATTATCATAGTCCACAAGATATCACAGTTTTAAAATATACATATTTCCTATCCTATATATTCCTTTGAATTATGCAAATGGAATGGTTACATTGAAACCTAATAAAGCCAGCACCTTCATAATAAAGCAGCAACAATAGAGGATGTTGCAAGCTATTGCTACATTCATAAATACAATTGTCCACTTTCCTTTTTCCCTCTCAATACATGCCCCCTACTTTCCCAAAGCTATCATTGAAAGTACCCAATTCACATTGATTCTATAGCCAACAAACATGTTGCCATCACCAAGGCAAGAAACAACACTTCCATGGTAAAAACTAAGAGACCCCTATGATTTTTAGTTTAAAGATAGATAGAAAAATATTTAGTTGAACAAAGGCGAAGAGTTTGGAAAATTAGGTGAATGTTGTGAGAAAGCATGATTTTGGGGCAATTTTAAGCCAAATTATGTACGTTTTTGGGTGTATCCATAGTTTTTGAGATTTCAAGTCCAAAAATTTAGTCCAATGACCAAGAAAATCTCTAAAATATATCGTTTGGGCTAAGATTAATCCCTTATTTTTACCCTGAACTCTTTTCAATCATAAACACCTCCTTATTATGACATTGGCTAGTACAAAAGTCAATAGTCAATATTCCATAATAACTAGTCAAGGCTCCAAAATTACAATGGGTATCACATGCAACCAAATGGCAAGCTTCCAATCTCACATGTTCACTTGAACTCCTTCCATAGAACATGTAAGCAAACCTCTAAAAAGACACAATGAATGTTTGCACTACTAGTGTTGTAGTTGACACCTCTAGAATTAAAGGCCTCTCTTACTACAAGATACAGGCCTTATACAGACGTTCAAAGTGACGAAAATGTTCATAAAGAAAATTTTCCTTGTCGTCACAAAAAATTCAGTATTAGCGACGCCATAGAACAGTCAGTATCAGCATCGCTATTTGCATCAGTATCAACGTCACATTTTGCGACACTGATACCGACACAGATAGCGACGATGACAACAACACTTTGCGATCCATATTGTGACACTAATAGTATCGCGTTGTCGAAGGGTTTCGAAAACAAAGTCGCGACCACAGAGGACCTTGACTAATTTCAGGATAGAAGATCAAACAAGCGAGATCACGATTCAATTTGAAAGAAGGTCACCTCAATTTCGGATAATGGCATCAATAGCTTCAGCTTCATACTCATTGACAAAGTGAAACCATGGTCTCAAAGAGAATCAAGCAAGTTCAAACTGCATTGTGGCTACTGAACTCAAAAATCTCTGCAAAGACATCTGGCTATAGTCACCAGAGCCCTTAAGAAAGTAGTAATTATATCACATAGATATTTCAGAGTAGTTGTTCATGGCCTCTTTGGCAGCCCAGTAAAGCTCTAGCCTGGACCAAGTAGTAAAAGAGGAAACAAAATTTGATGTGGATAAATCTCTTCACCATCCAATCAGAGTACTAATGCAGTCAATGCCATCAAACTCCGGTGCTAACTTTGGTAGATTAAAAGAAGGCTTTGAAATTTTCAGAGCACCTTATGACCTGTCAGTACTGTCCCTTTGTTGACTGTTAGGGTGGACCTGTTCAGATGGCATCAAGTTGTCGCAGAGGCGGAGCAGATGGAGCCCGGAGCTCGAGAGGACGCCGAGAGCTCCTAAAGCTAGGCCTGCAAACCCTTCTACTCTTGGTTTGATACCTCACAATAGTTGGAAAGTACTTTTAATTTTCTGTTTCCTGGATCTCTTGACTGGCTTTCTGCAATGTCTCTATTTATTAGCACTGTTGCTAGAGCTCACCTCATCTACGGAGTCCAAATAAAATGGAAGTAGCTCCTCTTTGCCATAGCTTGATTCCCAGCCTTGATTTTGCAAAGCTGATCTGAACTCATCATCAGCTTGCGAAGTGGAATTAAACTCGTTTACTTGTGAAACATGCGAAAAGCTGCCCAACAGTTCCTTCAAAGATGAACTCGCTAATGTAGCTGCTGCAGAATCAGCATCGTCCTCATCTTTTGAAGAGCAATCTGTCACTCACTGATCTCAACAACACAATTGAAGATGAATGGAGCTCCAGGTCTAATCTCTAAATCATGCCAGGGGTGTGCTGCCAAAGGAGCGTCTTGTTAGAGAGGAAAGGATGCATTCATCCAAAGGAGGATGGGAAACCCGTGAATTCCTCTTCTCAGGTACAATAGACTTAGAAACCCCATTGGCATCAATTACAGCAACCACATCACCATTTTCCTCATACTTCACTTTGCTCCCTCGATAGAGCTCTAATTGCGAGACTCTGCCATCCTTTGCGGTGTAAGTGATGTTCTTGACCTGGCAATTCCAGACTTCCAGTTATCCTCGGATTCAATAAGGGATCCCTGATAGAGCTTCCCGCTCTTGAGCTCGATGGAGACGATATGGCCTTCGGCTTCGTGCAGCAGCTTCACAGGTATAGAGTCTTGTTCCAGGTACAAAATACTGCTAAGAGTGCCGATTTTTCCCTAGTCACATTTTCCTGCTCCTTGCTTTTTTTTCTTCCCCTCTCCTCATACTCTACGTTCCTCCGCCCTTTGCTTTTTCTCCCTCCCATCCGGACAACACGCCTCCAAGAAAATCGGCCGCCTCCAAACACTGGCCAAATAAGAAGCTCGCTGCACATAATGCGGAAGTTTGATGCACAGTCAATGAAGTTTATCCCCATGGTCAATCCAGTCCCATGTTGTCTTGGCTCTGGTTTCATGCCTCATGTCACCAAGGCTGAGGCATTTCAGCATATAACCATCCTTTTGAAATTAAAAAGCTCCTCCTCCGACTCTTCTTCAAGTATGCGCTATTCACTGGTTTTACTAGTCCCTTTTCTCCAGGAGCTGAAATAATTATGTTGTTCTCTTTGGACTGACTTCTGGATATGGTCTTTTCACTATCATTGCTCTGTTGACACTTCCCTTCCGAGTCCCTAGACACATTCTAAGTTTCGGGATTCATAATTTCTCAACAAAGAGTCCCATGTTCCTCCTACTCAATTCTAGCTGATTCTTCATATATGCAGGTGTGAGGTAGTGGCATCCACCAACAAACTCATCACGTTCAAAAAGCTTGGTCTTGATGTATGTCTCATCTATGTATGTGTAAGGATCGATAGATTCCCTGTAATCAAATGCAAGAAACCCTGCCTTTGAGTAGACAACCACTTCATTCCTGCTGACAATGCCCTGCTTGAAAGCCTTCTCCCCTAGTTTTATCCTCCACCATTTTCTAGAAGGCTTTCAATTCATCCATTTAAAGTCTCAAATCCTCAGTGCAATCCAAGAGTGGCAATACGCTAACACAGTCTCTTGTATCTCAATGCTTCTCTGGTAGCAAATCAAGGAATTTTCATCCTGGCCAAGGGCGAGATAAGCACTACCCAAATGCTCTCAAAACATATCAGCCATTGGTTGAAGCAGTCCAAATTCCAATGGTACATCCTTCATCTCATCAAGCATTTGTTGGATAGCTTCAGGATCTCGTAAACCAATAGATAATTGAATCAAAACATCAAGCATTGCAGCCTATTCCAACCCTTTTGAACCTTGCTCTAATTGGGCCATCAAGGCCTCATAATTTGTCTCTACAAGAACCATAGCCTTCTCAATGTCTCCTGTCCATGAACTAGAACAATGTTAAGTAGTCTTAACTCATTCAGAATCATACTCGTCTAATTAAAATCTGCATGTACAGAGAAACATATCTGAAAGAAAACTGCACTTTTGTGCATCAGCATCTGGTAGGTTTCCATATTTGGCATACATGCCAACTAGAGCATTACAGATAAGTTCCTCTTGCTCCAAACCCCTCTCCACTATACTACCCACGCAGAACAAAAATGCAAACACAATGACTAAGTATGTACAAAGTAACAAATGTCACACACACAACTTTTTGGTGGATTCCACACCTCGGATGCGCAGCAGTACGACATCCACCCCCTCTGATCCTGCGCATCCTCCGAATGGGCCAACTACCCATGATCATTATCGTCAAGATCCATGAACATATCAATCTCTTCATTGTGTATTTCCGGTATATCAACAAGATTATCTGTCATATCATTTGTGTCTTCTACTAGAGTGTCTTCTCATTGCTCTTCTCTTGCAAATTCTTCCAATGCATAATCCTCATCATCTCTTTTCTTGAAAATCTTGATTCTTTTTCCTGCAATAGGCACTCTAAGCACTGTCCCATCCAATTCTATCAGCTCATTTGTTGCATTGTCAAAGACATGTCTAACTATGTATGGCCCAAACCATCTTTTCACCATCTTCCGAAGTGTAGTATTCTGATTTTCAAGGATGCTATCAAAGACTAATACCCAGTCTCCCTCTTCTATTTCTCGAGGCCGCAAGCGATGCCTACTGTCAAACCTATCCTTATTTCTAAGTCCAGCAACCTTCAACATGTCAATAGCTAACTGAATATCCTCTGGTCTTCTCTCCAACTGTCGGTGGATCCGAAGAGCTAAGAGCTCCTCTCTCATCAAATCCTCCTGCCAAGGTAAAACTGACCAAGTCAAAGCACAAGTCTCAGTCGGCATAACCGGTTTTTGACCATACATCAACTCTGCGGGCATATATCTTGTGCTAACACTGTGAGCCGTGCGATCAGCCCACAAAGCAAATGGTAGAAGTCTTGGCCATTCTCCAATCCGTCCTCTGCATGCTTTGGCTAATGCTTTCACTATCAATGGATGCCCTCTTTCACTCTTTCCATTTCCCTCTGGATTGTATGCTGTGGTTAGAGCCAACTTGATTCCTAGTTGAGAGAAAAACTCCCTAGCTTCATCTGCATCCAATTCACCGCGATCTGTAGTGATCTTGCCTACACAACCATACCTGCAGAAAATTTCTTCCAATAAGAACTTACACACTACACTAGTGGTCTTCGTTCTCAAAGTTCTGCACCTCAACATGATTGGTAAGATCCTCTCTAGCCAAAACAATATACCTCATGTGCCATAGACCCATAGGCATAGTAACCAAGTCAACTACCCACTTGTAATGAATGCATAGCGGATAGGTCGGATGAAGCTCATCTCAATGACGCACTACGGAATACATCTGACAGTCTCTACAAGTCTCTACAAAGTGAGAAACATCTCTGTACATGCCTTTCCACCAATATTTCTCCTTGATTTTTTCATAAGTAGCCCACAATCCTCTATGACCAGCCCAAGGACTCTCATGAAACTCCCTCATCACCTGTAACTGGGTCTCTTTATCGCAGACAACCTGCAAGGTAAATCCACCTCTTTTCTTCGTGTGTTTCCAAAGAAATCCGTCCTTGAGGAAATAACCATAGCTTTCCTTCTGATCTTCTTGAACTCTTCATCTATCCATTCATCTCTTTTGCTTAGTGTACTAAGGTACTTGCCAATTTGCAAACCAATCTCCAACATAGAGTTCTTCTATGAAAGCCACAATATCATAGACATGGCAAACATGGTCAACCATAGCGGCTGAAATTTTTGCATCATCCTCTTCTGCAAGCAGTGTCTCTTCATCATCATATCTCGCTCTAGACAGCATATCCGCCACTGGATTATCCTTCCCTGCTATGTGTTTAAATTCTGGATTTAATGACTTGATGTATGCAATCCATCTCAACATAGCTATATCTGGAGTAGAGCAACTCGTAATCATACCTATCAATGGCAAGCAATCTGTCTCTACCACAATTGAGGCTCCAATAAAGTACTCCTTGTCACATTTGAGAGCCGTAACAATTCCCAGTAATTCCCTCTTGATTTGCAGATACCTCCTCTATCTCTCATTTAGGACTTTTGCCCCAAACTGAATAGCATACATGTTTCCATCTGCATCATCTTGACCCACATCCCAACCTATGCCAATTGGGCTAGTGTCAACTGTCAATACAATAGGCCTTCCACAATTATAATCCGCTTTCCTGAGAGTAGGAGCAATCTGCAATAACTTCTTCAATTTTCTCATGGCTCTAGTGTGGCTCTCATCCCAATAAAATTTCTGCCCCTTTCGAAGCAGCTCCAATGAATCTCCGTACCTCTGAAGTGGTAGAAGAATACTCTGTAATCTTGCCTATAGCATCCACCTTCTCAGGTGAAGGTTTCCTTCCATAGTACCCACACATATGTCCAACAATGACAACCTCATTTACTCCAAAAACAGATTTTTGCCCTAATAGTGTCAAGTTCACTTCTTCTAACCTGGTCAAAATCTTTTCACAAGCTGAAATATGATCAACCACAAAGTATCTGCATCCTTGCTCATCTAGACTCTCATTCTTCTCTTCTTCTGCACACCCCTTAATGGGCACATCATCCAAGAAAGGCATAGTAAGCTGAGGTATGTACTCACGAAGGACCTTATGCATGGCATTCATCATATGCGCAACAGAATTAGTGGCACCTTGAGGCAAGGTACACATCCTAACAAGCCCAATAGGAGTTCTCATAGTGGTTATGTCCCTGCTTTCCAAAGCTAGCTGAAACTGATCATATCTCGAATACAAATCACCTAAAGAATAGATGGTACGTCCAACAAATGCTTTTGCAAACTCATCCACAATTGGACCTATATCAACATTCCTGATAGTAACTCTGTTTACTGGCTGCATGTCCTGTATAAATCGGAGAGTACCATTCTTTTTTGGAACCGTAAACCACCTATTTGAGTATGGTGCAGATGAAGGCTCTAGGATTCCCATCTTGATTTTCTCATTCAACAAGTCAATTAACTTTGGCAGGTGTGCCTTAGGCACTGGAATAGGTCGGAGGTTCCATGGAATATGAGGAATAGTAAAGATCACCATAGGAGCAATAATATCTGGATTCACACATCCAATCTCATGCGAGAAAAAAGCAAACCCCCTTCCATATCGCTCAAGCATATCCTAAAAGCATTTCTTCTCTAAAGGTAGCAAGAAATCACCATTTCCAATTTTTACTTCAGCAAGAATCTTTGCTGAAAATTTATGGCCTATATGCTCTGGATTCCTCAAAATTGACTGCTTGGCAGCCCTCTCTATTTGTTGATCACTGTCAGGTGGAAGCGGTCCAGCTACCGGCTTCACCTTCTTATCCACAGTCTTGTATTTCGTGTCAACCCTGGCTTCATTATGATCCTTTGCATTACTCAAATCTTGCTATAAATCAGCAATTTTGCACTCTGGTGGGGCTGAATATCCTTAGCCCTCTGCTCTATGGACTGCATAGAAACATGCCTAAACTCTGGATGCTAAAATATTTCAGTAATAAACTCTATTGGTTGAAAGTTTTCAGCCCTCTGTGTCTCTGTAGGCTGATCATAATTAGTCGGAAACTCTGTTTGCTAAATTTCTTCAGCACTCAACACTTTTTGTTGAGTCACCTCAGCCTCTGACTCTATCTGTGACACAAAATCTGAAATTTCATGAAACATGTCCAGGGACAGCACTGATACATTACTGTGACAACTCTGCATATCAGTTTTCAGCATATTTTCCATCTCTATCATCATATCTGCACAAACCATACTATCATACATCCCATCTATATGCTCATCATCCTCTAAAATACCTGCATTTTTCAAATTTTTCTCCTTCCTGCATATGTACTGCTTGGCAGCTCTAGGAAACTTAGAAATCTTCTGATAACTCATCGAACTATTTGCTGAAATTCCAACAAAATTGGAGGAGAAAATACTACTGCTAAGAGGCGAGAACTCCAATCTCCTCTGCTCTGTACCACCATCGTCTCACGGAACAGCGGTACCTAATGAAAACCCGAATCCCTCACAGCGGGCAAAGGTGCATCTCGAAGAGTATCCCTGTTTCTAGCATGGTTCACACACACAGTCATATACTGGACTGCTCTCATACCATCTTTACTGTGAATTCGTGCATAAGCAGATCCATCATCCATTACTTTCGTTTCCATGCGCATCTCTGTGATGAATGGCTGTCCAAGAATTATGGGGTAAGAGCATGAATCCTGCACAAAGAAATGGAAATCCTCCTCTACATCTCCAGTAGAAATCCTGACACTGGGACAACTAGCATACAAATCACCTGCAGTATTGTTGGCGGCTCTCATACGCCACCCATGCTCTGCATCCATAGGCCATCTATTACTTTCATAAACTCCACGAACTATGAGATTAATCTCTGAACTATGATACACCCAAGCAACATAAGGCACATGTTTCTCTCCAATTTCTACCATTGTTTTTGTAGTTGCCCTAGCCCAATGACTCCGCGAAAAATGGCTACGTGGTATCAAGATAGGCTCATCAGTTTGAGCATAATGCATAGGATGAACCCTCTTCTTTGTCTGCGGAAAAACAGAAGCATTCTCTGCCATAACCTCATCCTCATCCTCATCCAACTCCCCAATCAAAACTCCCTGTGTATTAGTAGTAGGCAATGCATGTCTTTTCCTCTTCAGGACTTCTTGGAACTGATCTTGAAACTCTCTTTTCGAGATGCCCAAAACCTCAGAAATAGTAAAAGTCACCTCATTGCCAAGTATCTTATCATTCAAGATTTTCTTCATATCCGTAGATGTCTCAATATCGGACATCAATCTAAATCGTGGCTGCTTTCTCTCTCTAGGCTCTTGCCTCTTTTCTTTCTTTTGAGCATCTTCCATCTATCGTTCTGGTCCTGGTCTCAAAGACGGCCCTGCAGTAGGTGGAGTAACAAACTCACCCCCTCTAGTCTTTTTAGGTGCATTTGGATTCTGTTCATCCCTCTTACGCTTCTTCTCAACAAGTGCATATGCTCCCTGAGACTTAAACAAGTAGGCATAAATAGTGTACCTGTCAACAGGCGAATCCCAACCTGTCTTAGATTGGATGCTAGAACCTGCACTAGTCAAAATAGTCTGCTGAATTTTCCCCTTGTTGGCTATCTCCATAGCATAGGTCCATAATGCTGACTGATTCTCTGATCCTTTCTCAATCTGGACTCCATATGCAGAAGCATCTCCTCTAGCTGTCACATAAGAAGTACGCGCAGCCATATCATCTACTAATTTCTTCATTCCGCCTTTCCCAAAATTGGTAGCAAGCAGAGCTCATGTTTCAGTCAACCAAATCTTACCATCTTGTCCCCAAAATACCGAATTCTTCCTCCTTGAATCTTGAAAATATTCGCAATCCCTGCAATGCTGATGGTCTATACTATCACACCAAATACATCTTCGATCTCTCCTAGGTGCACTAGGAGCACTTCTAGGTGCACTAGGAGCACTAGAAGAAATAGTAGGCACGGTCGAAGCAAACTGCTCTTTCAATTTTCCCACCAATTCTGCTTTAACTAAATCCAGTGTCAAATGCGTTATGCCTTTGATTATGTCATCAAGAGAGGAAGGACCCGATGGAGTGAATGGTTTTGGAGCAGAAGGAGCCGGCATCGGTCTTGGAATAGGAGAAACAGGAGGATTAGAAACAGTAGGCACTGGCATAGGCCAAGAAACTGGCTGAGGAAGAGAGGAAATGACAGGGATAGAAGCAAACATAGGAGCAGAAGACGGCGTTAGTGTCATGGATCCATTCTGTAGACGGGTCTTCCATATCCGCCTCTTGGTTAAAGACAAGACCGCATCCTGGGCATCTTGCCAATCTGTTTTAAGACCCATAGGCTTCGTGCGATCCTCAAGAAGCTCTCCTAATTCTTCTCGAAGAGCAAGATCTGCAGCTTGCAAGAAAAGCTCAACTTTCTCAACATCCAATGCTCTTTGTTCAATAGAATTAAGCTGACTATACCTCTCTTCAAATTCTCATATCAATTCTGAAGCAGCTAGACCTTTGTTTGGCATGTAGACCCACTCTCGAAATGATTACCGTGTAGCCATCCCAAAGTCCTCAAGGAAATACTCTTCTTTCAAGGCCTTCTTAAAATCTTGCCAATGCAAATTTTGAAGAAAAAGATCAGTCACTTTTACCCTCAAGACAAGTGTGATAAGGCGAAGGAAATATTTACTCATAGGTCCTGTTGGTACTCCAAAAAATCCCATCTTGATCTCATACATCTTCAAATAAGCTGATACATTACAACCATCAAATAGCTTCTTTTCATTCTCAATTGCTTCAATCGCCTTAGTCGTGCTGTTTGCATTCTCTTGCTCCGAATATAGTTGCCTTTGCTGAGACAACTGTTGTTGATGTAGCAGCAACTGGCTACTGCATATACAATTGTGTCTATTGATTTTGAAGTTGCATATACATAGACATATTCTGCAAAATCTTCTTTAAATCATCTGTAGAAGTACTTGAAGCAGAAGTCGATGATGAAGTTGAAGTAGAAGACAAGGTAGGAATCGTAGAAGAGGCTCAAACTAATGTTGAAGTATCTTCCATCCTGAAATTTAAATGTGATGCTTTCACGTCGGGTTCACCAAAGATGTCGAAGGGTTTCGAAAACAAAGTCGCGATCACAGAGGACCTTGACTAATTTCAGGATAGAAGATCAATCAAGTGAGATCACGATTCAATTTGAAAGAAGGTCACCTCAATTTCAGATAATGGCATCACCAGCTTTAGCTTCATACTCATTGACAAAGTGAAATCATGGTCTCAAAGAGAATCAAGCAAGTTCAAACTGCATTGTGGCTACTGAACTCAAAAATCTCTGCAAAGACATTTGGCTATAGTCACCAAAGCCCTTAAGAAAGTAGTAATTGTATCAAATAGATATTTCAGAGTAGTTGTTCATGGCCTCTTTGGCCGCCCAGTAAAGCTCTAGCCTGGACCAAGTAGTAAAAGAGGAAACAAAATTTGATGTGGATAAATCTCTTCACCATCCAATCAGAGTACTAATGCAGTCAATGCCATCAAACTCCGGTGCTAACTTTGGTAGATTAAAAGAAGGCTTTGAAATTTTCAGAGCACCTTATGACCTATCAGTATTGTCCCTTTGTTGACTGTTAGGGTGGACCTATTCAGATGGCATCAAGTTGTCGCAGAGGCGAAGCAGATGGAGTCCGGAGCTCGCTAGGACGCCGAGAGCTCCTAAAGCTAGGCCTGCAAACCCTTCTACTCCTAGTTTGATACCTCGCAATAGTTGGAAAGTACTTTTAATTTTCTGTTTCTTGGATCTCTTGACTGGCTTTCTGCAATGTCTCTATTTATTAGCACTTTTGCTAGAGCTCACCTCATCTACGGAGTCCAAATAAAATGAAGTAGCTCCTCTTTGCCATAGCTTGATTCCTAGCCTTGATTTTGCAAAGCTGATCTGAACTCATCATCAGCTTGTGAAGCGGAATTGAACTCGTTCACTTGTGAACATCCGAAAAGCTGCTCAACAGTTCCTTCCAAGATGAACTCACTGATGTAGCTGCTGCAGAATCAGCATCGTCCTCATCTTCTGAAGAGCAATCTGTCACTTACTGATCTCAACAACACAATTGAAGACGGATGGAGCTCCAGGTCCAATCTCTAAATCATGCCAAGGGTGTGCTGCCAAAGGAGCGTCTTGTTAGAGAGGAAAGGATGCGTTCATCCAAAGGAGGATGGGAAACATGTGAATTCCTCTTCTCAGGTACAATAGACTTAGAAACCCCATTGGCATCAATTACAGCAACCACATCACCGTTTTCCTCATACTTCACTTTGCTCCCCCGATAGAGCTCCAATTGCGAGACTCTGCCATCCTTTGCGGTGTAAGTGATGTTCTCGAGCTGGCAATTCCAGACTTCCAGTTATCCTCAGATTTGATCAGGGATCCCTGATAGAGCTTTCCGCTCTTGAGCTCGATGGAGATGATATGGTCTTCGGCTTCCTGCAACAGCTTCACGGGTATACAGTCTTGTTCCACGTACAGAATGCTGCTAAGAGTGCCGATTTTTCCCTAGTCACGTTTTCCTGCTCCTTGCTTTTTTTTCTTCCCCTCTCCTCATACCTGGCGTTCCTCTGCCCTTTGCTTTTTCTCCCCCCAGCCGGACAACACGCCTCCTAGAAAAGTGACCTTCTCCAAACACTGGCCAAATAAGAAGCTCGTTGCGCATAATGCGAAAGTTTGATGCACAATCAAGAAAGTTTATCCCCATGGTTAATCGAGTCCCATGTTGTCTTGGCTCTGGTTTCATGCCTCACGTCACCAAGGCTGAGGCATTTCAGGACATAACCATCCTTTTGAAATTGAAAAGCTCCTCCTCCGACTCTTCTTCAAGTATGCACTATTCACCGGTTACTAGTCCCTTTTCTCTAGGAGCTGAAATAATTTCATTGTTCTCTTTCGACTGACTTCTGGATATGGTCTTTCCACTATCATTGCTCTATTGACACTTCCCTTCCGAGTCCCCAGACACATTCTAAGTTTTGGGATTCATAATTTCTCAACAAAGAGTCCCATGTTCCTCCTACTCATTTCTAGCTGATTCTTCAGATATGCAGGTGTGTGGTAGTGGCATCCAGCAACAAACTCATCACGTTCAAAAAGCTTGGTCTTGATGTATGTCTCATCTATGTATGTGTAAGGATCGATAGATTCCCTGTAATCAAATGCAAGAAACCCTGCCTTTGAGTAGACAACCACTTCATTCCTGCTGACAATGCCCTGCTTGAAAGCCTTCTTCCTTAATTTTATCCTCCACCATTTTCTAGAGGGCTTTCAGCTCATCCATATAAGGTCTCAAATACTAAGTGCAATGTAAGAGCGGCAATACGCTAACACACTCTCTTGTATCTCAATGCTTCTCTGGTAGCAAATCAAGGAATTTTCATTCTGGCCAAGGGCAAGATAAGCACTACCCAAATACTCCCAAAACATATCAGCCATTGGCTGAAGCAGTCCAAATTCCAATAGTACATCCCCCATCTAGTCAAGCATTTGTTGGATAGCTTTTGAATCTTGTAAACCAATAGATAATTGAATCAAAACATCAAGCATTGCAGCCTATTCCAACCCTTTTGAACCTTGCTCTAATTGGGCCATCAAGGCCTCATAATTTATCTCTATAAGAACCATAGCCTTCTCAATGTCTCCTCTCCATGAACTAGAATAATGTTAGGTAGTCTCAACTCATTCAGAATCGTACTCATCTAATAAAAATCTTCATGTACAAAGAAACATATTTGAAAGAAAACTGCACTTTTGTGCATCAGCATCTGGAAGATTTGCATACTTGGCATACATGCCAACTAGAGCATTACAGATAAGTTCCTCTTGCTCCAAACCCCTCTCCACTATACTGCCCATGCAGAACAAAAATGCAAATACAATGACGAAGTATGTACAAAGTAACAAATGTCACACACACAACTTTTTATTTCACACCTCGGATGCACAGCGGTACGACAATGTGCAATAAATTTGCAATGCTAATAGTGATGGTAATGGGGGACAATGCTTGTGTAAATGAAGGCAAAGTGTACTTGAATCATAACATTGATACATGAAATAAATACATGATCGCGTAATGAAAGTGACGGTACAATCATGCAAGATAGTACCACAACATAGAAAATGCCTACACAAATCACGTGACCAAAAAAGAAGAGTATGTAGGATCCACGGATCCAAGGGTGAGCTATAGATCCTTGCCATTCGAAACCTCGTCCCGCCGCATAGGATCATCGAACAGAATCTACAAAAAAAGAAACAACTACACATCAGTCCACCATACAATAATACATTTTACTTAAATTTAATAACTACGAACAAGAAAGATGACTAACTTACAGGGCCGCCGCGTCCATATAATAGGTCGATCAATGCAATGAAACCATGTCTCTCTGCATATCTAGTCTCTAGGCCTATGGGATCGCGGTTTGTAATGGAGTGCTGCAAAGCAAATAAAATACAACTGTTAGAAACACGATTGTTAGTACAAGGAATATTGCAAAAACATAAGCAAGCATAACAAAAGAAAAACTTACAAAGTCCTCCATATATATTATGTGGCCGCCACTCCCAAGATGATGGACCACTCCTATCTCTAGTCGTGCCCTCGCCACCTCGCATTGCTGTCTCCAATGTCCTGGAGAATCTGTAGCTTTCTCCCTGAGTCCGCGCCAATCAACCACGTCTAGCCACTCGAGCTTTGAGGCCCCACTCTTAAGTGCCTTGCGTGCATCCGATTGTCTGTGTAACATGTACGCACACATGCACTCCATCATCTAGCCTATGGAAAACCTATGTGCTGCGGCAGGTACCGAAAACTCCTCATGCAAGGATGCTACTATGTAGTCCTTGCTCCCCTACGGTATGTTCTTCCAATGATCCAAGACATTGTGCCAAAAAACTTATTGGTACAACTCTCATCATTCATGATGATGGCTCCTGTCCTATCATCTACAATGTATCCATACCCCTTTAGGGTATGCCTAAGATGTGTCCTCTCCCACCACCATGCTCCTGGGAATATCTAGGAGACCCCTGTATATCTGGCATAGCTACGAGGGTAGTATCTCTTAACGTAGCACCCATAGGGGTGCCACCTGTGGATGGCTGAGCAAAAGTTGGAGTGACTATAGTAGACAACCCCACAGGTGTGACAAATCCCATAGGTGATGCAACTTCAGCAGAACGACGAGACAGAGACACTACGTCGGTACCTCCACAACAACCACCTAAACCACGATCTCTCGAACCAACATGAGAGCGAGGAGTAGCACCTATATCCCAAACCAACCGTAGGCTCAGTGCATCCATGTCTCCACAGCATCCCCTAAAACCACCCCCTTGTTGAGATGACAAGCTCAACACATGCGGACATTGATGGTGGACCGCTTGGGTAGATGGGTCCACACATCTATACTTAGCACGTCGGTGGTCATTATGACTCTCACATGGCCACTGACTCATTACTTATTATATTCAGGTTGTTACACCTATTTACAGCTGGCATAGTTATAGTGCCAATCGACTAGTATAGTCGGTTATGCATTGTTTGACTTAGTAGGCCACTTTCCTTTATGTTGTATCTTATCTATACTTTTTGTACATTGAAAAGTGTATGGAAGAAGAATAATAATTCAGCAAGAAAACGTTTTGGCCTCCATCTCTCTTCTTGTCTCTTGAGTAAGCTTCTCCTTGTGCATTCTGTGTGTGTTCGGCATAGCATCTTGAGCAAGTCCCCCCACCACGTGATTCTTGACATGGTATCAGAGCCACGCCACTGAGAGAGGCTGATTTAGAAGGCTAAAGTGAAGGAGAAGAAACAAGGTTCGAGCAAGCAAGCCACGGGTAAGAAGCTCTCCCATTCTTCCACTCTCTCTGTTGGATAGTGCCTGTGGAGGCACCGGAAGCAGGGTCGAGCAAAAATCTCAGATTGCAGTGAGATTTGGTGTGCGTGAAGAGCACTATGTATTCTGTAGATAAGCCATTTAGGGTTTTATGAGCAGTTATTTTGGGCATCTGAGGCCGTTTTAGGACCCGTTTTAGAGCCGCAAGGTTGCGGACAGCAGGTTCAGGATACACTGTGACTTCGACTGTATTGACCGAAAGTGGGTGCACAGGTTACAGATTTCAGATCTGTAAGTTCAAAGGTGTTTACCAGCAAGTAAACACAAGGTTTATCTGCAAATTGGTTAATTGCATGTATTGTTGAGCAGACAGTGAAAAAGGCTGTCTGGTGTATTGCTATGCACTATAGGTTGAGGGTTGCAGAAGATTTGCTTGCTGTTGGTATTAATTTTGTGATAATGGCACAGAACAGTGGAAGCCCAATCATTGAGAAGCTTGACAAGAACAACTACCCTTCATGAAAGTTTCGTGTCACGAACTTCCTTATTGGAAAAGGCCTCTACGAGTTTGTTTCCTGTGAAGAAAATGAGCCGGAGGTGAGTGATCGTCCAACTGTAGAAGAGACAAAGGCACGGAAGGAATGGAATGCAAAAGACAAGAAGGTCATGTATTGGTTGTCTGCAGTAATTGACAATAATATGCTGGGACACATTAGAAATGCAGAGAATTCATATGCAGCTTGGACCATACTTGAAAGATTCAACTCAAGCAAGAGTTGAATACATTGAAGAAAGGGAAGATGTCTATCAATGAGTATGCACTAAAGGTAAGGAGCATTGCAGATGCATTGGCAGCGATTGATGCAATGCCCGATGATGATGATTTGGTGTCGTCTACCTTGGGTGGACTTAACAATGAAAAGGCTTGGAAGTCTTTTGTAACTTCTGTATATGTTAGAAAGCTATTTCTAGATTTCGATGAGTTGGTCTCCCTTATGATCATCACTGAAGAGATCAACATGCAGAGTGAGATATCTGAAAAAAGTGGTGAATAGGTCCAAGCTTTCTACTCCAGTTCAGGAAGGGGACGTGGCAGGTTCCCTTCAAGAGGCCGTGGTACAGGACGTGGTAGTGACAACCAGCAAAATAGATTTAGTCAGAAATTTGGTGATATGTAGGTTTGAGGAGGTCGAAGTAACTTTAGAGGCAGGGGGAGCTTTAGAGGAAGAGGTGGATGGCAGAATAGAGGTTCTAACAACTCTGGTATTGTGTGTTAACACTGTGGCAAAACATGTCATATTGCAGCCCAATGTTATGCTAAGAAAGATGATATTTGCAGTGGTAAGTTGCAACAAGGAAACTATGCATCGTCTTCACGACAGAATGAAGACAAAAATGAACGTCTGTTTGTTATGCAGCATATGCTGAATGTTGTTATAGGAAAGGGAACACATGATGATGTTTGGTATGTTGATTCAGGTGCATCCAATCATATGACCAGCCATACAGAATGGTTTGAGAGATGCAAGATTTGCAAAACGCAGGTTATGTGTAGACAGGTGATGATTCATGCCACCCAATTTCACACATTGGAAAAGTTTCCTTGTCCTTGCATGATGGTAAGACAAAGAGTCTTTCAGATGTATTATATGTGCCATCTATTACAAAGAACTTGGTGTTAGTTGGTCAAATGGTAGAGCAAGGGCTGCAAGTCAGATTTAATGCAAAGAGCTGCTTTGTAGAAGACTTCAATGACAAGTGCAGGTTGGTAGCAAAGGGAAGTAGGTTGGACATATATTTACTCTGGATGTTGGAATTCCTTTCCTACTATGAATGCTGCTATATATGCCAAAGGAAAAGGTGTTGTTGCAGATATTAAAATTTGGCACAAACGCATTGGACATGCAAATGTACAAAGGCTGAAAATAATGCAGTCCAAAGGGTTGGTTACAAGTTTGCCTACATTTAGAGTTGTAGAATTTCATAAGGTATGCGAAGCATGTCAGTTTGGTAAGCAGGCAAGACAACCCTTTTCACATGATAGATATGTAAGCAGAAATATCCTTGATGTTGTGCATATAGACATTTGGGGGCCTACACAAAAGGTATCTCTTGGAGGCAGTTCATACTTTGTCATATTCATTGATGATTATTCTAGAAAGCTGTGGGTATATTTTATGAAGGAAAAAAGTGAAGCATCTGAGCACTTTAGAACTTTCAAGGCTGCAGCACAGTTGAAAGAGAAACACACTTGAAAATAAAGTGCTTGAGGTCAGATGGAGGGGGAGAATACCTCTCGAATGAGTTCAGTGATTTTCTGAGGTCTCATGGGATAAAGAGACAGTTCACATACAGATATACCCCACAGCAAAATGGGGTTACAGAAAGGAAAAACAGGCATATTGTAGAAGTTGCACGTGCCTTGATGGCTGAAAAGAATATGCCTAAGCATTTTTGGTCTAAGGCTATTCATACTGTTGTTTATATTATGAACAAAACTCCCATAGTTGCAATTCATGGTATGACCCCCGAAGAATGTTTTACATGTAAGAAGCCTGATGTCTCACACTTGAAAGTATTTGGCCGCATTGCGTATGTTCATGTGCCAAATGAGTTGCGAAAGAAACTGGATCCAAAGGCTAAAAAGTGTGTCTTTATTGGATACTCTTTAGAGCAGAAAGGGTATCGCTGTTATAACCCTGTCACATGTATATTTAGAGTGAGCATGGATGTCATCTTTGATGAAATGAGCAGTTGGTATGCATCTAGTGGTGATGTATTGGATGATGATGATGATCATGACACTTATGTGCAGGCTGAAAAGCAAGAATCACAGATTTTTAGTGGACCAGAGACATCATCTGGTAGTCCTTGGTCTGGGAGACTATGGAGTACCTCTATATCTTCAGGTAGTATAGAGGTGCTGCTATTGCAGCATGTGAGGTAGTATGGCTACAAAAGTTAATGGCTGATTTGGATGTGCAAGTGGAAGGTCCAGTTGTCATTTATTGTGACAACATGAGCAGTATACAGTTGGCTAGGAACCCTGTGTTCCATGCCAGGACAAAACATATTGAGGTACACTACCATTTTGTGAGAGAGAAGGTACTAGCACGTGAGATTGACTTGGTGTAAACACACAGGATCAGATAGCTGACATCGTCACGAAGGCATTGGGTACAGAGAAGCTTCAAAAGTTTCGAAGCTTACTTGGAGTTGCAGAGATGAAGTTGAGCTTGAGGGGGAGTGTTGAGATGACAAGCTCAACACATGCGGACATTCATGGTGGACCGCCTGGGTAGATTGATCCACACATCTACACTTAGCAGGTCAGTGATCATTATGACTCTCACATGGCCACTGACTCATTACTTATTATATTCAGGTTGTTACACCTATTTATAGCTGGCATAGTTATAGCGCTAGTCGACTAGTGTAGTCGGTTATGCATTGTTTGACTTAGTAGGCCACTTTCCTTTATGTTGTATCTTATCTATACTTTGTGTATATTGAAAAGTGTGTGGAAGAAGAAGAAGAATTCAGCAAGAAAACGTTTTGGCCTCCATCTCTCTTCTTGTCTCTTGAGTGAGCTTCTCCTTGTGCATTCTGTGTGTGTTCGGCGCAGCATCTTGGGCAAGTCCACCACGCGATTCTTGACACCCCTCCGTCTGGCCCAAGTTTGGAGCGTCGACTTCATCTACTGGAAATTGAAGCATTAGAGTGCACTAAAGTAGATCTAAAATAATGGCCTGATGGTGTTCGAGAGCGCTCTTGATCCACCATATCTCTTAATCGAGCCATCTGATCTAGAGACATATGCGTGAAGATCTCCTGTAGCTCCTCATCGCTCATCCCTTGACTCATCGTGTTGATCTAAATATCCACAAAGGTCACCTACACAGACAAAAATTGATGTTAGCATAATCAATATAAATCATATAAATCATGATAATATAAATCTTTAAAAAATGATCTTACTTAAAATGCATATCTTATGTACCCTTATAAGGGATTCATCAACGAAATGAGTAGGTGGATGCTGCAAGTATGAAGTACCCTATGGTCCCATGTCAATCTCCTTACAAAACTCCGCATACACCCGAAGGTCCATAGACATGTCACCATAAAAGGATGAGTCCACCTCGTTCACAAAGAATTCTTGGACTCTTGTATTTCCATCATTGTTACCGGATTATGGCTCCTCTACATGCTCTAAGCTTTCGATGGCCTCCACCCCTTACAATATCGACCCCTCTATTTTCATACTATCCTCATCTATTCTCAGAACATCTCTTTGATCATATACTCTCGCACTTCAGGGAGCTGAAAGTATAATATACCACCATCGAGGTTGTCGGGGGTTCGGATAGAAAATTACATCTTCAAAATCACATATAAGAGAGATTTAACTTTTGTGACATGTACTATGTCGTAATAAAATTTAAAAAAATATAAGTTCATGCATTTGTTCACAATGGGCTAGCAACACGAACGTGTCACAAAAATCTGTCCATATTTTTTCGAAATCTATTTTGAGAAATCTAGATGGACCTCGTCGAGCTATTGCTCTAGCTCCTTCAAGTACCACTTTGAACCACTGCACATCGAATAGGATAATGGAGAAACTACGATAATCCACCATGATAATACTTTGCAAGTTCCCAAAATACTCCATCTCATCTATAACTGTGTTTGCATCCATTGCTCATCGTCGGCTCTCTTGCTCGAACTTTGCCATGATATCACAATCTGTTGTGGAGTGCATTTTGTCGATACGCTCCACGTGGAAATGCCGTCCATGCGACCATGCCGCAGTATGTATTTTGTATTGTATATTGAAACACTCAATTATTTATTGCATACAAAATATAGATATGACAAACCCTAAACACGTCATCACCTTTGGACTATATCCCCTCGAGAATTTCCACTCCTCGATTGAGATCTCCACCCCTTCCCAAGACTCTGTGATCAAAGCTCCATGCAACATAAGCGTTGGCATAAACTGTGGCATCTCTCAATGCCCTCGAGATATTAAATTAGTCGATGGTGCATACTACATCGAAATTTAGATTGTGCTTCTTCCTGATCTTTCCTAGCTAGCTCCACATCTTGTGGATTGAATAAAGTCTTAATGTCCTTCTATGAGATCCATTGAACTAAAGTTGACAACCTGTAAATCGCCCCACGTATTTCTAGAGTAAGGCATCCTACGATCGCGATCAGTAGTACAAACTGCCACAAACGAGGATGCATTATGAACAATGACTACACTCCAAATAGCAAAATATGTAGGCCACTTATAATCCATTCATAGTACAAACCTGACATATCTCATGCCAATCATGGGATTTTAGCCCTGATAATTGATTGTCTTTAGAAAATGCGGAGCTGAGAGAATGCATCATACCCATCGGAGTGCGGATAGACTTAACTATTTGCTTCACAATGCGCTCTTCTTTAGTCGAAAAAACCCAAGGAGCGTGAGGTAGCTACAAGTGACTATCAGCACTGACTGCGGCCAAAGCACCTCCATCGTTTCTACCTCCTTCAAATCCATTTGCGCCCCTACAGTGTCTCTCTTTCCTATGATGTGATCCCATAGTAAGCTGCCCACGTTCTTGAAAATATGGATGGGATCCAACAAGTGGTTGATCTGTAAGTGGGTCTAATACGACAACTCATAGAAAACTAAGAACTGTCACATTCTGTTTGGATGTGACTCCATGTGGACCATTTTCAGTTTGTACCAGATTTCGGCATTCATACATGATGGAGGTCGTCCAAGAAAACCTTCCCTAAGTTCATGACCCTTTGGCAAGAAAGCGGTATGTCCTTGATATACTATCTTCTTCATGGTTGGTGACCTTCAGGAGTCTAACTATGGCCCACACAATGGAAATGCATGATAACTTGAGGTAACCAGACCTATTCCAACACCTCTATCTAGTGAATACAAACTTGAATGAGCTATGATAGATATTACCAACGATAACGAAAGCCTACTTACCTGAGCACTCTCTAAATCCCCAAAAGTCATGCATGGTCCACATGAGAATGACTCGAATATTGGCGGACTGTCAACCATCACACTTGCTCATATCTTCCATGGTGACCCCCTCCTCCCACAAAATCTTAAGCTCATCAACTAATGGACGAAGATACACATCCATATTTTTGACTTTGTGGCGACCAGGAACGAGCAAGCTAAGGATGAGATATCCTTTCTTCATAGAAATCCATGGAGGGATATTATAGTTGACAAGGACTATAGACCACACACTGGCTCCATCCATGTGAATCCACTGATATTCGATGAACTCTATCTGTGGATCTATTCTGTGCATCCCATATTGTCAAGCTCGCCATATGCTGGACGTACGAAACATGTGGTTTATGAGAGGGATAAATGGAAAGTGTTTAAGAACTTTTTGAGGAATGGTTTGCCCTTGTAAGTCCTGTCGATACCTGTGAGCACCACACTCTGGACATGTCTCCATAGTCTCGTATTTTCCTCGAAACAGTATGCAATCGTTGATATATGCATGGATGGTATTGTAGTCCATGCCAAGCTTTCGTAAAACATGTCATGCATCATCACAAGGCTCAGGCATGGTATTTGCAAGTCGTAATATATGATACTTCCCTAACCTGAAAAAAAAAACATAAAACACCACAAATATTTTTTATGATAGTGCCGAAAAGAAATCAACGAAGCATACGTACAAGTGTAATATTTTTGCTCGAAATATTAAAGAACGTGATCACCGCACGCCCACGCAAAAGCTGTGTAAAGTCATCTCCCGCGTCGATTAATGTCGGTGGCTAAGTGTTCCCTCCGCGCACCATGTTAAATTCCAGTTCCGTGTCATGCAAATGAGACTGGGGCTTGAAGACCGCAAGCCGCACGACAAACACCCCTTAGGTAAAGGAAAATGGATAATGGTTAAGATTAAGGCAAAATTCTTTATTGTTTACCCCTCCCCTCAGCCGATGCATGGCGGGGGAGAGGAGTGTGAGAGGGAGGGTGAGTAGTCCATGAGTGGTGTAGCATGAGGGGGGGGAGGCATGCACAAGCCACGTGTGTGGCTACCTCTCCACCCCCTTAGCCTATATGACCCCCTCCCCCTGAGGCATGAAGGGAGGGAGGAGAGAAAGGAAGCAGACGTGCTCCCATCGCCATCGCCATGCAGGGAGCTGCCACCACACGCCGCGCGCTGTCACATGTTGCAGCGCTGCAGGTCGCCTCCACCGCCACCATCACACCCTCCTCGTTGACATCGCCTTGGCCATTGTCAATCTCCTCCCCTTCAATCATTACCCCCCCCGTCCACGTAATCTTGTTCAAAAGCAAAAGCTTCTAAAGTTAGGCTTCCATAAGCCTCATTTCCACGTGCCTTCACGATTTCAGAAACCGGACTCATAAGCCCCGCTTCCTGCGCAAGGGAGAAGTAGACAAACTTTTGAGGCTAAGTTACCAAGCTTGGAGGGAGTTCGGAGATCGCATAAAGGCGAGGACAAACCGTGGAGTCCAAATCCACTACATCAACGATGGCTTCAAAGCCAAAGTCGCAAGACGCACACGTGGAAGTCTCGAACCCAAGTTTACACGTGGACATCGTTGCAAATCCTCATAACCAGGTTCTTAGAAAATTAATTCCACATTGGGCATGCTTAAAATTCATGGAAAAGTTATGAATGCAAATTACTTATTCGTCTTATGAACTTAGTTGCATGTTGCCCTTTTCCTGCATTTCCAAAGTGACAAGCCTAAACGCATATTGCATAGGTTAAAAGGATGAAAAATTTGCTTAAATTCACCCTTGTCTTCCTTGCATGAAAGAGCAAGTGCATAATGCATCTAGGCCATGATTTCCTAGATATGATTCGTAAGAGATATTCATTAGACATATATTAGAATGTTGTCCAAGGACTTGCATGGTATGAAAAGGAAACCATGATTTTGCTTGTTACATGCAAAGATGCTTGCATTTTTAAGACGGATTAAGTGCCGTAGAACGGATTAAGTCAACATTGGTCTTATGACATTCGTCATGCATGAACTTCATTTAATGAAATTGTATCTAGAAAACATTGCATGTCACATGCTCGTCATGCATGAACTTCATTTATCGAATTCGAATCTAGAAAAGGTTGCACGTCATATTAAAGCCTGAAATTCAATTGCATTAAACGAAAGGTTGTAGGCAAAACTCTTGATGTAAATCTATGTAGGTTTTATGCAAGTTATTCCCCAAATTGTCAATCATCATGATTTTAGCAAGGAAATAAAATGGTCTTTGCAAACCTTATAGTCGCGTAGAAGTAATGAATCACATATTTACACGTAATGTGATGTCTTGCGACTATTTACATCTTTAGAACAAGTTTAGCATCTCTAATAAAAGATCATTCCTTGTCGCAAGACAAGTAGACCGATTTAGCTAAATCACTTGTAATGACATAACCCACATAGGATTCTTAAAAGCATAAGTAGTTAGTACAACGAACACCTCAAAGTTCTAACTAGGTTTTAGCACATTAGAAATTCTAGCTAGTATCGCACTTGGACCCCAAGTCCAGACCTTCAAACACAAAGGTCCTACCCACATTCACGGAATGTTTGGGTTAATTGGACACCCATACAATAACGATCTAGGGTTTTACCCTAAGGATCTATTGAGCTAATACTAAACATCCGATTGAGAGTAGAAACCCTAGGGCCAAACGTTATTGTCCTAGTAAGGTTAGGGATTGGGTTGGCGGTTGGGTCAAGAGGACTCCCAAACCCTATATCTTAGCCAAACATATTTTTTGACCAAGAAACAATGTTTGATGGGAGAAACGATTCCACAAGTTAAGTGCGACACTTGTGCACAAGTTGCAACGTCGCATGGCTTTGTGATATTGGTTCCCTAGCTGTGATATTGGATGGAATCAATTGCCCAAAGGTGCTTGCATATCATCATGAAACATTCTAGAATTTTTTTAGTTTCCCTCAAACACCTATGAAAGGAGGGGCTCGCCATAGAGCTCCTTAGTCTTGCCAATGGTAGTATTGGGACCTCCTCGGATGTAAATGAGATCCTACAACTAGACCTTGATATAAGAAAGGGTCTCTTGATCCGAGCTTGATCCGAGCCACACCCATGGAAAATTTCATTGTCATAGTCCAGATGATTGTGCTAAGAAAGATCTTTTCTCTCAAAGTCTTGGTCGACTTCCGGTCCTCTGCATGTTTCATTGATGATGGCTTTGTAAATAGATACCACATTCTAGTACTCCAAAAGACCAATCCTACACCAGCTAAAGTCGTGGGGATGGAGGACATCTAGCATTTGGAGATATTACCAAGGAAACTTGACCACTCATGGTAACTCTTGGCTGTCACAAATCTTGTGTATGCTTTAATGACATATCTAGTCCCACAAATCCAATCACACTTGGGGTGCATTTGCTAAAGAAACATAACTAAAAAATTGATTGGGTTAAGTTAAAGATTACTAAGAAAGATAACATATCTTGAAAATCAAGGAAAGTTTGTATATCTAGGAGCCAAAGTCTCTATGCACACAACAAGGCAAGAACCGATCTACATGATATATCATATACCAGCTCAAGAACCTAGTAAGAATGAGTCAGTCAAGCTACCAAGCTAGTATCAAGAATTCCAACATGAACTGAGAAAAACAATGAAGATCTCTTTCCTGAACACAAACCATATGATTGTGCTATAGAGCTCCATGAGGGGGCTCAACCATCTTTTGGACCCATCTATAGTCTCTTGTTGGAGCCCCAATTCTATTTGTGAAGAACATAGATGGGTCACTTCGAATGTGTGTGGATTATCAAGGACTCAATAAGATAACAGTCAAGAATTGATATCCTTTGTTCTTGATATTGGAGCTCTTGGAATGCGGTCGAAAAGCCAAGATTTTCATCACAAAGATTGATCTACAAGGGTCTTACAATCTTGTAGGGATCAAAGAAGAAGACAAATGGAAGACAACCTTCCACACAAGGTATAGTCACTTTGAATATGTTGTTATGCCACTTGATCTCATCAATGCTCCTAATAGTGTTTCAACATATCATAAATGATATTTCCAAAGAGCATCTAGATGATTTTGTAGTTATATATTTGAATGATATCTTGATATTCTCAAAAGATTGAAAGGAGCATGAGCACCATGTAAATTAGTTTTGGAAAAGCCTCGAGAAAAAGGACTGTATGTAAAAATTGAGAAGTGTTTTTCCATCTGACAAAAGTGGAATTCTTGGGATACAATGTCTCCCAAAGAGGAATCTTCATGGACCCAAAGAAGATCGAAACTATTTTTGATTGACAACCTCCATCCTCAATTGAAGACAATCTCGCTAGAGTGAATGATTATCTAGGTTTGACTTTGTCATCACTTATCACTCCATGCCAACAATACCAATCAAATTCTTTATCAAGAAGGTCCGCTTGCACCTAAGAAGGGAGAAGAAGCTTTTGATTAATATCAAGCAATACTACTCAAGCTAGAGTGCCTCCAACTAATAGCCATCTCCAACTGTCACCAAGACAACCCTACCTTGATCTAGTTAATCCAGGAAGCCCTGCCCATGATGATTTAGCCAATAATTTCAAGAGTAAAAAGAAAATGAAGTTTGAGAGTTTAAGGAAACTAATGGATGGTTATGCTCTACTTTACATCCCTCTAGGAAAGCTGAGACTCCAAGTACTCCAAGAACACCAAGAGACCCTAGTATCAGGAAACTTTGGAGTTAATAAGACCTTAAAGCTTATGTTAATAGATTTTCTGTGGCTAGAGATGTGGAAAGAAGTTAAGGAATATATAAAATCATGTGATACCTTCATACAATCCTTGCCCATTCCAATGCGACCCCGGTCTTCTCTATCCATGGCTTGAGATGTGGAAAGAAGTTAAGGATGGGTGTCCCAGGATGGTAGCTAGCAATGCAAGTATGATCATTACGAGTATCTCCAAAAAAAGGAGAGAAGAGCCTCCACAAAACACATCACGATATTCTAAGTCAATACCCATCCTTTACTTTCTCCTTTATCATTTTGGTCAACATGCATTTCCTTAAAATGATGGTCAACTTTATGCAAACACATAAGATGATTATCTTGATTTTAGCTATTCAATCTACCCATCACAATCTCTATGGATATTCTTCCATCCTTCATCATCAATATCTATTCCCTACCATAAAGAATCACCTTTTCTACTACTATGGCTCATTCCCTCTTCTTCGAGATCACACTGATCTAAACTACAATTATTGCAATTCTTTAAGGACATCGATCCATGGACCTTCCTTAAGGACATCCTCTAGGCACTTACCTTAATCATTAAATGGTCCTTCTTTGACTACCAATAATATTCATTGTTAGGATGAGCTCATATAGCTTTTTTGGAGGCCTTCAAATAATCCTCCTCAAGGGGCCCCATGGGACCCTCCTCTTATCCGCATAATACCATCCCCTCTTCATCAAAGTACACATGGTAATAGTATGAGTGTGACTGCAAATGGGTAGTCTACTATATTGATGGGATCTATCACATTACTAGGGATTGTAACTTCCCACCCCACACTATTCTATGCCCATGTAGCCATTTCTAGAAGCCCTTCCACTTCCACGCAATGTCTTGTCCATGGAAATGTGATCCCACCCTCGCATTCCTCCCTTGGCACCCTATGGTTCCCAAGTGACTTTGCTAGTACTCCTTACTCATCTCCTAACTCCACTTCATATGCTTCCTTCAATAGCCTTCCACATGCCCTCCAACCATTATTTCACTACTCCCTACTTCTTTGACTTTCGCACACTATCTCTCATCTATTGCACATGGGGCCTTCACAAAAACACCATAAGAACCATCTAGAAAACTGATATATGGCAAGTGTACCACCATACCATTAATGGTGAATGCCACCTCTATTGCACTTGTGATCAACACCAACACCCTCAAGCTACATTTCTAGAGTTTCCCTATTGCATGGACTACATGCGGCATTTTGATCTAGGTCCTTGAGCTTTTAACACCTATCAAGTCCATTTGGCAATGTGGACCCACAACATACCTACTATCTCTGTCTATAATGCCACATCCTTATCATGTGGCTTCTGCACATCGCCCTCTACAAAACTTTGCAGTTTCCTTGTGAGTGTTGAAGGCCTCGGTGGCGCTCACCTACTAACAAGGTGCTCTCTATCTATCATCAACTATTATGCTACCACCACTTGCACATGCTACCAAGTCAACACTCCATGTCTAGCCTATCCTTCTTTCAAAATTTACATGTTGATTAACATAGATAAGACATTCCATCAACTCTACACTTGGGCAAGTCATCCATAATTTACTTTGAGTGCCTAGTTTTAAGATGCTCCAAAATAATATGAACAATCTACTTTTACCAAATTTCAATGTCAACCACGACACCTGAACATTGTGCAAACATAGTAGCATTATTTTTCACGTAGATCTACATCAAGGGTTTTAAACAAACCTATCAATAGATATACCTTTTGCAATCAATCATGCAACCATTTCAAGGGTCATCTACATAGCAACTATCAATTGTAAACCAAAGTTGCAATCCCTATTGTAACATTTGATCAACAAAAACTAGGCTCTTAGTTATGTTTGCTACATGTAGCACATCATGAAATTTTTTTAAAGATCACCCAACATACTTGAATGAGAATTGTGAATATGATAACTTTGTTATTTAATTAGCTTGCTACATGTTATTTTGATTCCTTTATTTACCTTCACCTTATTGAAGGTACTTTTAGTCAAAATTCAAAATTTTAGAATTGAAAGATATCCATGATGAGCACATGTGTTGAGACATATCATTAAGAAGGCCATACCCATTTTCCAATTATGGAATGCATAGGGTCATATGTGTGGCATTCCCATTGATCATATACCTCCTAAATATGTGGCTTACCCATTGATAATATAGCTCCTTATATGATTGTATGATAATTCTCCATCTTAGAAAATTTTAGTTTTCTTAGTTAGGCACCAACCAACATAGCATTTGGTGCATGTGTTAACAAAGGATGCAAACTTAAAGTGGAAGCATGAAAGTCAAAGCATAGGGATTGATTTGGAAGGGATTTTTTGAAATTAATACATTATGCTAGGTACTATTATCTGCAATGTAAAGTTGAATCTATTCATATTTTTTAGATGCATTATTATTATGTAACCTTAGTTGAGAGCTTGACGCATTCCCATGTAAAGTGTAACATCTTTCATAGTTAAAGACTCACGGTAAATGTGAGGTTATGGATACAAATAAACTTTTATTCACTTTGGATTAGAAAATATCTAATTAACCTAGAATGGACAAATCAAAGGTCTAAAACGTGTGTTGGTTGCCCAATTTATTGGAGGAAATCCTAACCCTAACACTAAGTTCCCCAATGTGTAAAAAGAAAAAAGTAAATGGAAGAGCTCATTATTGTTTTGTAGCTTGAGAGAAACCCTTCTCCTTTGTTTTGTCTCATCTTCTTGTGTACCTTATTGAGAGTGAGAAAGAGTGAGAGTGAGATCACAAGTGTATGAGTTGAAGAGTGAAGCTCTCTACTTTTCTTTGCTTTCTTCTTTCCATAGCTTGGAGAGTGAGAGCTAGAGTGTGTAGCTTAGATTTCCCTAGTTTTCCTCTTTCTGATGGAGTACTCATGGATTGAATCAAATGTGATGAAGTAGTGGGAGAATGTTGAAGGTTGAGCCTAGAATCATGAGGCCATTGATAAGTATTTGAATGGATTTGAATTATTACAATGTGCATAGGTGACTTGATTGCGACCTCTTTATTTTTTTTGTTTCCTTGCTTGCATTGGAATCATAAGGAGAGAGCAAATGTGTTAGAGAGTGGAATGTCAACTAAGTATATAAGAGATGATCATTTCAATGAGTGCTTAACCTCTTCAAAAAGTAAGAGTCCATTTTGTGTGCCATTTTTGAGCATTTGTGCCAACATTGTTGGTTCCCCAACTCTAGTTTTGGATGGAATCAATTGCCCAAAGGTGCTTGCATATGCGAGAAACTAGTTCTATATTGTAATCTACCATTATTGGAACTGTATCCTTTCATACCTTTTGCTTTTATGAAATTTCTTCTCTCTACCCTAATCATTCTCACAAACCAGAAGTGTTTCTCTTCATCATTACTCTTGTAACATCAATACAAATCTCAAGGTATTGTTGTTTATCTCAGGTACAAGTAGCAATACAAAATTAAAAGGTTTCAATTACATCATGAATTGTTCATTGAAACACGTCTACTCCAAGCAATCATCATTTAGATGTGCCTCAAAGATCTTGATGTAAGATATTAATTGCATTTCAAACTTGCACACTATGTGTGAGAGGAATACATGTAGTCTTTTCTTTTCCTTGTTTACATGATAGATTTTTCTTTATCAAGGGAAATAGGAACATCTCCTTACACAACTCAGACAACTTCTTCAAGTGGTTACTTTTCATTATCATAGTCCACAAGATATCACAGTTTTAAAATGTACATATTTCCTATCCTATATATTCTTTTGAATTATGCAAATGGAATGGTTACATTGAAACCTAATAAAGCCAGCACCTTCATAATAAAGCAGCAACAATAGAGGATGTTGTAAGCTATTGCTACATTCATAAATACAATTGTCCACATTCTTTTTTCCCTCTCAATACATAATCCCTATTTTCCCAAAGTTATCATCTAAAGTACCCAATTCACATTGATTCTATAGCCAATAAACATGTTGCCATCTCCAAGACAAGAAGCAACACTTCCATGGTAAAAACTAAGAGACCCCTATGATTTTTAGTTTATAGATAGATAGGAAAATATTTAGTTGAACAAAGGTGAAGAGTTTGGAAAATTAGGTGAAAGTTGTGAGAAAGCATGATTTTGGGGCAAATTTTAAGCCAAATTATGTACATTTTTGGGTATATCCATACTTTTTGAGATTTCAAGCTCAAAAATTTAGTCCAATGACCAAGAAAATCTCTAAAATATATCTTTTGGGCTAAAATTAATCCCTTATTTTTACCCTGAAATCTTTTCAATCATAAACACCTCCTTACTATGACATTGGCTAGTACAGAAGTCAATAGTCAATATTCCATAATAACTAGTCAAGGCTCCAAAATTACAATGGGTATTGCATGAAACCAAATGGCAAGCTTCCAATCTCACATGTTCACTTGAACTCCTTCCATAGAACATGTAAGCAAACCTCTAAAAAGACACAATGAATGTTTGCACTACTAGTGTTGTAGTTGACACCTCTAGAATTAAAGGCCTCTCTTACTACAAGATACATGCCTTATACAGACGTTCAAAGTGACAAAAATGTTCATAAAGAAAATTTTCACCGTCGTCACAAAAAAGTCGGTATTAGTGACGCCATAGAACTGTCGATATCAACATCGCTATTTGCATCAATATCAGCGTCACATTTTGCAACGCTGATACCGACATAGATAGCAACGATGATAACAACACTTTGCGATGCATATTGTGACGCTAATAGTAACGCATGGAATAAATTTGCAACACTAATAGTGACAGTAATGGGGCAAAAAAAATTTGTGGCAAGCTGGCCTGCTACAAATAGGGCTATGTGCTTTATTTGGGCCATACAAAATAGTTTCAATAATGTGTACAATGCTTGTGTAAATGAAGGCAAAGTGTACTTGAATCATAACATTGATACATGAAATAAATATATGATCGCGTAATGAAAGTGATGGTACAATCATGGCAAGATACTACTACAACATAGAAAATGCCTAGACAAATCACGTGACCAAAAAAGAAGAGTATGTAGGATCCACGGATCCAAGGGTGAGCTATAGATCCTCGCCATCCGAAACCTCGTCTGGCCGCAAAGGAGCATCGAACGGACTCTACAAAAAAAGAAACAACTACACATCAATCCACCATACAATAATGCATTTTACTTAAATTTAGTAACTACAGACAAGAAAGATGACTAACTTACATGGCCGCCGTGTCCATACAATCGGTCGATCAATGCAATGAGACCATGTCTCTCTGCATATGTAGTCTCTAGGCCTATGGGATCGCGGTTTGTAATGGAGTGCTGCAAAGCAAACAAAATACAAATGTTAGAAACACGATTGTCAGTACAAGGAATATTGCAAAAACATAAGCAAGCATAACAAAAGAAAAACTTACAAAGTCCTCCATATATGTTATGTGGCCGCCACTCCCAAGATGATGGACCACTCCTACCTCCAATCGTGCCCTCATCACCTCGCACTACTGTCTCCAATGTCCTGGAGAATCTGTAGCTTTCTCTCTGAGTCGGCGCCAGTCAACCGCGTCTAGCCACTCGAGCTTTGAGGCCCCAATCTTAAGTGCCTTGCGTGCGTCCGATTGTCTGTGTAACATGTACGCATACATGCACTCCATCATCTAGCCTGTGGAAAACCTATTTGTTGTGGCAGGTACCGGAAACTCCTCATGCAAGGATGCTACTATGTAGTCCTTGCTCCGCTACGGTATGTTCTTCTAATGATCCAAGACATTCTGCCAAAAAACTTGTTAGTACAACTCTCTCATACGAACTGTCACCCTTCTCCCCTCATCATTCATGATGATGGCTCCTGCCCTATCATCTACAATGTATCCATACCCCTCTGGGGTATGCCTAAGATGTGTCCTCTCCCACCACCACGCTCCTGGGCATATCCAGGAGACCCCTGTACATCTGGTGTAGCTACGGGGGTAGTATCTCTCAAAGTAGTACCCATAGGGGTGCCACCTGCACGGCTAAGCAAAAGTTGGAGTGACTGGAGTAGACATCCCCACAGGTGTGACAAATCCCATAGGTGATGCAACTCCAATAGAATGACGAGACGGAGACATACGTCCGTACCTCCACAACAACCATCTAAACCACGATCTCTCGAACCAGCACGAGAGTGAGAAGTAGCACATGTATCCCAAGCCAGCCGCAGGCTCAGTGCATCCATGTCTCCACAGCATCCCCTAAAACCACTCCCTCCGTCTGGCCCAATTTTGGAGCGTTGACCTCATCTACTGGAAATTGAAGCATTAGAGCACACCGAAGTAGATCTAACAGAACGGCCTGATAGTGTTCAAGAGAGCTCTTGATCCACCATATCTCTGAATCGAGCCATCTGATCTAGAGACATATGCGTGAAGATCTCCTGTAGCTCCTCATCGCTCATCCCTCGACTCATCGTGTTGATCTAAATATCCAGAAAGGTCACCTGCACAGACAAAAATTGATGTTAGCATAATCAATATAAATCATATAAAGCACGATAATATAAATCTTAAAAAAATAATCTTACTTTAAATGCATATCTTATGTACCCTTATAAGGGATTCATCAACAAATTGAGTAGGTGGATGCTGCAAGTATGAAGTACCCTATGGTCCCATGTCAATCTCCTTACACAACTCCGTATACGCCGGAAGGTGCATAGACATGTCACCACAAAAGGATGAGTCCACCTCGTTCACAAAGAATTCTTGGACTCTTGTATTTCCATCATTGTTACCGGATTCTGGCTCCTCTACATGCTCTAAGCTTTTGATGGCCTCCACCCCTTAGAATATCAACCCCTCTATTTTCATACTATCCTCATCTATTCTCAGAACATCTCTTTGATCATATACTCTCGCACTTCAGGGAGCTGAAGGTATAATATACCACCATCGAGGTTGTCTGGGGTTTCGATAGAAAATTACATCTTCAAAATTACATACAAGAGAGATTTAACTTTTGTGACATGTACTATGTCGTAATAAAATTTAAAAAAATATAAGTTCATGCACTTGTTCACAATGGGCTGCTAACATGAATGTGTCACAAAAATCCGTCCATATTTTTTCGGAATCTATTTTCAGAAATCTAGATGGACCTCGTCAAACTGTTGCTCCAGCTCCTTCAAGTACCACTTTGAACCACTACACATCGAATAGGATCATGGAGAAGCTATGATAATCCACCATGATAATACTTTTCAAGTTCCCAAAATACTCCATCTCATCTATAACTGTGTTTGGATCCATTGCTCATCGTCGGCTCTCTTGCTCCAACTTTGCCATGATACCACAATCTGTTGTGGAGCGCATTTTGTAAATACGCTCCACCTGGAAATGCCGTCCATGTAACTATGCCGCAGTATGTATTTTGTATTGTACATTGAAACACTCAATTATTTATTGCATACAAAATATAGATACGACAAACCCTAAACACGTCATCACCTTTGGACTACATCCCCTCGAGAATTTCCACTTCTCGATTGAGATCTCCACCCCTTCTCAAGACTTTGTGGTCAAAGCTCCATGCAACCATAGTGTTGGCATAAACTATGGCATCTCTTGATGCCCTCGGGATATTAAATTAGTCGATGGTGCATACTACGTCGAAATTCAAATTATGCTTCTTCTTGATTTTTCATAGCTTGGTCATACCTAGCGAGCTACGTCTCCATGGAGGCATGGTGCAACATACAAAATCCATTCACTTTCTCCTTCATTGCAGCATCCATTATTTTTTCTACCCCATTTCCAACCACCACATCTCTGGTCAGTCTATCATCGTCCTTCAATGACCATAGCATACTATTGTCTAAATCCACCGTTAGTAGCCATTGTGAAATATGCACTAACGCCTCAAACACCAACCAACCTTTAGCCATGCTACCTTCTGGCCGAGCTTGTTGTTGCACAAAGCCTTTCAAGGTTTTCATGAAGTGCTACAAGAAGAACATCCATTGTGTATGAACATGTTCAGCAATCTCCAGTTCATCTACAAGATGCACAAGAAGGTGGGTTTGTATCATGAGCATGCTGGTAGGCAGGTATTTCTCAAAGAGACAGACCGTCTCCACTGCTCCCCGCCTTATGGATTCAATAGAGGAAGTCTTAATGTCCTTCTATGAGATCCATTGAACTAAAGTCGACAACCTATAAATTGCCCCGTGTATTTCTAGAGTAAGCCATCATGCGATCGCGATCAGTAGTACATACTGCCACAAACGAGGATGCATTATGAACAACGACTACACTCCAAATAGCAAAATACGTAGGCCACTTACAATCCATTCGTAGTACAAACCTGACATATCTCATGCCAATCATGGGATTTTAGCCCTGATAATTGATTGTCTTTAGAAAACGCGGAGCTAAGAGAACGCATCATACCCGTCGGATTGCGGATAGACTTAACTATTTGCTTCACAATGCGCTCTTCTTTAGTGGAAAAAACCCAAGGAGCGTGAGATAGCTACAAGTGACTATTAGCATTGACTGCGGCCAAAGCGCCTCCATCTTGTCTACCTCTTTCAAATCCATTCACGCCCGTACAGTGTCTCTCTTTCCTATGATGTGGTCCCATAGTAAGCTGCCCACGTTCTTGAAAATATGCATGGGATCCAGCAAGTGGTTTATCTGTAAGTGGGTGTAATATGGCAACTCATAGAAAACTGAGAACCGTCGCATTCCGTTTGGATGTGACTCCATGTGGACCATTTTCAGTTCGTACCAGCTTTGGGCATTCATACATGATGGAGGTCGTCTAAGAAAACCTTCCCTAAGTTCATGACCCTCTGGCAAGAAAGTGATATGTCCTTGATATACCATCTTCTTCATTGTTGGTGACCTTCGGGAGTCTAACTGTGGCCCACACAATGGAAATGCATGATAACTTGAGGTAACCAAACCTATTCCAACATCTCTATCTAGTGAATACAATATTGGTGGACCGTCAACCATCACACTTGCTCATATCTTCACGGTGACCCCTTCCTCCCACAAAATCTTAAGCTCATCAACTAATGGACGAAGATACACGTCGATATTTTTTACTTTGTGGCGGCTATGAACGAGCAAGCTAAGGATGAGATATCCTTTCTTCATAGAAAGCCATGGAGGTATATTATAGTTGACAAGGACTATAGGCCACACACTCTAAAAAGTTGAGCGCAGACCGAATGGGTTCACGCCATCCATAGCAAGACCAAGCCGAAGATTCCTTGGCTCTCGGGCAAAGTGTGGAAAGGTAGATTCAATATGGCTCCATCCACGTGAATCCAACTGATATTCGTTGAACTCTATCTGTGGATCTATTCTGCGCATGCCACATTGTCAAGCTCTCCATATACTAGACGTACGAAACATGCGGTTTATGAGGGGGATAAGTGAAAAGTGTTTAAGAAATTTTTGAGGAATGGTTTGCCCTTGCAAGTCCTGTCGATACCTGTGAGCACCACACTTTGGACATGTCTCCATAGTCTCGTATTTTCCTCAAAACAGTATGCAATCGTTGATACATGCATGGATGGTATTGTAGTCCATGCCAAGCTTTCCTAAAACATATCATGTATCATCACAAGACTCAGGCATGGTATTTGCAAGTGGTAATATATGATACTTCAGTAACCTGAAAAAAAAACATAAAACACCACAAATATTTTTTATGATAGTACCGAAAAGAAATCAATGAAGCATATGGACAAGTGTAATATTTTCACTCGAAATATTAAAGAACGTGATCACCGCACGCCCGCGCAAAAACTGTGCAAAGTCATCTCCTGCGTCGATTAATGTCGGTGGCTAAGTGTTCCCCTCGCGCACCATGTTAAATTCCGGCTCCGTGTTGTGCAAATGAGACCGGGGCTTGAAGACCGCAAGCCGCACGACAAATACGCCTTAGGTAAAGGAAAATGGATAATGGTTAAGATTAAGGAAAAATTCTTTATTATTTACCCCTCCCCTCAGTCGATGCATGGCGGGGGAGAGGAGTGTGAGAGGGAGGGTGAGTAGTCCATGAGTGGTGTAGCATGAGGGGGGGGAGGCATGCACAAGCAACGTGTGTGGCTACCTCTCCCCCCCCTTAGCCTATATGACCCCCTCCCCCTGAGGCACGAAGGGAGGGAGGAGAGAAAGGAAGCAGACATGCTGCCATCGCCATCGCCATGCAGGGAGCTGCCGCCACACGCTGCGCGCTGTCGCATGTTGCAGCACTGCAGGCCGCCTCCACCACCACCATCACACCCTCCTCGTTGACATTGCCCTGGCCGTTTTCAATCTCCTCCCCTTCAATCATTCCCCCCCCCCCCCTCCACGTAATCTTGTTCAAAAGCAGAAGCTTCTTTAGAAGCTTCTAAAGTTAGGCTTCCATAAGCCTCGTTTCCATGTGCCTTCACGATTTCAGAAATCGAACTCATAAGCCCCGATTCCTACGCAAGGGAGAAGTAGATAGACTTTTGAGGCTGAGTTACCAAGCTTGGAGGGAGTTCGGAGATTGCGTAAAGGTGAGGAAAAACCGTGGAGTCCAAATCCACTACATCAACAATGGCTCCAAAGCCAAAGTCGCAAGGCGCACGGGTGGAAGTCTCAAACCCAAGTTTACACGTGGATATCGCTGCAAGTCCTCATAACCAGGTTCTTAGAAGTTTAATTCCGCATTGGGCATGCTTAAAATTCATGGGAAAGTTATGAATGCAAATTACTTATTCGTCTTATGAACTTAGTTACATGTTGCCCTTTTCGTGCATTTCCAAAGTGACAAGCCTAAACGCATATTGCATAGGTTAAAAGGATGAAAATTTTGCTTAAATTCACCCTTGTCTTCCTTGCATGAAAGAACATGCACATAATGCATCTAGGCTATGATTTGCTAGATATGATTCGTAAGAGATATTCATTAGGCATCTGTTAGAATGTTGTCCAAGGACTTGCATGGTATGTAAAGGAAACGATGATTTTGCCTGTTACATGCAAAGGTGCTTGCATTTTTAAGACGAATTAAGTGCCGTAGAACCGGATTAAGTCAACATTGGTCTTATGACATTTGTCATGCATGAACTTCATTTAACGAAATTGTGTCTAGAAAAGGTTGCATGTCACATGTTCGTCATGCATAAACTTCATTTATCGAAGTTGCTTCTAGAAAATGTTGTAGGTTTTATGCAAGTTATTCCCCAAATTGTCAATCATCATGATTTTAGCAAGGAAATGAAATGGTCTTTGCAAACCTTATAGTCGCGTAGAAGTAATGAATTGCATATTTACACGTAATGTGATGTCTTGCGACTATTTACACCTTTAGAACAAGTTTAGCATCTCTGAGAGAAGATCATTCCTTGTCGCAAGACAAGTAGACCGATTTAGCTAAATCACTTGTAATGACATAACCCACATAGGATTGTTAAAAGCATAAGTAGTTAGTACAACGAACACCTCAAAGTGCTAACTAGGTTTTAGCACGTTAGAAATTCTGGCTAGTATCGCACTTGGATGCCAAGTCGAGACCTTCAAACCCAAAGGTCCTACCCACATTCACGGAATGTTTGGGTTAATTGGACGCCCATACAATAACGATCTAGGGTTTTACCCTAAGGATCGATCGAGCTAATACTAAACATCCGATTGAGAGTAGAAACCCTAGGGCCAAACGTTATTGGCCTAGTAAGGTTAGGGATTGGGTTGGATCAAGAGGACTCCCAAACCCTATATCTTAGCCAAACATATTTCTTGACCAAGAAATGCCGTTTGATGGGAGAAACGATTCCACAAGTTAAGTGTGACACTTGTGCACAAGTTGCAACGTTGCATGGCTTTGTGTTTTAATTACAAGATAGATTTGCCACTCCTTGGAATAAGGTTGGCAGGTTTTAGTGCAAGCCTATTGTGCAAGAGAATGAGTAGACATCATGCTTCTTGGGCTGATTTGCCAAGATAGGGTAATTATGAATTGCCTAGCAAGCAATTGACAAATCAAGTTAGAGTGACAAGGTTACCACGATTTACTGTCTTAATTTAAGAAACCTAAGGCGTTAGCTAATTTGGGTTAACAGGGTATAACCCTAACCCAATGATACAAGGATACACAAACAACGAAACCCTTAGGGATCTTGCCAAGTCATAATTGATCCTAGACCAGATGCTGGACAAATTTGGAGAGAAGATTCACTCCTTACCAATTGGCCAAATAAAACAACCACTGGATTGATTGTGTTTGTATAGTTTAGGAGCACTGTTTGTATTGCTTTACTCAAAGAACTAAAGATGGATAAATAATGAATGCTTCAGGTTCAAGGCCTGAAGGGAGAGGCAACATCATTTACCCCCGACTATCTACCTGAACCTAACCAAGGGAATTGTTAGTCGCATCAAGAACATGGGCCGAACCCATTGCGAGAGGTCTCTCCATTGGGTGCTACTTGGAGCAGGAGGATGCTTGGGTGCCAGGGGGGCTCTGGCCATAAATCCCTTGCCTTCCGGGCCCTGCACAAGAGGCCGACGTGACTCAGGATTGGATCTCGAAGTCCGCATACTAGTCTACGGGCGGAAACTTGGAATACTAATCCTTGAGGAATGTTGGGTTGCCTTTGGGTGGATTATGGATTGCCTTCGGGCGGATTATGGATTAGCCTATGGGCTGGATTATATGATGTATTCCAAAGACTGATTAATAAGATAAATTGTTGAAAAGGAACTTGTTTAACACTGTTTTTCTATGTCAAGTGCTAAGAATACGTGAAGGAACCGGTGTCTAATTGGCTAATTAAGGAAGCTCTTTTATGCGTGTCCAAACTAAATGTGATAGGTAATTAGATAACTAAAGCAACCCTGAGGAAAGTGCGGTGGATGTGGCCATGGGTCCATCCTACGGATGGGTGGTCCCAGTTGGCCCGGAACTTTTCTCAAAGAAGTTGACAGCAAGGAATGTTGACCTAGAGTCTAGGTTACTAGAATCCCGATTTATGTTGTTTTAGGGGAACGGAATGGGACTATGCCTTATGGGCAGAGAGGTCGAGCTTTGCATCCCTCTCATTTCCCATTCTCCTTGAACCAAGTGCAACATAAATCCGCTTCAATCCTAACGTTTCTGCATAAAGTAGTTCGCTTGGGGTTCGATGCTAGCTACCGTTCTAGGAATTTGACCACTAGGAAACCCTGATTCAGGTCTGTCCTACGTGGGAACGGCCAGAATGCTTTCACTTCATGGCAGACTCGGGAAGACCTAGATCGCAAATCCCGTGACATTCCGTGGGAGTGTCGGGCGGTGCTTTCTGGACTCTCTTCCTGATGGGCTGCTAAGATGTGTCCTACGAGCGAACACGTGGACACGTTACAGTTGGTATCAGAGCCGAACCAACAATGTTTACAAGAAAACTTAATGAGGTGAAGTTAAGCAAATGTTGCTGTGAAGAACATGTCCTTACTTTCTTATCAATGTTGACTTGCAGAGTCATGAAGCATGGAACAGATTCTTGGCATTCCAAGTTATGTTTATGACCGTGATGCGCACTTCAGATTATCGAGGAGGATCGATATGATGAATATTCTAGACCGCATCTACAATCCATCGCCTCTGTACGTGGAATGGAGCTGGGCGGGTGATTCACGAATTTATTACATAGATGCCCACCGATTTGCGTACCTTTGAACCAACCTAAAGATAATCAAGTGACCCGAATAAACCCTGCCGATAGAATCAAGGTGTTTTCACCTCAGAACATGGTTTCGATAGGGACAAGACCCTTTATGATCCCAGTCCATCATGAAGGGTCTTGTCCTTCATTTTGATCGATGGATTTAATGATAGTAATTTTTGTGTGTATTTTCACACTCAATTTTTTCCTTTTTTCCATGTGAACACCCTTAATTGTCCCCTGACATCCCGTTTCATTTTTCCTCCCTCTTTCTATTATCCTCCAGCATATCTTTCCTTTTTATGTTTGTCCATCCGGTGCTCGGTTTAATTGTTATTCATTTTTTTGTAATTTTCGTTTTCACATTTGGCGTGTTCCCGCGCAAAAACCAGTGTTTTGAGATTTTTCGTGCCTTCCTGAGTCCATGTCGACGTTCTTTTCCCACACGTACATTCCGTTTGCCATGATGCCTTTGCCATCACAAATTTTTTTGCTCCCCGTACTCGCATTCATGCAGTGTGACGCAGAGGGGGCAGAGGGAAATTTCTTATTTTTTCCTTACCATCAACCCCGAATTAAAGAATATTGCAGGAAAGGCAAATCCAGTTGTGCTGACATGCTATCACATGCAAGATATGACAATGAAGAAGAGCTTATGGAAGAAGATGAAGTTGAAGAATCTATACTTACTGAATTTTATACCATGGCTGCTGAAAGTACATTTTCAGTTGGCTGCATATACAAACCCAAAGCTGAATCTTGCAGGTGAAGCTGATCTTTTTAATGGTATAGCATTAAGTACAGTAGGAACACAAAAAGATACTACTGTAAATCAGCATACAACAACAAAGATCAAATATTTATCTATGGAAGAAGGGTGGTCAACTAGAAGCTAGAATGCTCATTGCATTGCTCAAGTTCTAGTTCATTTCCTTGAAGAAGATTGGCTGAAGATTGGCCAATATTTGAGCACAATGAAGAAGGAGTAGTCTTGGACTGATGAAGAGTTCAAGCATATTAAGAGGAAATATTATGGCTTTTTTCTTAAAGGAGGGCATCTAGGGAAGCACGCAAAGAAGAAGAAAGGAGTGTGTCTCCGAGTTTTAGGTAGAGTTTTAGGTAACAAAAGATTACAACAATAGGTAATGAAGGAATTTCATGAAAGCCTGTGGGCTAGCCATAGAGGCATATGGAGAACCTTTAGTAAAGTCAAAGAAAAATATTGGTGGAAAAACATGTGTCGGGACATAGCACATTTTGTTGAAACCAGTTATGTGTGTCAGATGTATTCTATGGTCAAGCATCGAGATGGGTTACAACCGACTTATCCCTTGTCTATACATTATAGATGGATTATAAATCTTGTAACCATGCCTAAAGGATATGGAATATGCGGTATTTAGTGCTTGCAAGAGAGGATCTAACCAATCAAGTTGAAGGCAAAGCCTTAACAACCAAGACCACTCAAGATGTTTGTCGTTTTTTTGCTTGAAGAAGTGTTTTGTAGATATGGTTGTGTGGGTAAAGTAACTGCAGATAGAGAAGAGTTTGATGCTAATGAGGCACGCAACTTCTTTGTTCAATTGGGTATTAAGTTGGCTTTAACATCAACATACAACCCTGAAGGCAATGGGAAAAGTGAGAGAGGGCACCAGCCTATTCTCAAAGCCCTAGCAAAGTATTGTAGAGGAAAGATCAAATAATGGCCTAAAATGCTACCTTTTGCATTATGGGCTAACCGGACTACTCAGAGTACAATGATTGGCTATATACCAGCTGAACTTATGCATGGAAAACAACCAATTATGCCAATTGAAGAATCTATTCTCACATGGAGTCTTCTAACTTGGGAGGAAGGCATCAATAGAGAAGAGTTGCTGACTTTGCGCATAGGGCAGCTAGAAAGAAGGCTTGAAGATGTTCAAACAGCTATTGAGAAGCTAAAGACAGCAAGATTAAAGAACAAAAGAAGATTTGATAAGTGACATCAACTTCGGCCAAGAGAAATTCAAGAAAATGACTGGGTGCTTATCTATGACAGCAACCTAGACAATCAATACAGTGCTTCTAAGAATATGGTGGTTTGGCCCATATGTGGTAAAGGTCGTTGATGACAATGCCACATATTCATTGGCTCAATTGGATGGAACAAGCATGAAGATATCCATTGCTGGAAAAAGAATCAAGCTCTTCAAATGAAGAGAAAGTTCAACATATGAGTTAGAAGACTTGGATATAATTCAAGAGCATGAAGACATAGAGGAAGAAGAAGAGGCAGAAGATGAAGACATTGACATGCCAGAAGATACTTCTTCTAACACTGCAAATTCGTAAGACTTTGGCACATGCCAGAGGATGTGCAAGTTAGGAGGGGGTGGATGTCGTGTCGCTATGCACACACCATGTAAAAAAATCTATTGTGTGCCTTTCTTATTGATTTAGAGAGCCAATGCCATTTTAGACATTAGTGTTAGTATCCATGGTTCAAAAATATTAGATTTTAGCCTATTTTAGATATTATCTCTAGTAAAAATCCATAAAACTATAGGAAACTTCTAGATTAGGATGACATGTAAAAGAAAGCATGCAGCTTTCAGCCAATTTGAGAGGATTTTATGTAAAAAGAGAGATTGACGAAATCACACAACGCGCGGTCACTGTTTTCAGCCAGTGAACATAACTCCAAAGCGGGAGATGAAGAAGGAGTGATCTGGCTAAATTCTGGCTAGGTGTCTTGGTATTTTAACCCCCTTTTGGAACCAATGGAAGCATCATTAGAGGAATGTATTATTTTATACACGTTTTTGTCTATTAGAGTTATATCTTCTCATAATGCTGAAAGAAACTGATAGGCTTCATCTCTGTTAGTATTTTTCTACACTTTCTAATTCTTTTTGGGAGTATTCTTCTATGTCTTCAATTTCTTTGAACCCCTTCTCTTTCATCTACTCCTCTCCCTGAATCTACCTTCACCCTACTAACTCTTACCCCCGTGGTGGACTTTCAACACCAAACGCTCTGACACCGTGTTAAGGAAAGTTTATACTATCATCAGAGGTGAATTCTGGAAGATATTTAGGCTGATTTGGGGCTGATATCTTCAGCCATATTCAAAGAATTAGCTACAACATTGTTCTTTTAATTCATTTCTTACTCTAAATAAGACATCTTGTCAAAATATGCAAGTATTATGTGCCCCTATGGCATGGCAATGTTTGTAGATCATTCATAGACTCTTTGAGTTGAATTAAGAGGAGATTTTTCTCTTATTTATTGGTTGTGGTAACTTATCCTTATCAGGAACTCAATTTGAAGCTCTCTTGAAGCAAGTCTCTTTGCCCTACAAGCCTTGTAATTGACTCATAAGCTTTTGTCCTTAACAAAATACATTGAATGTAATCATGCAAAGTTGATTCATGCTATGGCATCATGTATGAATGATGGGATGCAGAGTTGTTTATGATACATGACAATATATTGTACTTGATTTTATAATTTGTGATTGCTTTTATAGTCAAGAAAATAAGCTTGATTTGAGTTAGAACTTATGAGATAATAGTCTTGTGAAGAACATGTAGTTGGAAGCTCTATCAACATCTTCAAGAACTTGGATTGAAACCTTCAACCCTTCTCTTATCTCTATCATCTCTGGAGTCTAAGCTCTTGAACCCCCATACATTCTTCTCTCTCCCTCAAACCCTTGTGATTGACCATGAAGTACCTCTTGAACCTTCAAACATTCACTATAATCTACTTATCTCTTGAAGACACATCTCCATCTGTCTTTTCTAATTTTCTTGCCAAACCCCTGTGGTGACCTTCAATGCACTGCGACACCGATTAGTGAATCTCTTACACTCCATCCTCGTCTTCTAGAAATCTTTGTATCAAAGCCTACATACCCACTAACCAATTGAGGAGGATGAGAGATAGAAGTAGTAGGAGAGAGAAGAGGAATCAATGAAAGAGGATGAAGGGATGGGTAACCAAAATCATAAAAGGAAGAATGTGCTAAATAGGGATTAGCTAAGAACTTAGGAGAATCGATTAAAAAGGATGTTAATAAATAGGCTAGAAAAGTGAAAAGAATATTTATAGATGGGGAAGGACAAGATGGAGGAGGGGGAAATACTCGACCCTCAATAAAAGAACACTAAATGAAAATACAAACTTGAGGAGAACCTTGCGGTTGAAAAAGAAGAAGTAAAATAACTGGTGAGTTGGATTTATAAAGGGAAAGATAAGCATCACATCTATGGGGGGTCCATTTACTGATAATAAGATAAACCAAAAACTAATGGACCTAAGACAGATCAACGATGGTAAGCATCAAAGAAAGATGAATCGAAAGGAGCTTGTTTTGAAAGGTGGACTAAGAGGTCCGCCCTCAATGGGTTAGTGTTCTACACATAAATAGATGCTTTGTTTTGTCATTGATTCAAGATCACAGAGTCAATCATTGCATGCCAAGAGGTTTCAAGCCAATCAATCACTTTAGAAGAATAGGCATGATCTAATCAAATTGCAACTGCAAATATATGACATATAATGTAGCTTGTAATATCACATCTCCTACATACCAAGCTAAATCTTCATCATTTGGAATTAATAAATCACCTCTCAGGTACATATAAGACATCAACATAGTGTTTGTAGTCACAAATTCTTCAAAAACCATTCTAGCCACTTGCGTCACAATAAATCTATAGACCAAGCTCCACTCCAACCATCCTTTGGAAGAGGCAAATCCATCGTTGAAAGCTTGATATAGAAGTCCAACTTGTGTTGCTAATAATGAACAAAGAAAGAGTGGTCTAGAGGAACAAAATCCTGAAATTGCTCAAATAAAGACCATAACAAATCCATTCTGGACTGAATTCTTTCCACCTTGGCTTGGAATAAGGGGCATAAGGTAGGATTCTTTGAAGGATCACAAAATCCACATGGGATAAGAAATGAACTACTTGTACATTAGGACTCTTCAAAGTAGAATCAGACTGAGCCAATTGTTCCTTAAGTTGTTGAATCTGAATGTTGCTCTGTTAGAGGGTGGTATTAGCTTATTTAAGCTATTTTGGCTAGGCAGCTATCAAAGCTTTAAGCTCTTGAGACTCTAGCAACAATCTATCCCACTCCTCAGTCACAGTAACCACCTAGGATTTAGTATCAGCCAACTGAGTTTGCAAAATAGAAATCTCCAAGTTTTGGGCATCATTAATCTTAGTTTGCTGCTCCATCTAGGTACAAAGATCATAAAATCTTTCTTGAGAAGAAGCGAGCTCATCATTCGCTTTATTCAACTCTTCTTTGGTCTCTTGAACTTCTTCATAACAAGAAGAATAGAGTTGATGGATGCATGCAGTCACCGAGAGTTCAATAGAACTCTAGATATCTTTGCATAAGAAAGGAATTGTGTCTCCTATCACCAAGCATTGTACAGAGGGAATAGAAATATCCAGAGTAGCATCTCAATGTGCTCTGAACAAATTTAGCTTTATGAGGAAAGTTAGCAGCTTACTACTAGACTGAAGAGGAATGGAGACTGGAGGAGAAGCTAGGGCCGATTCAGCCAGTCGTTTAAGTCGCTTCCTCTCAAAAGAATTACCACATGCAGGAAGGAATCAAGATCCTCAATGACAAAATTAGTGCTCTCATTAGGAGGAAGAGGAACCTCTAGAGGGTCAACTAGTAATGTAGGAACTTCCTTTATAGGGGTAGCATATCCCATGAAAACATAAAGATAGGAACCAAATGTGAGATTAGTCACATTACCCCGTGTGGCTCTAACAAAATGTTGATCCATCTTTAACAAGAGATAGGAACTCCAATCAATAGTAATTCCTTTCAACACCATCAAGAAGCTATGAATAACTTCTTCGAAAGGTAGTTAGAAGGTGTTTTGGTAGGCATAAACTTGTCCTGAAGGAATTGACATAATTTCTTCTAGGTAGGATTAGGGATCATGAAGACACTAATGCCTGAAGAAGTAATAACCCTCTTAAGGTCCAATACATCTTATGTCTGCTTCTGCAACAGCTTGAGGATATCCTCGTTAGAGAACAACTATCGAGCAGTAGGAAAAGGATCTCCCCAATAGGGTAAGGACATAGCTTTGCCCAAGCTTTTAGGCGTCATATGGATAATTGTTCCTTGAACAGGACTAGACTCCTTATTATAAGAGGCTAAAAACTTATCATAGATATCAATATCCTTCAGGAGAAGCAGCAAGGAAAGTATCACAAACTTGGCTAAACCCACCTTACTGATAATATCTTAATCCAAAAATATTGAGTAATCAGGGGACATCAAAGGAATGTACTGGATTAGGGAGGAGTACGAGGCCCCATTCAGATGGTTTACACACACCACACTCACACACTAACAATCACAAAGAATGCCTGCAAAATAATCAAAATAATAGGAGATAAGATATCAACCAAAAAAAGAAGAAACTCACACAGATTGGATCAATTGACTAACCACTCCCAAGCAATCCACATCCTAGAAAAATTTCAGCATGACCTCTACACTTATATGACCGAAAGCTTCATGCAATACATATATACAAGCACCCAATATCCCCAGTATCAGGTAGAAAAGAAAAAAGTATATACATCGTATCCCCGACTCGAATCAAATAACCAATAAAAACCGCCAAACCAAAATTCAAATCGACTGTTGACCCAACTCAACTGACTAAGACTTCAATTGACTACAACATCACCCACCCCACGTAATGCATTTATTAAAAGGGGAAATGTACAATGTGAGGGGAAAGGGAGATTTAATTGTAGGTTCATTTTACATGTTAATTATCAAAGGGTGAAATTTTTTATTATTAGGTGATAATAAGAAAACGGTGATTTATTTTATCCATTAAAAATTTGTTAAGTTGACGGTGCTTATTAACGTGCTCGGACTACGTACTAACTTTGGGTCTCTAAATGCAAGTTCATTTTTATAAATTAATGTGTGTGTAGTACTTTTTGTTTAGTGCGTGCACTTGTGACGGCAAGTTTATTTTATTACAAATTAATAAGTGTGTTTGGCACATGAAGCACATGCTTCGTGAATGGTTGGTTCTTTTTAATTAAGTAAAATATGTGTTTATCGCGAATGCACATGGAAACTATGGTCAACTGAATTGTTTTTAATAATTATTTTGTGATGTTTGTGCAAAACGAAAAATAAGGAAAGAAATTGAGTACTTGGAGGAGGGTATGTATGCAAGTACAATCTGAATGCACTATTAGTAATGAACATGATGCAACCACAATAGAATCCAATAAGAAAAGCCAATATAAGATAAACAAAGCAAACACCATGGAAAATAATTTTCAAACAACTGTGATATATTTTTCTATCATATCTTCATTCAATTATGTCCATAAAATGTGTTGAATTTGTTTGTACTCTATGTGTTTTGGTTTATTTGTCAATTTGGGATTATTCTGTGAGATTTTTTCTTTCTTCTTAATTAGTTTTGATATGGATGTGTGATTAATATTCTATCTTTTTGTTCATTTAGAAATGTAGGATAAAAGCTAAGCACAAATTTTCAATAGATTTTTCAAAAATTTTCTAGTCATTTTTCAATTTTGAAAAAAAAATCCGAAGAATCTACACATTTAACAAGGGTTTATTAGTTTCCAATTAATTTTGATAGGAAAGTTAGTATGATTTTTATGAAATTTTGGGAATTGTTTTTTACTTATAAACAAATTTTCAAACATTTTCTGATAAATTTTCATGAAATTGAAGGTTTTTAATTGTTTTCTAATTTTCTATTGGTATTTTCAATTGATAATAATTTTAAAACTTTTCAAAAATTATAAAATATTTTCAAAAAAGTTTTTAAAAATCATATTTTTATGAAAATTTTATTGTGTGTTATGGGTTTTTGTAATGTGTGTTTTTTAGTGCTTTTCAAATTTTAAAGATTAAAATTTTAGAAAAATGTATTCATAATTGGGTTGTGTGTTAGCTCCATGGGAACAAGAGCGAGCTCACCACCCCACAGAAAAAACCACATCCATGTCCTCGCATGTGAACAACCACAATCACGAACACACGCAACGAGGTCCAAAACCTTGCACGCGAACAAGACCTAAGGAGAGGACACACTCGAACGATACATGGGAATAATGGGTGGTCATACTCAAAAAAACAGGAAAAAATAAATGAAAGGAGGGTTGGTTGTTGTTGTGTTTTTGTTGGGAAAAAAATGGAGGAAAGGTAAAATGTTTTATGTGTATTTGTTGTTTTGGTTTGTTTGAGTGGTGTAATATTTGTGTGTGTTTTTTTTAATGTGTTGTGTGTTGTGGTTGGTTTTCATTTTGTGTGTTTTTAAATTTAATTACTAAGTGTGTTGGGGTGTGTTTTGTTTTTTGGTGCTTTTTTTTCTTTCAAATTTAATTATGTGTTTTTTTTATGTGTTAAAAATTAATGGGGATTTTTTTTAAATTTTAATGTTATGAAAAAAGAGGAGGAGTGGTACCTCAGGAGGGGGTTGGGCGGGCAAATGCGTGGGACAATTGGGCAGGTGGGGGGTTGTGGGGTGGGTGAGGTACACATAGAAGTGGGGGAGGGATGGCATAGGGAAGAATATGGCAAGCCGATGTAGGGAGCATGCCAAGCAGGGTGTCGATGGCACGGGTCACGATGGTCGGCTACCACAGGACCGGCAATGACAATTGGCGATCACCACACGCAGCAAGCGTAGGTGTGGGCAGCATCACCATAGGCGACGGTGCAAGCGGCTCTTCCCGATGTGGCACTGCGATCGTCACGAGGCTACGGGTGTGGGGGGGTCACAGGAGGGGGTGGCCATTGGTGGGGGGGTAGAGGTGTGGTTTTTGTTTTTGTTTGTGTATGTGTTTTTTTTTTCTATTAGGTTTTTTTTAAATTGGTTTTTTTTTGTTTTTTTGTGTAAGGGAAAAATAAGAAATTTCCCTCCCCCCTCTGCGTCACACTGCATGAATGCGAGTACGGGGAGCAAAAAAATTTGTGATGGCAAAGGCATCATGGCAAACAGAATGTACGTGTGGGAAAAGGACGTCGGCACGGACTCAGCAAGGCACAAAAAATCTCAAAACACTGGTGTTTGCACGGAAACACGCCAAATGTGAAAACGTAAATTACAAAAAAATGAATAACAATTAAACCGAGCACCGAATGGACAAACATAAAAAAGGAAAGATATACTGGAGGATAATAGGAAGAGGGAGGAAAATGAAACGAGATGTCAGGGGACAATTAAGGGTGTTCACATGGAAAAAAGGAAAAAATAGAGCGTGAAAACACACAAAAATTACTATCATTAAATCCGTCGATCAAAATGATGTGGTTTCGATAAGGACAAGATCCGTCGATTCCTAAAAATCCATGATCCCAGTCTATACTATTACTCAGTTTCCGTAGAGCTGAATGTAACACAATCTTATTCTCCCCGAATTAATGTATCAGCTTGCTCTACCATCCCAAGAATAATTGTACTCCGAAAGGGCTATGCCCATATGAATGAAATAAGACTCTTTTTATCAATGATTGTCTTGACTGTGAGTATTGATAAAAAAAAGTTAAGTGATTAGGTCACTTGACTGAAAGCTGAATTGGGCATGAAATGTAATGTGAGAAACGTTTAGCGAGTTGTTAACATTAAGAATCTCAATGCCCAGGCACAACCTCAGGTGCAGATTCCTAGTTCGACCCCTACACCAAGTACGGTTGTGATTCAGGAGAAGAAGTTTCTTCTCAAGTAAATCAAGCCACCAGAATTTGATGGCAAGGGAAGAACCGTCCAAATTGATGCGGAGATCTAGATCGAGTCCATGGAAGATTACTTTGAAGCGGCCGGTACTGCACCCACTAACCAAGCAATGCTTGCCATGCTGAAGCTTACCGGCGAAGCCAGACTTTGGTGGAAGCAATGGTGCAGAGACCAAGGGATCTTGGAAGGGTCCGTTACTTGGGAGAAGTTGAAAAGAGCTGTGCGAGGAAGATATCTACCACTTGCATGCCGCACGCAGAAGATGAATGAGTTCTATGAGCTGCAACAGCTTGGTTTATCTTTGGACGCATACTACTCGAAGTTTGTCTCTCTTTTGAAGTATGCGCCACAAATGGATATGACACAACAGGTGTCAAAGTTTTGTGCCGGATTAAATCCACCTGTAAACACCCGCCTCAAATCAATGCACCCAATAGATCTTCAGGACGCACTCATTCGAATTGCACCCATTATACAGGAAGTGCAGACCAGGCTAAGAATTAACAAGACTTGGTCTTATAAGGATCAAAACAAGGGAGTGTATAGGTCCCAGGCGAAGAGAGTTCAAGGTCAAAACCAAGGACAAAGGAAGAAAGCTAGGACCAGCAATGTCAATAATTTTGTTCCTACCCAAGGTAATGGCCATAACCTCCGTTGCTTCCATTATAACGAGCCCGAACATTTCAAAAGGCAATGTCCCAAGCTTGGTGGAGGACAATGTCAAGGAACCGCCCGTGGCCAAGGAACCGCCCGTGGCCAAGGAGCCGCCACCCGGGGCAAAGGAAGAACCTCCTATGTTGCCACCAATAGGGAGATAAGCAAAGAAGAAGACTTGACCATGGAAGCAGACTTTGAGAGGGCAACAGTCCATGCCGCCCTTCAGAAGAAAGGCCCGAAACGCCAGTTTTTGGTGATTCAGACACCATCGGATTATCAAGGTAAAGGCTTCAAAACCTTGATTTATTGTGGCAGTACACATTCCTTTATTTCACCCGCTTGTGCAAGAAGATTAGGAATAGCCATAATAGATGCACCCACTTTGCTTTTGGAATTAGCAAATGGTCATGAGGTCACTTGTACCAGGCAAACTGCTAAGGTGAAATTCTTACTGGGAGGAAAGTCGACTTCGGTTCGATTCAGGGTCATGAACCTAGGTATCCATGAGTGTTTGCTTGGAATGGATTGGCTTAAACCTATTGATGCCCACATTCACTGTGGAAAGGGCAAATTTTCCTTTCGAAATTATGAAGGGGAATTGGTCACAACTCAAGGAGAGGCTGGGAATCCGAAAATTCAATTGGACAAAGCATCTTGGATAATAAAGGGAGTTAGGAAGGGACTACCTGTCTACTTGATTAAGCTAAATAAGCTAGATCAGAATCAGGAGTCTAGTGAAGAACCTTCATGGCTAAAGGAGTACGCAGACATATTTCCTGAAGAGCTGACAAAACTTCCGCCTCAAAGGGAAGTTGATCATGAAATCAAGCTAGTGCTAGGAGCTGCACCAATTGCAAAGAGGCCATATAGAATGTTCGTCCTGGAAGCAATTGAGTTGAAGGAGCAACTCAAGCAACTGTTAGACCAAGGTTACATCCATCCTAGCAGTTCGCCATGGGGAGCTCCAATGCTATTCCAAAAGAAAAAGGATGGAATGCTTCAGTTATGTATTGATTATAGAGGGTTGAATCAATCAATCATTAAGAACAAATATCCTATTCCAAGAATAGATGAACTTCTTGACCGTCTTCAAGGTGCAAAGGTCTTCTCCAAGATTGATCTCAGGTCTGGATACTATCAAATAAGGATCAAGGAAGAAGATATCCCAAAGACGGCATTCAGCACCACAAGATATGGGCATTTTGAGTTCGTGGTCATGTCATTCGAGCTGACAAATGCTCCTGGCACCTTCAACAGGTTAATGCAGGATATCTTTAGGCCATATCTTGATGACTTTGTACTCGTCTTCTTTGACAATACCTTAGTCTACTCCAAACAGGAAGAAGATCATGAACTCCAGCTTCGCATTGTCCTTGAGACAATGAGGGCACACAAGCTTTATGCCAAAAAGAAGAAGTGTGCGTTCTTTAAATTACAGATTGAATATCTGGGATTCATTGTATCAGCTAAAGGAATTTCAATAGAGCCGGCTAAGGTCAGAGATGTTCTAGAATGGCCAATATCAACAACTGTCAAAGAAATACGCAGTTTTCTTGGATTGACAGGATGATACAGGGTCTTTATCAAAAACTATGCTTTGATTCCAGCGCCACTGACAGATCTACTGAAGAAGTAAACATCAATTGTATGGTCATCTAATGAACAATCTAGCTTTGATAAACTAAAGCAAAGCTTGGTATCAACACCTATCCTAAAAATTCCGGACCTTGATAAGGAGTTTGAAGTAATAACTAATGCTAGCACACTTTCCTCAGGGTGTGTGCTTATGCAAGAAGGTCATCCTATAGCATACTCCTCAAGAAAACTGAAGAGCCATGAGAGGAACTATGCTACCCACGATCTGGAGTTGTTAGCTGTCATCCATGCTCTCAAGCTTTGGAGACACTACTTGCTAGGTAACAAGTTTACCCTAGTGACGAATCATAAAAGTCTTAAGTGGATCTTTACCCAGAATGAGCTCAACATGAGGAACGTTGATGGATCAAATACTGTCCTGGAAAGGAGAATGTAGTTGCTGATGCACTTAGTCGCAAGGCATTTCTAAATTCTATGATCTTGCAAGATCCATCAAGAGCTAGATCTCTAGCCACAAAGGTATCCATGCCAAACAACCCAATATTTCTTTGCAGCCTGTACAAGAATCCATCACTGTGATGGTTGGAAATGATGAAAAATGCCCTACTGCAGGCACATGTACTATTTCTTTTGTTGCTGCAAATGGTGAAGTAAAAAAGCTTTCAAATGTGTTGTATGTTTCCAAAATTAGGAGAAATTTTTTATTAGTTGATGCTACCGTAACTAATCTTGGTCATGAAGTGAGATTCAAGAAGACAAGTGTAGAAATTCTCGACAGTGCTGGCAAAGTTGTTGGCAAAGGAGAAAGAAGGACCAACTTGTGTGAGCTAAGTGCTCTTATAGCCACTGCTGGAGTGGGCACAAGTAAGCTTTGGCATGAAAGATTTGGACACATTGGATTTGCAATGTTGAAGGAGAAATGCATTTCCACAGGAAAGTAAGAATAGAGCAAGCTTGTATGATGGGCAAGCAGTAGAGAAAAGCATTTCCACAGGAAAGTAAGAATAGAGTACATGCTCCTCTAGAGTTGGTGCATGCTGACTTGTGCAGTAGGATGCCTACACAAACCTTGGAGGGATCTTCTTATTTTATGTTGATTGTCGACGACTACAATAGGAAGATGTGGGTGTACTTCCTTCATGTGATAAGGCTCAAGATTTTGGTAAGTTTAAAGAGTGGCTAAAAGTTGTTGAGAGTGAAACATTAAAAAATGTGAAGAAATTTAGAACGGATGGTGGTGGTGAGTGGATCAAGCATTAATTGACGATGCCTCACACACCTCAGTAGAACGATGTTGTGGAACGTAGGAATCACACCATTGTGGAGATTGCCTTATCATTTTTGGGCTAAAGTTGTTAATACTATAGTTTACATTCTAAATCAGAGCTACAAAAAGGCTCTGAAGAAGGGAAAAAAACCTCATGAGGCTTACACTGGTAAGAAACCATCTATCTCACATTTTATAATATTTAGATGTGAATATTATGCACATGTTCCAGATGAGAAGAAAACAAGTCTTACAAATTATATGACCAAGAGGCAAAGAAGATCATCGCGAGCCATGATGTGGTGTTCAAGGAGCAACTGCATATAGTGGAGGAGTAGAAGGCAAGTTTTTCCACTTTATTCTTACTAATCCAAGAGAAAATTCCTAAACCCAAAGAAAGACAATAACCAAAAATTGACTTTCTAGATTCACTGTCTCTTGCCCAATATAAGTCACAAATCCCCATAAGAGAAGTTCAAGAACTATATGTGATACCATAGTCAACAGTTTCCTTCAAGTATCTGAGCACCCACATCCCAGCTTTCCAATGACTCTCATGAAGTTTGTTTTAGAACTTTCTCAAAACACAAACAACAAAAGTGATATCTAGTCTAGTGTTACACAAGTAGATCAATAGATTGTTGACCAACCTCCTGTACCTCCCAATATCTGCTAGTGCTAATGTATCCTAAATGGATAACTTTTCATTCACCTCCATAGGTGTAGTTATCTCCTTGCACTTGGTCATGCCAAATGCCTTCAAGATCTCCCATGCATACTTCTTCTCAAAGATGAAGATCTTTCCTTTGCCAAACTTCAATCCCCAAACAATAGTGCAGCAAGCCCAAGTTTGTCATTTCAAACTTAGAAATCAAAGCCTTTTGAGTTTGGTTGATCATATCTTCATAGTCATTTGTAATAAGAAGGTTATCCACATATAGGACAATCACTACAAACTTTTAACCATCCTGTAAACATACAAGTTAGCATCTAAGGCACATCTTTTGAAGTTTAAGCTGAAAAAGAACTTATGTATTTGCCACTGATACCATGCTATAGGGGCTTGTTTCAGCCCATAAAATGCCTTCTTGAGCTTACACACCTTGTTCTCATAATGAGGGGCCTCAAACCCTAGTGAGTGAGCCATGTACACCTCCTCCTTGAGGTCACCATTTAAAAATGCTAACTTAGCATCCATTTGGTAAACTTTCCACCATGTGAAAATCCCTAGGCAACTAGTCCAGCTTTGTACTTTTCTAAGGTACCATCAGCCTTATGCTTTACCTTCCAGATCCACTAGCTCCCAAGTGTCATTCTTCATTATACTGTCATCGGCTTGCATATCTGCCTTCCATGCTGGATATGCAAATGCTTCTTCTAAGTAAATTGGCTCCTTTACTTCTCTCATAATCTCAGCCAAATTAAGGCCATATTGACTATGTGAGTAGAAGCCCTCCTTTGCTCCTCTATTCTCCAAGATCTCCTTGGTCCGTGTTTACCTTCTCCTCAATAGATGTAGGCATAGGATAATTGTGGTCATAGATATGCTTTACCCAATGCGAAAATGGCTTTTTGGCTGGGTGATGTCAGGTTGGTGAACTTTTTCCTATCATCCAACACTGGCATACCGAAGCAGAGTACAAGGCAACTTGTTTTGCTACATGTGAAGCAGTATGGTTGAGAAGGATCCTATGGCATACGGGAGTGTTGGATGAAGAACCAACTGTACTGAGATGTGACAATCAAAGTTGCATCACCATTTCCAAAACTCCAATGTTTCATGTGTAGACCAAACATATAGAGATCTAGTATCACTATGTGCATGATTTGATCGAGGATGGGATAGTGAAACTGGTCTATTGTCCAACAGAGGAGAATGGAGTGGATATCTTCACCAACAAACTTACGAAGGATCTCCTTCAAGCTCATCTTTAGAGACTTGGCATTGGGCTAAGGAGATAGTTGGTGGACATTGGGGGGGGGGGGGGGTGCTAGATATGCTCAATCCCCCACCCTCATAAGGTGTCACCAATGATCCATGGTGCTCAAAGTTGGAAGGTCCCCATTATGAGGAGAATCCATATGTAATCTTGGATATTGGTTGAGTCCTAACTTGTATGTTAGATGAGGTCTATGTGACTGGATGGCAAGAAGGTGACAGTTGTGGGTCTAACCTTTGGGTTAGACAGAGTAGTTAAGCCGGTACCAACTCGAGGCACATTGCATCAAGATGCAGGGAAAGGGAGTTATTAGGGGCCCTAGCCAATGGTAAAGGAGATATTCCCTAGCCAACTAGTAGAGGTGCACATGGAAGGTCAATAGACATGTGCATATGGAAGGTCAATAGACACATGGGCATATGGAAGGTCAACAGACACATGTGCAAACAGACATAAGTGCATATGGAAGATCATCCATCATGACCCCCATCACAGGCTATAAAAGCTAAACCCCTTCATAGCCATCGATCATCTATCTTTTACCTAGTCAAAGCTTTTTCAGCTAGCCTTATGCTCTTCACCTATCTTCTATCTATATTCCCATCTAAGCTTCACATTGGAAGCACACTGGTGGACAAAGCCATCTTTATATTAGTTGTTTGGAGCTAAAGAATTTTTTAAATTCTCCTCTTATCTGTTGTGTGCTGTCTATCTCTTTCTTAGATTCTATTCACTACACCGTGTAATTTTTACATGCTTCACATGTCTTGTTCTAATTTTTATACCAAGCATTAACAATACGACAAATGTCAGGCAAGTCTTCTACACTCAAAACTCTCACTGTTCCTTTCTTTTTTCCCTTGAACTTTGGATTCATGAATTTCTTTAATTGTCCTCTCATCTTAGGGAACAACTCCATTAGCTGAGAAAAACATATATTAGCTTTCTTACCCATCATATCCCTTTAAAGGACATAATCACTCTCTCCTTCCCCCAATGGAATATTAGTACCATGATAATCTTTTCTAGGTGCTCTAGACTTAGTTTCTTCTCTCTTCTCTCCTCTGTTTTTCTTCGTCTTTCCTCATGAGCTATACTAGTTTCAACTTCATCTCTCTCAGTATCTATCCTTCTTTTTATTGCAAGCATTTCTATCCCAAAATCATTTTGTTTATTTGGAAAGTTTTGAGGTCAAGGATACATATCCCCTCTTGCTCTAGGCAGATAATGATAATTTGTGCTCACGTGACCTAACTCTCCATAAGAAAAACATGTCACCATTGGCCTTTGATAATATCATCTCCCATTTTCTTCTCTTCCACTTCCTAAAATTTCCTGACTTGTTTGTCCTATAGGTCCTCCACTTCCTCTTCCCAAAGGTCTTCCTCTCAAAGCTCCTAGTCTCATATTTTGCATTTGAGCTCACAATTGATCCTCAACCTCTAGTGCTAATTAAGCATTTTGTATTGTTAAAATCTAAACATTTTGTCCATCCCCTTGCCAATTTTGGTCTTTCGTTTCATTGTTTGGTATTCTAAAAGATTTTCTCTTTCTAAATTTCTAAATTTCTCTCTCCTTTTCTATAGTAATCATTATAGCTTTCTCAAAAGTACTTGGTTTCTTAATTTCCATTTTTTCACCTCTCCCTACAAATTTTCAACATTTTTAGTACTCTCTCTCTTGGACCTAGAGATGTGTTGGGGGTAAAGGCGCCTCCGCCTAGCCACCCGTGTATTACTACATTGATAGTCACCGCCACTGCACACTGCCAGTGGTGGGCGCCCGTCACCGTCACTTTATTCTTTATTCTTTTAGTGAAAGCTTGAATAAAGGAAGGCCCGGTTACACATTGTGACTGTTGGAGTTCCCATTTCTTATCTCTCTCTTTCTTACTCTTGCTCTCCCACCATAGATCTCAAGTGCAAGATTCGATCCTTCTCACCTTTCAACTGGTATCAGAGTAGAGCTTTCGAGCTTGGCTCGTGGCATTCTCAGCATCCCATCGACTCCCCACTCGCATTAGATCTCCTTCCCGACAGCCATAGCTCATTCTCTTGAGCTCCCGTCACTCCCCAGCTTCCCGGGCTTCTTCTTGGCCTATTGAGGCACCATCAGGGCATTGACATTGAGGTATTGCTTTATTATTTCAATGATTTATCTTAGTCCACAGGTCTAGGTAAACAGGGTTTTCACAGGTTATGGGCACCCATAGCTCACACCTTTTGGAGCTTCCTTCACTTGGATCTTGCTTCCAGTTTATCAAGGCTTGGTGTAGGCATTCTTTGGCCCCCATTTGTGTCTCCCTTTGGGCCCCATTGTTGGAACGTGGGACAGTAGGCCCCCCAGCCAGCTCACGTTTTTTTTGCGCCTGTTTCAAAATCTAGCCCAAAAATCACTCTTTTTGTCATATCTTGGGCATTCGAAACCCGATTCAGACAAGGTAAGAGTTTAAGTTGGGGTTTTGGCATGCTCCAGACACGATGGTGATGTTGAATTTGCTAAATTCTGATGATAAAATATTATGCAATAGATTTCAGGTTTGAGACAGCATGTATTTGTATGCATATGGCTTATGTGATGCTTCTGCTGTTGATGTCTATTGATACCGGATCACTTGTGGATGTTATGCCTCTTATGTGAGATGCATTTGGAGCTGATTTAGCTCAGCCATTGACTGTTTTGAACAATCCCAGATCTGTCCAAAACAGGGTAGCCACCTGTTACTTCAATTTTATGCTTACATGTCTTGGCATTTGATGCCCGATTAGGCCCGGTTGGTGCCTATATATACGGGAATGTATGCCTATGGTTTGCCTATGGATTTGAGCTTGGATTGAGCATTGGTTTGCTTAGTTTACAGAGGTTATATGCTGCTGGAAACTTCAGGGATAAAGCTATTTATGCTACAGTTGGGTTATGCCTATTGGTCACAGGGTGCTCTCGACGGCTACTCGGTATGATGTCATGATGTATTTGGACTATGCCACATGTATTGTTTATGTTTGAGAATACTTTTGAGCTGAGATTAGAGCTCGATTTGGGTTTGACTGTCACTTCTTTGCAGCTGGCATTTCATCTATGACATGGTTTATGCCTATGCTACCCAATACGAGTTATGATGTCTTGGTGAATGCTTTATGATTTGGCTATGGATGGCAGTTGTTTGAGCTCTTCTCGACATTAATTTGAGTATTCCCTTGAGCAGTTGGACATTGACTTGGATTTTTCCATTACGACCTTGGATGCTATTAAGGCATTGTCGTGGCTTTTTCCATTACGACCTTGGATGCTATTGAGGCATTGTCTTGGTTACTTGTCTTTGGTACTTTGACTTGGTTTTCTTGAGCTATTGAGCTCCTTTATCCTCCTTTTGAGCCAGTGGGAGCATTTTGTATGCTTGACTAACATTGAGTAGGAGGTTTATGCTATTTGAGCATTTTGCAAATACTTGAGACTTTGGGATCTCTTACACTTAAATGTTGCATGGTTCATGCACTGATATCTTAGAGTTGCTTTTGACCTGAGCTTGGGCTTTGCACTCTTGAGAGCATACACCTACTGGTGTCACATCTTGTCAATGTTATGTATACTTTGCCCTATTGTCCAGGGGATATTCCTACTCACGACGGATGCTTTGGTGACATGTTTGGGTGTTTGCTCAAGGTCTTGATGACTATTTGGTATTCATTTATGCCTGTTTATGACTGGTCATATCTTGGCCATGATTTCTTGACTTGATGCAATGATTTGGTCAACAATTGCCTCTCACAGTACCCTGCTGTCATTTATTACAGCAAGGATATAACTCCAGACTGACATGGATTTTTCATGCTGAAATATTCTAAAATGATGTACTTTCACTAGTTCTTGGTGGGCAGCAACCTTGGTTACACTTTTCTCACCATCTTCTCTCGATTTTGGTGATTTTTTTGTCATTTTTTGTAGTAAACAGCAAGTAGTTTTGAACTGTCAACAGACTTCCAGCCTGCATTATGGCGAGTTCGTCCACTGATCATGCTATTTTCAACATAATTAAGCTTGATGGTATGAATTACTCTTATTCGAAGAGCCAGATTTGGTAGGTGTTGCTACAAAAATCGCAGATCAAACCTTTGAGGTTGAGCAAACATCCGCCTGCAACTATGCCAGATGAGGAATGGCTTAAGCTTGATGAGTTATGTAAGTCCACTATTGTATTATCTCTCATAGAACAGGTTCATTATAATGTATTTGAGGAAGAGCAGAGTGCATGGAAGTTGTGGGATAAAATCAAGAATCTCTATGACAAGAAAAGTCCAGCGAGTCAGATATATTGGCTGAAGCAGCTTATGGATCTGCGCGCATGAAGGAGAATGTGACTATGTCTGCTCACTTGAGCTAGTTCCATGCTATACTCAAGAGCTTTACTTTGCATGACATCACTTCTACAGAGGATGTCACTCCTCTTTTCTTGCTTGGTACTCTTAATGAGTCATGGGATGCATTCCGCACTGCATTATGTGCCTCTACTACTACCTTGAAATTATCTGATGTTAAGAGTGCTCTTCTACAGGAAGAGGTTAACCGTAAGAATTTGGATGCCTCTCGTGTGTCGCATGCTATGACAGTGAAAGGCAAGAATGATGACTATGGAAAGCATGGCAGTGGCAGTGGCCATGGACAGGATTCTCAGAAATCTCGGTCCAAGTCTCGTGAGAAGTCACGTAGCAAATCCAGTGGTAGAAATGCAGATGTTACTTATCACCATTGTGGGAAAAAGGGCCATATTAGGCCACAATGCCATGAACTGCACAATGAAATGCGCAAAGATAAGGGGAAAGACAAAGTGCACGATAAGTCTTCTGATCGCAGCATAGTGCCTGCAAAGTCCAGTGCTAAAATTGAAGAGATCAATGTTATGCAGCCTGAGGATGTTGATGATGATGATTATATCCTTGTAGCTTCTTCTAGTGCTTCACAGATGATAGAGATACACTCTATGTATGCACAGTGTTGGCTCTTGGACTCAGGTGCATCCTTTCATGTGACACCTTGCCGAGAGTAGTTTCATTTATACCGTACTGTTTCGGGTTATGTGCGTTTGGGTGATGACATCTCTCTTGATATTGTGGGCATTGGTGATGTTAGGCTATAGTTTCCTTCTGGCAGTAGTTTTGTTATGCAAGATGTACATCATGTACTTGCTTTGACACACAGTCTCCTGTCAGCTGGATAGCTTGATGACACTGGTTATCATGTATCTTTTGGAGACTCTACATGGAAGATCACTCGTGGCAAACTTGTGATTGCGAGAAGTGCCAAGGTTGGCAGCTTCTATCCCTTGATTGTATCTGCTTCTCATGTTTTGTTTGTGGGTTCTATCCCACATGTATCTCTTTGGCATGCCCGTTTGGGCCATATATCTTTAAAGAAAATGAAAATGCTTTCTGGTTTGTAGTACTTACTGTCCCTTGATTATGCATGTTTTGATTCATGTGAGCATTGCCTTTATGGCAAATAGACAAGGTCTATACATAAGAAGTCTGGTAGGCCACGCATGAGTGAGCCCTTGGCATTGGTACATTCGGATGTCTGTGGGCCCATGCCTTGTCAGTCTATGGATGGTGCAAAGTATTTTGTTACATTCATAGATGATTTTTCACGGAAAGTTTGGGCTTATCCCATTAAGCTGAAATCCAATGTCTCGGCTATGCTTCAGAGATGGCTTGCATTGGTTGAGAACCTGTCTAGGTATAGGCTAAAATGTCGAAGAGCAAATAATGGGGGTGAGTATGTCTCATGTGCTTTTGAGCAGTTATGTGATGAGAGGGGTATTAAGTGTCAATTGACCGCCCCCTACACCCTCCCAGAATGGTTTGGCTAAGCGGATGAATAGAACCATCCAGGAGCGTGTATGCAGTATGCTTAGCCATGCAGGCCTACCACAGAGCTTTTGGGCTGAGGCAGTTAGTACAGCTGTGCATATCATAAATAGATCACCTTCTAGTGGTTTGGATTTCTAGGTTGCCGACGAGGTATGGACTAGAAAACCTCCCTCTTATGCGCATCTCCGTGTCTTTGGATGTGAGGCATTTTGCCATGTGCCCAGGGAAAAATGAAGTAAGCTGGATCCTAAGAGTGTCAAATGCATTTTCCTTGATTATGGGGATGCACGCGAGATGGGTTACCGTTTCTCGAATCCGCAAGCGCAAAAAGTCATCCGCAGTCATGATGTAGTTTTCCATGAAGACAAGATGCGTCAGCATCTTGAGAGAGTTGTTGAGATCCACAGGGTCATATCTCAGGAGGAGTTGAGAGCTCCCGCACAGCCAGTTGGATAGCCTACAGCTACAGCAGATGCTCATGGTCAGGGTATTGGACAGGCAGCTGGGCAAGCAGCTAAGCCTACCATGAGATGGTCTACTAGAGACAAACGTCCACCTGATAGATTTTAGCCCTCGATACATTATGTCTTGGTTACAGATGCAGGAGAGCCTTTCACTTATGATGAGGATATACGCAAGGGTGATAGTCACTCCTGGGAGAGGACTATGCAGTCTAAGATAGACTCCTTGCATAAGAATGACACTTGGGATTTGGTTTCCTTGCCTACGAGCAAGAAGGCATTGCCATGCAAGTGGGTGTACAAGCTGAAAAGTACCCCTGGACACCCCAAGCCGGCATACAAGGCTAGATTGGTAGCAAAGGGTTTTAAGGAGAAGCATGGTGTGGACTTTGATGAGGTCTTTTCTCCTGTGGTTAAGATGACCACCCTGCGCTTAGTCTTGGCTTTGGTTGCTTAGGTTGACTTGGATTTATACCAGATGGATGTCAAGACGGCTTTCTTACATGGGGACTTGCATGATGAGATTTATATGGAGCACCCTAAGGGCTTTGCAAAACCTGGCAAGGAGCACCTAGTGTACACATTGAAGAAAAGTCTTTATGGCTTGAAGTAGGCACCTAGGGAGTGGTATCATAAGTTTGATGCCTTTGTGCAATCACAGGGCTACAGCAGGAGTGTTATGGATCCGTGTCTTTACACGAAGAAAGCCCATGATGGTTCTTTATTCACTACAAGGATTTGAGCTAGTAGCGACACCGATTAGCGACGACGGATAGCGGCGTCGCTATTGGCATCGCTATTTGCGACGCTCCAGAGGGAAAAAAAGCGGCCGAAACCGAGCGCGGTTTTCATTTCGCGTTTGCGGCTTGTGAGTTTTGAGAGCGAGAGCGAGGGAGAGAGCGACCGTCGTGAGAGAAGGAGAGGAAGAAGACTTGCCGCCGCCGCCGTTGTTCGCGAAGGAGAGGAGGAGCCTTCATCACAAAGAGGAGCCGCCCCACGCTCGCCATATCTCATCGGTGAGTCTCCCTCTCTCTTTCTTTTGCTTGTTTAAGGTTTAAATCACTCTCTTTTGCTTGTTTAGGAGAGGAAATGAGAGAGAAAGAGAGGGAGAGGGAGAGAGAGAGAGAGAAAGAGAAAGAGAGGGAGAGGGAGAGGGAGAGGGAGGGGGAGGAAATGAGAGAGGGAGAGAAAGAGAAAGAGAGGGAGAGGGAGAGTGCATTCTCTCTCTCCCTCTCCCTTTTGCTTATTTAATGTTTAAATCACTTTCTTTTTTGCTTGTTTAGGAGAGGAAACGAGAGAGTAAGAGAGAAAGAGAGGGAGAGGAAGAAGGAGAGGGAGAGGGAGAGGGAGAGGGAGAGGGAGAGAGAGGGAGAGAAAGAGAAATAGAAATAGAAAGAGAGGGAGGGGGAGGAAATGAGAGAGGGAGAGAAAGAGAAAGAGAGGGAGAGGGAGGGAGAGTGCATTCTCTCTCTCCCTCTCCCTTTTGCTTGTTTAATGTTTTAAATCACTTTATTTTTTGCTTGTTTAGGAGAGGAAATGAGAGAGAAAGAGAGGGAGAGAAAGAGAGGGAGAGGGAGAGGGAGAGGGAGGGGAAGGAAATGAGAGAGGGAGAGAAAGAGAAAGAGAGGGAGAGTGCATTGTCTCTCTCCCTCTCCCTTTTGCTTGTTTAATGTTTAAATCACTTTATTTTTTTCTTGTTTAGGAAATGAGAGAGAGAGAGAAAGAGAGGGAGAGGGAGAGGGAGGGGAAGGAAATGAGAGAGGGAGAGAAAGAGAAAGAGAGGGAGAGGGAGAGGGAGAGTGCATTCTCTCTCTCACTCTCCCTCTTGCTTGTTTAATGTTTGAATCACTTTCTTTTTTGCTTGTTTAGGAGAGGAAATGAGAGAGAAAGAGAGAAAGAGAGGGAGAGGGAGAGAAAGGGAGAGAAAGAGAGGGAGAGGGAGGGGAAGGAAATTTAAGATAATAGACTTATCGATAATGGTATGCAATGTGCTTTGCCATGGGCTATGTACATTGGTGACTCTTTAAGATGGCTTAAAATTGGTCATGTCCTTCATAATGTCCAAGTAGGGGATCTAATTGTGATATGCATAATTCATTGTTTTTGTATTAACTTTATAGGCATAACAAATTAGAAATCATGCCAACTATTCAACGGAAGGACTAAAAGAAAACATTACGGTACTTCATCAAAATGAACCCAAAAGTATTGTTATAGAAGAAGAATCCCTTAAATTGAGTATAGGATATTTTCTCTCAGGTCTTATGACTATGAGTAGAATTGATTGAAATAAATTTTATTACTATAGTTGATAAATTTCATAGATGGCATTAATTTTAATACGCGATCCTAGGACAAAAAAACCACATTTCTAAGATGCTTTTTGTTGAGACTGATTTATTATTAGACTAAGAGAACCTCAATGATGCTCATAAATGGATTACTTATACTCAAAGCCCTCTAGTGCAGTTTTTTACAATAACGAATAATTATCTACCGGGACAAACAAACCCTTGAGCATGATACAAGGCCGAGATATAACATCAAAAAAACTCTCAACTACTATGTACAATGCAAGATTTATGGTCAACTTGCAACTTGACGAACATCTCCATAAAGCTATCCATTTAAGCCTCATTTGCTGTAATGTAGATAAGATGGAAAATGAAGAAGGTCTTATTGTTCAAGACCGCGAGACGTATCTTAATCAGCGTGTCCCATGTCCTTGCTCTCAATGCAAGTTGGCAATTAGACGAAAACGCCGATTGTCTATAGAACACGTACGACGATTTGGCGAGTTTCAATCTGAGATCATTGATCAGGCGATTGCGGATTTTCAGCAAACGGTAATTTGAAGTTAATATTAATCATGCATTGTACTCGCAAGCTAATTGAAAACCATGCACAATAAGATTGGGTCTTGTTGGCAAATTTTCTATCCAGGGGGTGATGTCTCGACCCAAGGGGGAGTGCACCCTTTGCGGCCAATTAAAAGAGTTCGGAGGCGTGCGATGGATGGATTGCAGGAGCCAATCCACCACTCGCAAGGCCCATCTATACTGTCAATGCTAGAGGAGACAGACAAACCTTCCTGACCTACCTACAATCTTGGAGCCTGACACGGAGGCAATGATCGATGCATTGATTCCCATGGATGTTGAGACATCTGACCCGCTTAGAGAGGAAGCATCCATACCATTATATGATGGGTGCCAAGTATCTCGGTTGAAGACATTGCTTGCACTCTTAAGTGTGCAAGCAAAATACGGTTGGAGCGATACGAGTGTGACTGAGTTATTCAGGTACCTTGCACATAGGCTTCATTGATTTTTTTTTTTAGTATTATTGCAAACATTTGTGCTTTTTCAAGGTGTTTTATGATTTTTTTTAGGTTATTGAAATATCATATATTACCACCTGCAAATACCATGCCTGAGTCTCGTGATGATGCACGACATGTTTTACGAAAGCTTGGCATGGACTACAATAACATCCATGCATGTATCAACGACTGCATACTGTTTCGAGATGAATACGAGACTATGGAGACATGTCCAAAGTGTGGTGCTCACAGGTATCGACAGGACTTGCAAGGGCAAACCATCCCTCAAAAAGTTCTCAGATACTTTTCGCTCATCCCCCGCATAAACCACATGTTTCGCACGTCTGGCATGGCAGCTTGACAACGTGGCATGTGCAGAATAGGTCCACGGATGGAGTTCAACGAATATCAGCAGATTCGCGCGCATGGAGCCACATTGACTCTACCTTCCCAGGCTTTGCGCGAGAGCCAAGGAATCTTTGGCTCGGTCTCGCCATGGATGGTGTGAACCCATTCGGTCTGCGCTCGACTTCTTACAGTGTGTGGCCTATAGTGCTTGTCAACTATAACATCCCTCCATGGCTTTCTACGAAGAAAGGACATCTCATCCTTAGCTTGCTCGTCCCGGGCCGCTACAAAGTAAAAAATATGGACGTGTATCTTCGTCCATTAGTCGATGAGCTTAAGATTTTGTGGGAGGAGGGGGTCACTGTGCAAGATATGATCAGGCGCGATGGTCGGCGGTCAGCCAACATTCGAGCCATTCTCATGTGGACGATGCATGACTTTTCGGGATTGGGAGAGTTCTCAGGTGAGCAGACCTCCATTTTCGCTGGTAATATCTATATTTTATTTCATTCAATCAAGTATTCACTAGGTCGTGGCTCGCCTTACAGGTCTGGTTACCTCAGGTTATCATGCATGTCCATTGTGTGGGCCACAGTTAGACTCCCGAAGGTCACGAACCATGAAGAAGATGGAGTATTTTGGGAACTTGCAAAGTATTATTACGGTGGATTACCGTAGCTTCTCCATGATACTATTCAATGTGTAGTGGTTCAAAGTGGTACTTGGGGGAGCTGGAGCAACAGTTCGACGAGATCCATCTGGATTTCTCGAAATAGATTCCAAAAAAAAAAAGGACGGATTTGCGCGACACCTTTGTATTGCCGGCCCATTGTGAACAGGTGCATAGAGTCATTTGCTTGCTAATTGTAATACGACATGGTTTATGTCACAATGGTTTGAACTCGCTTTGTACGTGTTTGTGAACGGGTAATCTTCTATCCAAACCCCCGACAACCTCGATAGTGGTATGTTATACCTTCAACTCCTCGAAGTGCGAGAGTATATGATCAAAGCGATGTTCCGGGCATAGATGAAGAAAATATGCAAATAGAGGGGTCGATATTACAAGGGGTGGAGGCCACCGCAAGCTTGGAGCCCGCATCGGCTAACAATGATGGAAATACAGTAGTCCAAGAATTTTTTGAGAACGAGGCAGACTCGTTCTTTTGTGGTGACATGTCTATCGACCTTCCAGTGTATGCAGAGTTGTGTCAGGAGATTAACATAGGACCATAGAATACTTCATTCTTGGAGAATTGTATTACTCAATTCGTTGTTTAGATCTTCCATAAAGGTACATAAGATATGCATTTTAAGAGGGATTTTTCAAAAATGATTTATATTACTGTGCTTTGTATAGTTTAAATTGATTATTCTAACACCATTTTTTATCTGTGCAGGTGACATTTTCAGGATGAGTCGAGGGATGAGCGATGAGGAGTTTCAGGACATGATGGCACGCATGTCTCCAGACCAGCTCGCGAGATTCAGAGAGATGGCAGACCAGGAGCTGTCTCATTCTTCGTCAGGGTGCTCTGCTAGACCTGCTTCAGCGCGATCATATGCTTCAGCTTCGAGCAGATGATCTCGACGCTCACGACTTGAGCCAGAGGGAGGGACTGCATCGGGATCAGGGGGTGCTGCTGTGGAGACACGGATGTGATGTCTCCGTCTCATCGTTCAGCTGGAGCTGCGTCACCTCCAGGATTTGTCACACTTGTGGGGACGTCTACTCCAGTTACTCCGGCTTTTGCGCAGCCGTCAGCAGGTGGCACCCCTTTTGGTGGCACCCCTTTGAGTGCCACTCTGAGAGAGGTTATCCCCATTGGTACACCGGATGTAGAGGGGTCTCCTGGATATGCCCAGGAGCGTGGACGGAGATGGGAGAGGACCCATCTTAGGCAGACTCCTAGGGGTTATGGATACCTGGTTGATAGTAGGTCAGGAACCATCATCATGAATAATGAGGGGAGGAGGGTGATGGCTCGCATGAGAGAGTTGTGCCAACAAGTTTTTCGGCACAACGTCCTAGATCATTGGAAGAACATACCGGAGGGGAGCAAGGACTACATAGTAGCATCCTTGCACGAGGAGTTTCCAGTGCCAGCCGCAGTAGATAGATTCTCTACGGGCTGGATGATGGATTGCATGCGTGCATACATGTCACATAGACGATCCGACGCACGAAGGTAATCAAGAGTGGGGCTGCAAAGCCCGAGTGATTAGATGCAGACGACTGGCGCCAACTGAGGGAGGAGGCTACAGATTCGCCATGACGTTGGAGTCAGCACCAGCGGGAGGCGGCGAGGGCACGACTCGAGGTCGGAGTGGTCCATCATCTTGGGAGTGGCGGCCACATGACATATTTGGAGGACTTTGTAAGTTTCTCTTTTGTTTTGCTTATTTGTTTTTTTGAAATATTCTTTGTACTGACAATCATGTTTCTAACAGTCAGCATTTTGTTTTCTTTGCAGCACTCCATTACAAATCGTGGTCCGCAGGGCCTTGAGACTGAATATGCAGAGAGGCACGGTCTCAATGCATTGATCGACCGATTGTATAGACGCGGCGGCCCTGTAAGTCACTCATCTTTCTTGTCCGTAGTTACCATGAGATATTTGAATGCATTATTGTATGGTGGATTGATATGTTGTTTCTTTTTTTGCAGAATCCGTTCGATGCTCCTTTGCAGCGGGACGAGCTTTCGGGGGATGACGATTTATAGCTCGCCCTTGGATCCTTGGAGCTCACACACCTTTAGTTTTTAGTCGCCTGATCTATGTAGACATTTTCTATGTATTAGTGATATCCTTTCATGATTGTACCAATCGCATTTTATGCAATCATGTATTTATTTCATGTATCAGTTTTATGATTTCAGTATACATTCTTTTTGTTTGCAAGCGCTTTGTATGTAGTAGTGCAGAAACTATTTTGTATGGCTCTCATACGGTACACAGTGCTATATGTGGCAGGGCAGCTTGCTGCCCTGCCACAAAAAAAAAATTCCTGTTACCGTCGCTATTTGCGTCGTAAATTTACTGCTCGCGTCGCTATTGCCCTCGCTATGCGCGTCGCAAATTACTGGTTGCGTCACTACGCATATAGCAACGCAAATAGCGATGCCAATAGCGACGTTTCTATGGCGTCGTCAATAACGACGCTTTTTGCGACGATGGGGGCAAATTTTGTTGTTTGTATTTTCGTCGCTTTAAACGTCGGTATAAGGTCTATATCTTGTAGTGATTGATTGTGGTACTCTATGTGGATGATATGCATATAGCAGAGAAAGCTCATGATGAGCTATAAGATGCTCTTAAGGCTCAGCTCAAAAAGAGCTTTGAGATGAAAGATCTAGGATAGGCCTCTCACATACTTAGTATGCGCATTAGACGCGACAGGCATCAAGGACTCCTCTACTTGTCACAGAGGGAGTCCATTCATAAAGTCCTTGAGTGCTTCCGCATGCACAACGTAAGGCCTATTGGCTGTCCATTACCTTCTTTTATGAAGGTATCATAGCCTGATTGTCCGTAGATAGATGAGCAGAGGGCCAAGATGGCCAAGATTCCCTATGTATCCGTAGTGGGCAGTCTTATGTATGCCATGATCGCCACTCATCCAGATATTGCCTTTGCAGTTGGTGTTGTGACACGCTATATGGCTACACCTAGCAAGAAGCATTGGGATGCCGTGAAGGGTATCATGATGTACCTGAAGGGCACTGTAGATATGTGCATATGCTATGGCAGCTAGGATACACGAGTCGTGGGGTACACTGACTCTGACTATGCAGGACATGCAGATAGTAGGAAGTCCACTTCTAGCTATGTATTCACCTATGTTGCAGGTGCTATTTCTTGGATATCCAGGGTGCAGAAATGCACGACCCTTTCTACTACAGAGGCTGAGTATGTTGTAGCCATTAAGGCTTGCAAGGAGGCCATTTGGTTGGGTCGTTTGGTTGCTGACCTTGGTATTGATGCTATCCCTACACTGCATTCGGATTCTATGAGTGCTATTCAGTTAACACGGTCTTCCATCCGAAGACGAAACACATTGAGATGAGGTATCACTTCATACGTGGGGTTGTTGAGGACAAGTCTGTTGACCTTGTCAAGATCTCGACTGACCAGAATCCTGCAGATCTACTCATGAAGAGCCTCTCTATAGAGCGTTGTGCCTTCCTCAGGAGGTTGATGGGCGTGGGATGAGATGACGTCTTTCCTCATCCTGTTGTACATGTATACATGTTGTACTGTCTTTTTTCTTTTTTATTTTCACTTCTCACTAGGGCAGATTTGCCTTTAAGTGGGAGGTTGTTGGGGGAAAAGGCACCTCTGCCTAGCCGCCCGTGTATTAGTACACTAACAGTCACTGCTAGTGCACATTGCAGGTGGCGAGCGCCCATCACCGTCAATTTATTCTTTATTCTTTTAGTGACAGTTGGAATAAAGGAAGGCCCGATCACACGTTGTGACTGTTGGAGTTCCCATTTCTTGTCTCTCTCTTTCTTGCTCTTGCTTTACCGCCATAGCTCTTGAGTGCAAGCTTCGATCTTTCTCACCTTTCAAGATGCATTCCAATGATCCCAAAGTCTGGTGTATTCTAAGGGGAAAATTTTTATGGTTTGGTCTTATTTTTTCTAACAAGTTTCTTTTTTTCTCCTAAGGTAATGGGAAGTTTTGGTTTCCTTAAAACGGTCAAGAAACCTTTGCTTGCTAAAACAAGAGGATTTCTTAATTAGACACTACAACAGAAACGAGGCATAGACGCGCATATTAGACGCGCAAAGTCGGGCGCGTCTATCATAGCATCTATAAGTGCGTGTAAACGTGCGTGTAAATAGACGCGAATTTCGTGTCTATATATCCGCGCAAATAGATGCTAATATAGACGCGCCAGCAGACGCACAATTATTTAACCACCTAAAATTGCAATTCACATAATTAAAAAACCAAAGTTAATAATTATTTAACCACCTGAAATTGATTCTTGAGCATGCACGTGTGCGCATGATAAAAACGATAGAATTAAGAATACACATTGAATCATTGAATTAAAAAAATAGAGTTAATAATTACTTTTTCATTGCTCTCTAATGAATGGCAGTTTCTCCAGTTGAGAAGCCTGATATAAGTAATTAGCAGCAAGCGACAGAAACCTTACAATTAGTAGCAAGCATTGCAATATGTATCTCGTAATTTCTCTATGTACTTGAAGATGATAAAAATTACTTCCTTTTTATTATGGAAAATTCAATTTAGCTTTAAACTTGACTATTGATTCTTGAGTATGCACGTGTGCACATGATAAAAACCATAGAATTAGGAATACACATTGAATCAATAAGCAAATTAAGTATGTTACATTGAATGATCCATCTCATCTTCAATGAGATCAGCCCTTGCTAAACTATCTACTTCTAGGTCTATGTTCCCAAGAGGTAACAAAACAAATAAGTCTATCCCACTATCATATGTGTTGCTATATTGCTCAATAACTTCATCAATATCATCGACAATCACATTATTGTCTTCTTCTGCATTTCCTTGAACATCCTCGCGAGGTTCATCTTGTACTATATCACGCATATCATCCATTATGGTATCATCATGTACATCATCATTAATTATTGGATTGTCATCTGCTATCTCCATGTCGGTAATATTACCATATATTGGTTTTGAACGATTAGATATAGGGATGACATACCACCATCGGTTATTGTTTACCATTGGATGATACACAACCTGTATTTGAAAAACAAAAGCAAAAAACTTAAGTACTTATTATATTGTGTATATGTATCACATGTATACATATAAAAAAATTAGCCTGATACACAACCTGTATTTGAAAAGCAAAAGCAAAAAACTTAAGTACTTATTATATTGTGTATATGTATCACATGTATACATATAAAAAATTTAGCCTTTGCATATATACCTGCTCGCATTGTTGAGGTAGTACTAATGTGTCATTCTTGTTTTGGTGATATTTTGTAGAGTCGATGATTACAAAACCACTTGGATGACGTCTGATTATGAAATGCTCACCATTTGTTACCACTTCTTTAAACCACTTCATATCCAGTACATATATAAAGAATCGTCTAAAGTCAAGCTTCAGAATATCTTGGATCAAGCCACGATAACCTTCCATGGTACCATTGGCATCCTCGAAGTGAGCAAGGACACCACAATCTTGGGTATTTCTCTTTTTATCTATACGTTGAGTTCGAAGATGTTTACCCTCACGCCAAAGTGCATTGAATAATGTACACTAGTAGTAAAAGATAAAAGATCAAACATGTCAATTATTTATATAAAATAAAACTTATAGAAACAAATTAATTGATAGTATGTCTCACCTTTGATAAGCAACCTCGTGCATATTCCCACTCTTCTTGAGATATATTAATTTCCTCCTCTTTTTCCATTCTCTCCATTTCCTCATGTAACCAATCTATATCAATATGACGTGGGAGCGCATTTAGATGATCTGGAAATGAGACATTACATCCATATCTAGTGCGAAATTCTTGTCTTTCGCTTTTTCTTCTTGCCCTTGCTTCATTATATAGTGTCACCCATTTGCTCATTACATCACTATTGAGCACACAAAAACTATTTAACTTACGAAGTTCTTCTTTTGTAAGCACTTTACTCATTCCTTTTCCTTGAGGTACTATAGAGGTTATCCTCAAGTCTTCATCATCTTTCCATAGTCGTGGTTGATAGGGATCCACTTCAGCAAGATATTCAGAGATATAAACAAGGGATGATTGCACTAACCAACCCTCAGCCATGCTTCCCTCAGGCCGTGCTTTTTGCCTCACCAAATCTTTCAAGGTTTTCATGAAGCGCTCAAGAAAAAACATCCATCTTACATGAACTACCCCACAAAGTGCAATCTCATCAATCAAATGTACGAGTAAATGTAATTGAGTAGTTAAAATGGATCGAGGAAAAATTTACTCCACCAAACAAACCACCTCAACAGATAATACTCGAGCATCTTGCAATGTGTTTGGATCAATTTCCTTCGAGCTCACGTATCTGTCAAGATGTATGATGTGCTTTTTTATTTTTGTGTAGAAATTCAAAGATATATAATGAAAAAATACAATGTATACACACCTCACAAGATCTCCCATCTGGTAAATGATATCACGTACATCTTTGGATACACAATGGGATACGAACTGAATGTAAACAATATTCATAGATCAAATGATTAGTTGAGGAAAAAGTCATCATACCCCAAAGTTTACACATAGTTACTCCACTAATTACTATATTCATGGTTAGAGATACCCTTACTTGAATCATTTTGTGCCAATCGTGGGACTTCAAACCAGATAGTTGCTCCACACCTCTTTTCTTTTTCTTTATGAAGGCTCCGTTGAGACATCTCATACATCCTGTGGGTGTTCGAAAGCTATATATTTGTTCCTTCACTATTTTTTCCTCGTTCTTTGACAACATCCAAGGTGCATGGGGTAGCTCAATCTTTCCTCTGGGTCCAATGCGTGGCCAGGCTCGTCTCATGCGACCAATGTTACGTAAATCCTCCCTTACATTAACTGAATCCTCCCTTACGAGGCACATCCATTGACTTCATCTCCACTTCGTATCCTCCCTTACATTAACTGAATCCTCCCTTACATTAACTGAATCCTCCCTTACGAGGCATAAACAGGGCACTCTCGTGCGAACTCATGAATCCCACGAAATAAGACACAATCATTGACACATGCATGGATCTTGACATAATCGAGACCTCCTAGAGATGTAAAGTAATGTCTTGCTTGCTCTCTCTTAGTTGGCAATTTGTTTCCTTTTGGAAGCATTTGTGATAATAACCTACATATATTTTTAAAAGTGAGTTAAAAAACCACCAACGTCATATATTTCTGTCTGATTTTAAAATAAAACTGAATTGATACCTACTTCAATAACGCATCCAAATTGACATTACTCCATCCATAAATTGTTTGCAAGTTAAGTATCTCGAGGGATGCACGAAGAACGGAGTACGTACAACCTTCATACAACGGACTAGATGATGCTACATATAGTGGATCATCTGGCTTCGTAGAGTGACATTGTCCCTGAACTAGTTGCAAAAATAGATGGTGTACCATGTTGTCCAAAATCTCATCCTCTACGACTTGATGGGGCATTTCATGAGGGCTACTATCATGGTCGTCAATCTCTACTCTTCTTGAAGACTCTGCCTCCTCGTGTCGACGTTTTGCAGCCTCTCGACGCCCGGGAGGGAGCATCTGAGGATGTGGCACCGCATCCTGCTCAACCACAAAAGGGAGTTTCATGTACGTTGATATATAATTCCCGTAATATAGACTAGCAATCTTAGTGGTAAAAAAAACAATGAATACTGGTGATTTTTCTCGGTCCCATTCTCCATACAAGCTGAGGTGTGACATTGCAATTCAACATGCTCGAAAAATATACCCTCGACAATGATCACACATGCATTTAATTTTTCATCGTAGTAGCCATGCATCTCGATTATGAAGACGCAATGTTTCATCCTCACTTGAGGATGTGCTCATTGACTCATCAGCATGCACCGCACTAGTTAATGGCGACGACATGATTAAACCTAATAATTCATGACAACATCAAATTAAAATATTTGACATTCATATGTTTACATAAGATCTCAATTTTAAATACACAAAAATCATCATAAATACATTAAAACTTATGATAAGAATTCACTATTAAAACTTATCTTAAAAACAAAAAATTATGATAAAGCCTAAATGTGCGTCTATATTCGCGTCTATCGTCACGTCTATATTAGCGTCTATTTTTGCGTCTATATTCGCATCTATCCTCGCGTCTATCTGAACAATAGACGTGCATATACACGCAAAAATAGACGCACACGTCAAAATTCAAACCATACTTAAATCATTTCTTTTCAAACTGCGCCTTTCCTTTCCTGCATTTTATGCGGTTCTGAAGCTTGAGTTTAGCCGACATGCAGTCTCTTCATACCTCACCTAGTCTCTTCATGCCTCACCTCCTCATGATTCACCTCTTCTTTCATTTCAAACACACAAGAAGGAAAAAAGGAAAGCCAAGGAGAGGAAGAAAGAGAGAACAAGAGAGAGGAGAACAAGAAGAAGCAGCAAGCAAGAAAGCAAGCATCAAGGGAGGGTAACTTACCAAGGAGAGGAAGAAGGAGAAGGAAGAAGCGCCACCACATGCCACACCAAACACCCAAGGTGAGTCTCACTCTCTCTCTCTCTCTCTCTCTCTTTCTCTCTCTCTCTCTCTCTCTCTCTCTCTCTCTCTCTCTCTCTCTCTCTCTCTCTCTCTCTCTCTCTCTCTTTGTTTCTCTCTTCCTCTCTCTGCTCTGTCTGTGTATTTAGGATTTGTGATTCCATTATGTATTGCATTTTGTAAATCATCAATGACGGTCCGTCGGGCTAAAATCAGCCGACCGAGTGCATCTGATAGCGCATCTACATTTCAGTGTAGATGCAGATATAGACGCGAAAAATGTTTCCTCTCATAGTGTCTGAGGGCGCATCTTAGAGCACGTATGCTTTGCAGTGTACACGCGATGATACACGCGCTGGACAGAAGGTTGACCTGCAGTCTACACGTGATTATACACGCGCATTGACCTGGAATGTGCATCTGATAGCGCGTCTGTGTTGCATCTTTTATGCAAAGATAGACGCGCTGGACAGAAGGTTGACTTTGGAGCGCGTCTGAGGGCACGTCTAACCTGCAATTTAGACGTGGGGACAGATGCGCCAGGTCTCCCAGTTCTGATAGTAAACAATATATTTTTGCAATGATGAATGTGACCAATTCCATATTTGTGTTTATCAGTTTTCTTGTTTATGAGAAGCATTAGCACTTACATTTTATGCTCAATGTCTAAAGAAAGCTCTTTGAAAATGTAGGTAATATATGATTTTTTGTATGCAAATAAATTTGTCTTTTTCCTGTGTTTTTTTTGCAGATGTCGTATCCTGGTTCAATGACCCGGATTTGGATCGCATGAATGATACATTGGCCTCCTTTGGCAGGGGGGTCAATGCATTTTTTGGAGGTTTTCCTAGTAGGGAAGACTTCATGAGAGAGATGACCAGACACCTTGGCCGCTCTTCCACAGCGGACGAGATGTTCAGTGTCATGTGTGGGACGCCTTTGACATCTTTGCTTGGCACTACTTCCCAAACTCCACATGCAGGTACTCCATATGCAGGTACTCCATATGTAGAGGGTAGTCGACAGAGAGGGAGGAGGGAGAGTCGAGGGGGAGGACAAGGCTTGTGTGGAGGTTGCCTAGGAGGTGGCGAGCGATCACCCTCACCAGTAGATCACGTAGAGGAGGTTGTATGCCAGTACTATAGAGTTACAGATACTGGTGGCATCTTTCATGATGATGAAGGAAGGGATGTAATGGCGTACATGAGGAGCGTCGTGCATGCGACGTATAAAGATTGTTTCATTGCCTTCAAAAATCAGAAAAGTGGCTTATAGCAGGAGGTGTTGAGGGCAGTCCATAGGAGATACCCAAATCCTGAGGGTCAGTGATTCTCGGATGATTGGGAACGCACAAAAGTGAGGGATATGCTTCATAACAAAAGATCCCACCTCATGACATGGGCCAGGGACTCACTGCGGAGGCAGGAGGAGGGATGTGGAGCCTATAGCCAACCACCTATGTGCCACCGCATAGAGTGGAAGAAATCCAAGAAGAAAGCAGCAGAGAAAGTGAAGAGTCGCCAGCACGCAGAGGCGCGACGGATCCAAATGGAAACCATGGGATCGTCGCTTTACGGATTGGGCGGCAGAGAGTCGTGGGAGGCAGAGTTTGTAAGTATATTTTGATTTCTAGTTTTTTTTAAATTATATTTCTTTTAATTCTTTATATATTTTATTCTAATATATTGTGACTCATAATTCTTTGTATATATCTAAATGTTTTGCAGACTACCATCGTTGGTAGGATACCTAATCCTAGAGAGGTAGGTTACCATCGAGGCCATAACCGCACAGCCACATGGCTTCACTTCTATGAGGAGAGTCTCATCACTGAGGACCAATACAACCGGGCCATGAGGATTCAGCAGTAGCCAGAGGAGGTATGTTTTTCTTACTTTCCTATTAAAAGTATAGCTAATTATAACTTTTTCTCCACCTTGTCTATGTAAGCAACCCTGATCTTTTGTGTGTGTAGGAGAACCCGGATGTGGAGCATAGCGAGGAGGGGGATAGCGACGCTAGTAGCCATGGTGGTACTAGTGAAGATGTTTCCTCTTCAGATTCGTAGAGGAGCACTATACCTCCTCATGAGGCCTTCTTTTCTTGTATATGTATGATCCATCTTTGAGCCTACTGCTTGTGGCCATGCTTTAGGTCACAAGCACTTAAACTTCCCATGTAATTGCTTTTGATATATAATGAATACATGGACTTTTATTTTCAATTCTCGTGCCCGTAAGATACATTGTCTATTTCCCAAATGCACAATCTGATGTATGGGAGGGGGGAAAAAAAACCAGAGAGCAACCACATGCTCTCTGGTTTTTTTTTTCCAGTTCTGTTTTGCGCGTCTATTCGCGCGTCTAAATTGCAGATAATTCACGTTTATACGCGCGTCTATAGTGCAGACTACACGTGCTTATACACGCACTTCATAATTCAAATTTAAAAAAGAAATTAAATATCTTTTTTAAAAAAGGACATTTTTTGTTTTCCGTTCGCGTCTACCAGTGCTTGTAAAAACGCGTCTATTAGCGTGTCTATATGCGCGTGTATATGTGCGTCTATTGCGCATCTATTTTTGCATGTAAATTTGTTGATACATGCGATTATAGACGCGAAATGGTAGACGCGCAAATAGACGGGCGGATAGATGCGCCTGTAAGAATTTCTCTATATTCAAAAATCGCGTCTAAATGTGCGTCTATGAGGCCTTTTTGTTGTAGTGAGAGAGATTTCTCATAATCCTTAAACCAATTATGATATTCATCTAACAACTGAAATTTCAAAGTTTGGAGTTTTAAGGCTGAGTCACTTATTTTTGCTGATAATATATCCAAGCTCCAATTTTTTAAGGAATCACTGAGGATCCTCGTCTTTTTTTCCATAAAATTCAAGAAATGAACAGGCCATCAAAAAATAATCTCAAACAAGAAGTCAAAGCATGAATCACAAACAAAGTTAACTTTTTCGGCACTCCTTAGCAAGGGCACCAAAAAAAGGGATGTTAAGCGAGCCGGTGATTGAGAACAAGCCACACTCACTACCAGACAATGAGTCGTTAAGAAGTGTTGGTTAGGGAAATTGACTTTGTTGATGAACAACTCAAAAAGAAAATCTTTTACGTTTTATGAACTACAAAACCCACACACGAATCTAAACAACCAACAATGCCTCTAGTTGCTCAAATATGCCTAAGACTAGACACGAAGTAGAGCAATCAACAAAATATCAAAAAAGAAAAAGTTTAGTCTAAAACAAAACACCAATGCTTCATAGCTCTTCAAGAATGATACAACTCCTTGCACTTCCAACTTTCATATTTACGTGAACTTAATCGCCACACATGAATAACCATGCTAATTTATGGAACCTTTCTCTCACTCAAACCACACCAATTTGTATAACATGAGAAGGCCCCTTACACGTCTCGAAACTCCTCCTTCTATATGTCTCTACACACATTGTATATGATTTTTCAAAAGAATTTAGGCTTCTCCATCATTAATTGTTTTTATGAAACTTTAAGCATTATTGTCGTTAAAATGAAAAGCTTCAAGTTTAAAGGTTAAAAGCTCGTAAGATTTTTCTCGCTGCCAATTGCACATCATCGATCTCCTGAGCTTTCTGATCGTGATCACCATAAATTATGTCGCTGGCTTACCCAAATAGTTCAATGCACAACTTGAAGTGCTTGTCATTCTCATCTCATCCACATCAGCCAGTTGGATAGCCTAGAGCTGTAGTAGATGCTCATGGTCAGGGTGTTGGACATGCAGATGGGCAGGCAGCAGAGCCTACCGTGAGATGGTCTGCTAGAGACAGACATCCACCCGATAGATTTCAGCCCTCGATGCATTATGTCTTGGTTACAAATATAGGAGAGCCTTTCACTTATGATGAGGCTATGTGCAGGGGTGACAGTCACTCCTGGGAGAGGGCTATGCAGTCTGAGATAGACTCCTTGCATAAGAATGACACTTGGGATTTGGTTTCCTTACCTTAGGACAATGCCTTAGGGCAAGACGGCTTTGCCATGCAAGTGGGTGTACAAGCTAAAAAGTACCCTTGGACACCCCAAGCCGGCATACAAGGCTAGATTGGTAGCAAAGGGTTTTAAGCAGGAGCATGGTGTGGACTCTGATGAGGTCTTTTCTCCTGTGGTTAAGATGACCACCCTGCACTTAGTCTTGGATTTGGTTGCTCAGCTTGACTTAGATTTATACCAGATGGATGTCAAGATGGCTTTCTTACATAGGGACTTGCATGATGAGATTTATATGGAGTAGCCTAAGGGCTTTGTAGAACCTGGCAGGGAGCACCTAGTGTGCAAATTGAAGAAAATCTTTATGCCTTGAAACATGCACCTAGGGAGTGGTATCATAAAGTTGATGCCTTTATGCAGTCACAGGGCTATAGCAGGAGTACTATGGATCCGTGTCTTTACACGAAGAAAGCCCATGATGGTTCTTTATTGATTTTGGTACTCTATGTGGATGATATGCTGATAGTAGGGAAAGCTCATGATGAGCTAGATACTCTTAAGGCTCAGCTCAAGAAGAGATTTGAGATAAAAGATCTGGGACAAGCCACTCACATACTTGGTATGCGCATTAGACGCGACAAGCATAAAGGACTCCTCTACTTGTCACAAAGGGAGTACATTCATAAAGTCCTTGAGCGCTTCCGCATACAGGATGTAAAGCCTATTGGCTGCCCATTGCCTTATTATGTGAAGGTCTCACAGGCTGATTGTCCGCAGACAGATGAGCAGAGGGCCGAGATGGCCAAGATTTCCTATGCGTCCACAGTGGGCAGTCTTATGTATGCCATGATAGCCACTCATCCAAATATTGTCTTTGCAGTTGGTGTTGTGGCACGCTATATGGCTACACCTGGCCAGAAGCATTGGGATGCCGTGAAGGGTATTATGAGGTACCTGAAGGGCACTGCAGATATGTGCGTATGCTATGGCAGCCAAGATACACGAGTCGTGGGGTACATTGACTCTGATTATGCAGGACATGCAGATAGTAGAAAGTCCACTTCCGGCTATGTATTCACCTATGCTAGAGGTGCTATTTCTTAGATGTCCAAGGTGCAGAAATGCACGGCCCTTTCTACTACAGAAGGCGAGTATATTGCAGCCACTAAGGCTTGCAAGGAGGCCATTTGGTTGGGTCGTTTGGATGCTGACCTTGGTATTGGTGCTATCCCTACACTGCATTCGGATTCTATGAGTGCTATTCAGTTAGCTAAGAATCCGGTCTTCCATGCGAAGATGAAACACATTGAGGTGAGGTATCAGTTCATACGTGGTGTCGTTCAGGATAAGTCTGTTGATCTTGTCAAGATCTCGACTGACCAGAATCCTGTACATCTGCTCACGAAAAGCCTCTCTACAGAGCGCTTTGCCTTCCTTAGTAGATTGATGGGCGTGGGATGAGATGACGTCTTTCCTCATCCTGTTGTACATGTGTACATGTTGTACTATCTTTTTTCTTTTCACTCCTCACTAGGGAAAATTCGCCTTTAAGTGGGAGGTTGTTAGGGGTAAAGGCGCCTTTGCCTAGCCGCCCGTGTATTACTACACTGACAGTCACCGTCACTGCACACTATATTTCTCGGGCGCCCGTCACCATCACTTTATTCTTTATTCTTTTAGTGACAATTTGAATAAAGGAAGGCCCGGTCACACATTGTGACTGTTGGAGTTTCCATTTCTTGTCTCTCTCTTTCTTGCTCTTGCTCTCCCGCCATAGCACCTCTCGAGTGCAAGCTTCGATCCTTCTCACCTTTCACCATGTCGTTCTATGAGTTATTATAATCGATATTGTACTTATCTGAGTATTCAATCAATGACTTTTTCTTCTCAGCATCTCACAACGTATGTGTTTCGATGACAATTTTGTACTCAATTTATACATGCTTTATGGAGCATTGTTCAGTATATGTGACTGGAAGGGTGGTAGGGTAGTATGCCTTGCCACTTTTTTTTATCTGCAACTGTCGTGATTAGTGTCCCAAATATACATATACATATTACTATTTGCATTAGTAAATATATTAGAAGGCATCACTGCAACAATGCAAATAGCAATGTATTTGTAGAGACCTATACACCGGTGATTTTATAACAATGGGGGAAATTTTTTTAAGGAATATTTTTTTTCACTTTAGACGTTGGTATATGGCATGTATCTTATAATGGATGATCAAATAGATTTCATGCAATAAACACTTAGGAAGCTTAAGCAAAGCTTGCCAATACCCAAGCTCGTTAACTATGCTAATCCAACCAAGTTCTTGTACTCCACCAACAGAAATATATTGTGGCACTGTGCGAGTGCTAAAGACTTCAGAAAGAGAACCATAGATTCCCACAACATCACTACCAATCATTATTCGCGGAGATGGCATCCAAGGACTAGGGTGAGGACATGGAGAGAAGGAGGGTGAGAAGGGTTTGGTTTGCCACTCCATCTAAGAAGCTCAACTTTATGCTTTGGAAGGTCATAAAATGAATAACCTACTCATGAAGGAGACACTTAGCAAGACCCTAAATGTAGGCCTACTTTGCACCCTCTACAATAGGGAGATAGAAACATTTAGGCTTCTCATGTGGGATTGCAAAGCATTCAAAAAACTGTGAAAAATGATGGAGAATTGGATACATAGAGGTAGCTTTTCATAGAATTATGATTGTAAGGTAATCCTATTTGGGCATAAATGCTCTAAAAGACAATGAGGTTGTGGAATGTGCTAAGATCAGTCTTGTTTAGTCAAATGTGGAAGTTAACAAATCGCAAGCTTTTGAGCAGGTTAAACCCCAAGTCATCCCTATGGAAAAGTGGTCCACTTTTCGTAAAATAGTCCTACTTGTACTTAAAGCTCTGATGAAGGCTAAGGTCTACACGGTCTTCGGCCATGGGTTCATTAAAGAGTGTCTCCTCATAACGTTGGTAAGAGTTCCGTCCAAAGCGTCCTAATAGTGGAATGAGTAATAAAGTTAATACGACTTCCGTCTATGTGTGTACATTTCAGTTGGTCTGAATTCCGTCTTTGATTATGGTTAGCGTGGATAATCGCCTGAATAGAATTAAGTGCTCATAAGTAGATGTTGAATTGTTCATTAATGAGGCAACATGTGAGCTTTTGACTATTACGCCCTTCAAAGACTAGCTTGATCGAGTACTTTATTCACCCATGCGACTATTTAAGTACACCCAGCCATGCTGATGAGTTCAGGTCGATGATTATGGCGCTGCGAAGGGAAAGTGTGGTGGTCTGGGCGAGCGTGCTGCATGGGGCTTTCAGAACCGGGTTAGCGTGCTTCCTGGCAGGGCTAGTGATGCAGCAGGGATCGATGCATACGAGGTGGGTGACTTTCCCGCTGTTTGCCTACGTGGTGGCGGTATCGGTGGTCTGGGAGTCCACCTTCGGGAAGGCCTTCCAGGACACGGTGGGTGTGGTGGCGGGCTCCGTCCAGGGAGTGGGCCTACCCATGCTCGTCTTGCACTGGCTTATCCCTCCCCGCGACATCTCCATCGGTGTGGCCGTCGCATGCATCTCCGCCACCTCCTTGCTCTTCACCTATGGCCTCGGCCCCGCTCGTCTCAGATGTATTCTCTATAGCGACAACATTCTTGCAAAGCGTGTCGCCCTTGCCCACAGTGCCATCATATACCTGAACGCCCTCTCCCAGAAGGAGGGCATGGAAGAAGTCCTGTTCTCCCTGCGTCTTGCTTGCACCACCATCATTGGCGCTACGTGTGGCATGCTCGCCCTGCTTCTGCCCGTTCCACACCTAGCATTCTTCCAGGTATTCTTCAATTCCGAAGTGTGACTGCCAATAATAATTTAGACCAATTACTTATCATTGCAAGTCGCCTATATTATGATTGTCAACTCAACTTCGTAATTCCTTATGATTGTCAATTATAACTTGGACTGGTTAATCATCTCTGTAATTTGCTATTACGAGTGTCAATGTGACTCAAACTGAGTAGTTTCGATCTATATAGATTTATTGCCCGCTCACGCAGACTATAACTACCAATGCTCGTAATTTGCTATTATGAGTGTCAATGTGACTCAAACTGAGTAGTTTCGATCTATATAGATTTATTGCCTGCTGACGCAGACTATAAACTACCAACGCTCTACAGATCTCGATCCCTGTTTTAGGAAATTGACAGTTTACATATGTTTCGCTTGCTGTATCTCGAAGGGAGACAGAATTGTTTGGTCGGATCTACACATCTCGATCCCTGTTTTAGGAAATTGACTGTTCACATATGTTTCGCTTGCTGTAGTCTCGAAGGGAGATAGAATTGTTTGGTCGGATCACGTCCCTGCAAATCAAGGCTACCGTAGGAGCTTTCTGCACCGACGACCCATATGTCTCATCCGCCATGCGTTTTCAGTCTAATTCACTTGGTGAATTAGGAGCTAAAGTCTGTGATGAACTAAGGTCGAAAGAGGTACAACATTTAAATATTTCATCACTGAAGTCGAATTAATCACGAGATATTGACGACGGACGGAGTTTAATGATTGTTTACTAACTTTAGTATTTGGGAAAAATTTGTAGCGCGACGTGGTTTGGGAAGCTCGACGTCTAAGCTGTGGTAGTGCTTCACCTGACGCGCAGTCTACGGTTAAAGCTCTCGTAAGCACCGTCTGCGACGATATTATGGGCATGGAACTGGCCATAACATCTGCCGCAACGGCGAGTACTTCCAAGCTGCTAAGTCCGATGATACCTGAGAAACTCAAAGATAACCTGGTGTGTCTTGCTGATTGGGTGTCTCTGGCCATCATTGCCAGCGTCGACAGCCAGAAGAGTATCAAGTGGGGATTGTCAGTGAATCCGCATCCACAGGATCAAGTAGAGAGCCCCAAAACACGTTACCAAACTATAATAGAGCAAGGCATGGAGGGTTTGTCTAGCTTTGACCATGAGATGACTGAATTTCTGATCAGCAAGACTAGAACTGGGATTGCAGGTGAGGGGGAGTCTGTTCATGATGCAATAGACTGGAGCGAAGAAGAGCTGGCGACCCATTTCTTTCTATATAATGTCAGGCACGCCGCTAAGAAGACTATGAACTACTTGTGCTCTGCGGTAATGGGCATCGATGACCCTCCTAGGAAATCCTTCAGTGCAATTGCCGATATTAACCAGGTACAGCTGCCTGCAAATAGCTGCACGAAAAGCAATCTAGAGGTGCATTTGTCTGTAGCGGACGATCACAATCATGATATGCCGGGTGTTCGGGCTAATCCTGATGAGGTTCCCTCAACGGCAGGTGCAGTACCCGTTCCTGCACCGGCCAGGGACTTGCACCAGTACAGATTCTGCCCGACCTGGAGCTGGAAGTGGATCTATAAACTTATGAGATTAAGCACACGTTGTCGGGCTCTACGCAGGATGCTGAATCTGAACTCTGAGCAGCTGCGAGCTGCCCTTAAGATGGCTTTGGCAATGGCGATGGGAGCCTTTCTGGGATTCTGGTTCGACGAGCCAAAGGCATCCTGGGCGGACATAACTGTGGCCCTGAACTACATGGGGCCATCAAAGGCTGGCTCGTTCAAGGAACCGGTCTTGCGCTCGTTCGGGACGGCGGCCGGCGCCACATATGGCCTGTTGGCGGCGTTGGCGACGCACAGCCTGCCAACGACGGCGAGGCTCATGGCGCTGCTGCCCTGGGTCATATTCACGAGCTTCCTGCGGCAGAGCAAGGTCTTCGGGATGGCGGGGGCCGTGTCGGCATTCACGGGGGCGGTCTTCGTCCTGACCCGTACGTGGGTCCCATCGTCAGCATCATCGCCATCACTCCTATCGTCAGAGTCGCATTCCATCGACCGGGATTTCACAGTAGTCCGGATCGTGGAGGTCTTCATAGGAATGGCCAGCTTCCTTCTGATCGAGCTTCTCATCTTTCCGCGCCGCGCCGCCCGGCTCGTCAAAGTAGACGCCATCGCCGGCCTCGCCAACCTCAAAACCCTCTCCCTTGCCATCCTGTCTGCCTTCGCTACATGCGCATCCGATGCCGACAGTCCTCGCCACGTCTCTCCATGCCTCCACCCAAGCTGCACCGGCCTCCATCAAAATTGTATTCGGAGCACAGTCCGCAACCTCAGAGCCGCAGAGAATACCATCGCATCTGACCTGTCCCGCCAGCGTATGCTCGTCAACGAGGCAGTCGACGAGCCCCAGTTCTGGTTCGCATACTTCCCTTCTCGTCTGTTCTCCAACCTCATCGCTGTCCAGACTCGCCTCCTAGACTACCTCCGCTTTACAATATCTGCCTACGAAGACATCTACATCGAGCGTGCATCCATCATGACTAACAATACAGACCACCATCTCCGGGAACCTCTAATGCAAGCCATGCAGATTACCATTCAAGACAAGCTGGTACCCATTTTAACCTTCCTCATCGAGGTCATGCACCAGCCAGTCTTACCACAAAACAACAGTTGCACCACCAATGACTCCTCCCGTAACATTGTTAATGTGGACTTCCCTACTGCGGCTGCAGGCTCAGAAAAGTGCAACCTTGCCCACGCCTTCCATCAAGCTGCCGGGACTGTCATTGCAAAGACTTCTTTATCGTCACCTTTAAAACTCGATGAACAAGTAAATCATCCCAATGATCAGTGCACTTCATCTGACACCAGCCTTCGTGATAAACCTTCACAACATCCATTACTGTTCCCCAGTACGAAAGTCCTTGTCTCCCTTCTTGTGCTCCAATTTGCTCTCAAGGGTATCCTTCACACTGCTAAAGAGCTTCAAAGTACTGTTCAAGAACTCTTGCAAGAACAGGACCCTTGGAGGCTTATCAACTTCCATGTGTTCTACAGTCATGTCTTGCCGAAGAACCAAGTACAATGTTAAAGTCAATGCCATTTGCACAATACAATTTAACCACTAAAAGGGGTCAAACTCACCCCATACAATAAACATGAGTACAATGCCATTTTTTCCAATACTTTAGAGACCTTGACAATTTGGTCATTGTAGTGATGAAACTATTTCACATATTCACTCTTACACATAATCAATCATAGAGCTACTTCTCTATGGGATTCATAGATTATTTGAATAGGATTGCATTAAAAAAAGTTTTTTTCGAAGACCCAATCAAATATTATAAAAATGCTAATTCGGGTCAAGTAGTATCCTAAATTTATGAAGAAGACTCATCATTTATTCTATTGTTGTGAAAAGATTGCACATCACACAGATAATAGAAATTTCAAGGCAACCTGAAACAGTCTTGCAATAATATCATTTAACACAAAGTACACAATTTTTGTAATTTACCTAGAAATGAATGTTGACATGAACAGTTGCTTCACCTTTCAAACCTTGAACTAATCCTCTCATGGAGTTTGAGAGTTTAAACACATTTGAGCACATCATGTTTAGTTCCATTGTGTTAGTGTGTTTATCGCTCTTTATGGCTTTAACTGCATGGTTACCTCTATCAATGCATTGCCAACTTATATTGGCCTTCAAGGGCACCGTTAACTTGTTATTACAAATAAGCACATAATTTCAAATAATAGAAATAGAATATTGATATTCCATTCACTATGTTGTTATTCATACTAGTGAAAAATGGATGTTATATTTCCCATATTTTAGTTACATTTTCATCCAACATGAAGAATATCACATTCCACATGACTACAACAAATGGAGAGTCTAGCAAATGCGATATTCCCTAATAAAGCCATACTAAACTTTTTTGGGACATGTGTATAAATAAGGTTTATAAGTGATTCACAATTAGTTTGTTTTGAGAGTGTGGGAAAGTATTGGTACCTTATTAGTCAAAGAGTTTTCAACACATAGCAACATATCTTATTTTTTAGCTTAAAATATGACTAAATGGAGTAAAATTTGAGCTAAAGCAGTCTCACTAATACTACAAGGAAATGGAAGCACAGCAATAGCTCCTTTTGATGCAATTAGGTAGTGTTACCATAGCAACAATGATTTTTGATGCAATTAGGTGGTGTTGCCATAGCAACGACTATTTTTGACATGATAATTAGGTGCCACTTAAAGCCTTGCAATTTAGCGGTGTCACTAAAATCATTGCTAAATATATGCACAGCGATACAAATAGTGGTACATATTCAGGAAAAAGAGCATCAAAACCCAAGTGCGGCATTTTATAGATTTGCAAACGAGCGAGAGCTAGAGACCAAAGGAGAGAGGGAGACAGTTCAAGGCAAGGGTGGTTGAGAGAGAGAGAGAGAGAGAGAGAGAGAGAGAGAGAGAGAGAGAGAGAGAGAGAGAGAGAGAGAGAGAGAGAGGGAGAAAGGGAGGGGGAGGGACATATAATAATAGAAAAGTAGAGATAGTGATATATATATATATATATATAGAGAGAGAGAGAGAGAGAGGACGAAAGGAGAGAGAAATAGAGGGAAAGAAAAGGTAAAAAATGAGGAAAATAAAGAGGAGGGGAAAATAGAGAGAGGGAGGAAGAGATCAATAGAGATAGCGAGAGAGATCTACCTTTGCCTTCTTGAAGGCAGTTTGAGTCAAAATTTTCGAGCCAAAAGAAATTTAGAATTGAAAGATTATATCCATGAGGAACACATGTGTTGAGACATATCATTGAGAAGGCCACACCCATTTGACAATTTTGGAATGCATCAGATCATATGTGTGGCTTTCCCATTGATCATATACCTCCTATATGTGTGGCTTTCCCATTGAGAATAATGCTCCTCATCTGATTGTATGATAACTCTCCATCTTGGCAATTTTTAGTTTTCTAAGTTAGGCAGCAAAAGCAACATAGCATTTGGTGTATGCATTAATAAATTATGCAAAATCAACGTGGAAGCATGCAAATCAAAGCACCACAATTGATTTGGAAGGAATTCCTTTAAAAAACCATTATATTACGCTAGATACTATTATCTACAATGTAAAGTTATAATCTATTCAATTTATTTAGATTGCATTATTATTTTGTAATATTATTTGGGAGCTAGACTCACTCGCATGTAAATTGTAACATCTTTCATAGTTAGAAGGACTCACAATCAATGTGAGGTTATGGACACAAAACAACTTTTATTCACTTTGGATTAGAAAAGTTCCAATTAACCTAAGATGGACAAATCAAAGGCCTAGAGAGTGTGTTGATTTCTCAACTTATAGGAGGAAATCCTAACCCTAACACTAACCACAATGTATAAAAACCAAAAATTGAATGGAAGAGCTTATTCTTGTTTTGCAACTTTGAGAGAAACCCTTGTTCTTTCTTTGCTCTCATCTTCTTGTGTACGTTATTGAGATTGGGAAAGAGTAAGAGACTAAGAGTGAGATTGCAAGTGTAGGTGGATATTGAAGATCTCTTCTCTTCTTCCCTTTCCTCTTCCATAGCTTGGAAAGTTTGAGCTAAAGTATGTGGCTCATATTGCCCTAGTTTTCGTCTTTTTGATGGAGTACTTGTGGATCAAATCAAATGCGGCGAAGTAGTGGGAGAACCTTGAAGGTTGTGCCTTGAATCATGAGACCATTGATAAGTCTTTGAAGCCATATGGATGCTTATAATTTGCAAAGATTACTTGATTGCAAGATATTGAGCTCTTTTGTTCCTATGAAAGGAGGGGCTCGCCATAGAGCTCCTTAGTCTTGCCAATGGTAGTATTGGGACCTCCTCGGATATAAATGAGATCCTACAACTAGACCTTGATATAAGAAAGGGTCTCTTTATCCGAGCTTGATCCGAGCCACACCCATGGAAACTTTCCTTGTCATAGTCCAGATGATTGTGCTAAGAAAGACCTTTTCTCTCAAAGTCTTGGTCGACTTCGGGGCCTCTGCATGTTTCATTGATGATGACTTTGTAAATAGATACCACATTCCAGTACTCCAAAAGCCCAATCCTACACCAGCTAAAGTTGTGGGGATGGAGGACATCTAGCATCTGGAGATATTACCAAGGAAACTTGACCACTCATGGTAACTCTTGGCTGTCACAAATCTTGTGTATGCTTTAATGACATATCTAGTCCCACAAATCCAATCACCCTTGGGGTGCCTTCGCTAAAGAAACATAACTAAAAATTTGATTGGGTTAAGTAAAAGATTACTAAGAAAGATTACATGTCCTGAAAATCAAGGAAAGTTTGTATATCTAGGAGCCAAAGTCTCTATGCACACAACAAGGCAAGAACCGATCTACATGATATATCATATACCAGCTCAAGAACCTAGTAAGAATGAGTTAGTCAAGCTACCAAGCTAGTATCAAGATTTCCAAGATGTATTTGAGAAAAAGAATGGAGATCTCTTGCCTAAACACAAACCATATGATTGTGCTATAGAGCTCCATGAGGGGGCTCAACCATTTTTTGGACCCATCTATAGTCTCTTGTTGGAGCCCCAATTCTATTTGTGAAGAACATGGATGGGTCACTTCGAATGTGTGTGGATTATCAAGGACACAATAAGATAATAGTCAAGAATTGATATCCTTTGTTGTAGATATTGGAGCTCTTGGAATGCCGTCGAAAAGCCAAGATTTTCATCACAAAGATTGATCTACAAGGGTCTTACAATCTTGTACGGATCAAAGAAGAAGACGAATGGAAGACATCCTTCCACACAAGGTATAGTCACTTTGAATATGTTGTTATGCCACTCAATCTCATCAATGCTCCTAATAGTGTTTCAACATATCATAAATGATATTTTCCAAGAGCATCTAGATGATTTTGTAGTTATATACTTGAATGATATCTTGATATTCTCAAAAGATTGAAAGGAGCATGAGCACGCCTCGAGAAAAAGGACTATATGTAAAAATTGAGAAGTGTTTTTTCTATCTAACAAAAGTGAAACTCTGTAATATTTCCGCGTACTGCCACCGTAAATATTAACTTCCCGCTCTCATCCTAAACTCGTGCAAAGATTATCACCAGTGTCAGCAGCCATACGCGGGAAATGGAGACACTCCACCTTACGAAAATAAGGCCGGGGTTGAAGACCGTAAACGCCGCAGGAAAACAGCCTCTTAGGAAGAGGTCAAGAGGATAAGGTGGAATTATTGCAAATTTTTTTACTATTTTCCCCAGCCGATGTGTGGCTTGGGGAAAGGGGATGGGCTAGCATGTGAAGGGAGAGGGAGAGAGACATGCAATTGACCACGTGGGCAGTCTCCTCTCCCCTCCTTGGGCTATAAGAACCCCCTCTTGGGGGGGGAAGGGAGGACGGTGGGAAGGCCGTCGGGGTGAAGGACAATGGGGAAAAAAGGATCGTGGGAGGTCCGTGCTGTATACGGGAGCTGGCCGTGCTGCAGGGGGGAGTCGCCATGTCGAGGTGTTGGACAAGTGAGGAAGGGAGGAGGTGCTGGACAAGTGAGGACTGTGGAAAGGCTGCCGTGACGTGAAGGTGCTGGACGGAGGGGCCCGAAGGGGTCAGAAGACCGTGTGAAGGGCGTGAGAGGGAGGAGGGTAAGAGGAGCTGGAGGTCGCCGCCAGGTCGCCGTGTGAAGGAAGGGGTGAAGGGAGGTGGCCGTGTGGAGGAGGGCGAGCTGCCGCCGCCGTGTGGAAGGGAAGGGGGACTAGGCCGTTGCTGTCGCTGTCCACCAGCCGCCACGCTGCCGCCGAACTGCCAGCCCGCTGCCGCTTGGACAACGAACCCCCCCTCCACATCATTGCTGCCGACCAGAAGCTCTTAAGAAGCTTCTTAAGACCCCTTAGGAAGCCCCCATTCCCGTGGGGTTCCTTAAGCCTTCTCTTGTGGGTTTTATATACCCCCTGCGGAATTTAAGAACCCTTCCTATGGGGTTCTCCCAAGTCTATTTTACCCTTCCCGTGAATTCCCCCACCCAAGTCCCTATGAAGTTCCCCCTTCTCGTGGATTTCCCACTACCTTTCCTCCACAAGCCCATTTTTACCCCGGAACTTTGAAGAGAAGGAGGCGACACGGGAAGCCTTCATAAGCCCATTTTCATCCCGGGATTTGAAGAATAGGAGGTGACAAAAGTCCTTCCCACTACATTGCCCATCGGTCTATCCACACACACCCCGGAACTTGAAGGAAGAGGAGGCGACGAACCCTCTCACCGATTTTTCCATAAGCCTCTTGGCCAAGATCTTGTAGAGAAGAAGAGGGGTCCCTAAACACCTTTCCTCAATATCATTAACCCTCGGGATTTTGGAAGAGTAAAAGAGGAAGACTATAAAGGTCCTTCCCCACCAATCCCCCAAGGCCGGTCCTTGGATTTTTGGAAGAAGAAGAATTCTAAAGCCCACTCTTGCAAGGCCCATTCGCAAGAGCCCTTTTTCCGCAGACATCATCATAAGACCCACAAAATCCTTCCTAAAATCCGGAATTTCAGGGTGGATTAAAGCTCTCTTGTGCAAGGGATCTCATAAGAACCCTAAGGGCCGCCAAGGCAAATTCCGCAAGTCGGAACGTCGCTCAAGAAGCCATACATCAAAGAGAATTGCGCATACAAGGAAGACGGGCCAAGGTCATAAGATTGCAAGCCAAGGCAAAAAGTTGAAGTCCACAAAGGCTAACTGGAGATCGAATTCGCGATGGCCTCAAGGAAGATCACAAGGTGCGATGCGGAAGGTTCACCCCGAGCTTACATGGATATTTTTCGGAATTCACAAGTCCAGGTTTTATCTATTTGGATTCCACACAAAAGTATTGAATTATTCACGATAACTTCACGGATTAGGAGGCACTCATGCATGTCAAATGCAACTAGTCAAGTTAAATGCAATTAGGACATGAATTGGCTATTTGAACATTATTAGAAATAGCTTAAGATATGGAAATTGATCATTGGTATGTTCAAAGGAATGAATGAAAAGAGCATAAGGTGTCTATGCATTTGTAGGACCTTATTAGCAAGTTTCCTTTTGTGCATTCAAAAGTGACGAGCCAAGGACAACTGTTGCCTCATCACAAGGTTGAAATTATTGAGGTACACTTTTTTACTAGTCATGGAAAGATTAATGGCATGTCCCATTTTTAGATAGATCTTCCTTATAATGATTCATGAGAAAAGTTAACACCCATAAGATGTTATTCGAAGAGGAATAGAAGGGCACAAACATGATCTATGGACTTGCAAGAGGCTTGATTATTTGAGGTAAGTCCTAATAGGACCTAGGAGGGTTAGTGTCCGGATTATCAGGCATTTTTTCTTTGCCAAGGAAAGATGGGGTTATGCGTAAAGGCAATAAATCGCATGTTTACGCGTGTTGGTGGAATTGTATCTATTGCTCCCTGTTAGATTTAGATTATCACCCTTGAGAAGGATCACCCTTGTCGCAAGACAAGCATATTTGAATTGACTAAGTAATCTAAACCACAAGGATTCGTATGGACATGATTGAGTCGATATGATAGGAATCCTAAGTGTTAACTAGGGTTTTAGTGCAAATCGACCTAGCTTTAGACAAAAACCGTGATTCTAAAGATCCTACACATGTTCACAAAATGTCGAAGCAATGGGATGTTCATGCATGAAATGATCTAAGGTTTTATCCTAAGGATCATTCAAAATGATGAAACTCCGACGGAGTTATATATTTCTAGAACCATGGGCCAACATAATTAGCAATGGGTTAGAGGATACCCTAAACCCCTGCTACTCGGCTGGAGGTAAATTTCGTGACCGGAAAACGCTAAACAATGGGTAGAATAATCCCGTGAAAATAGATGCAATACATGTGCAAAAAGGTTGCAACATAGTATAGACTTGAGATTTGTCCACAAGAGAGTTTTCTCATCTCTCGAAATGAGGTTGGTAAGTTATTGAAAGAATTTAACTTATAAGAGGATGGGTAATCATCCTGTTACTCACTTTTCTTGGGGGATAACTGCCAAGGAAAAGGAAAGGTTAGGTGTTTGCCTTGAAGTAAATGACCAGACAATAAACTGAAGCGACATGGTCGCTGGAACCTACCACAACTAAACACTAAAGTATGGGTAGGGTATGACCCTAACCCAACAATGATAGGAATCTTGCCAAGTTGCAATTGATTCCGGATCGAATGCGGGTTGCATTCGGAGAAAAGGAGCCACTCCTTAACAGTTTGCCAGCTAAAAGACCACTGAAATTGATTGTGCTTGTAACAGTTTAGAAAGGACTGTTTGCATTGTTTGCTCAATGAACTAAAGGATGAAAATATATCTAAAGCTTCAGGTTGGTGCCTGAGAGGCAGCTTCAGTTACCCCCGACTGCCTGCCTGACCCTAACCAAGGGGGTTGTGAACCGCGCCGGGAACATGGACCGAACCCGCCGTGAGAGGTCTCTCCGTTGAGTTCTGCTTGGAGCAGGAGGACGCTTGGGTGCCAGGGGGGGCTCTGGCTATAAATCCCTCGCCTTCCGGGTCCTGCACAAGAGACTAACGTGACTCGGGATTGGATCTCGAGGCCCGCATACTAGTCTACGGGCGGAAACTTGGGATAGTAATCACAGGAAGGATTACTGGATAGCCTTCGGGCGGATTATGAAAGCGCCTACGGGCGGGAACTCCTTGTATTTCAAAGATAAAAGGATATAATGATAATAAAGGAGTTGTTTGGCATTGTTTTCTTTATGTCCTGTGATAAGATTACGTGAAGGAACCAATGCATAACAGGGTTAAACAAAGAAGCTGTTTGTATATGTCAAACTAATGTGGTAGGTAATTACATAACTAAAACAAACCGAGGAAAGTGCGGAGGATGGACCATGGGTCCGTCCTATGGACGGGTGGTCCCGGTTAGCCGGGAACTTTTCTCAAAGTCTTCGACGAACAGAAGGATGATCAACATCACCGAAACAAGTAGTGAGAACGATGACTTGGAATTACCGATTACCCGATTCACGCTGTTTTAGGGGAACGGAATGGGACTATGCCTTATGGCAGAGAGGTCGAGCCTTGCATCCCTCTCGTTTCCCATTCTCCTTGAACCAAGTGCAGCATGAATCCGCTTCAGACGAGGCGTTCTGCGTAAAGTAGTTCGATCAGGTCTGACGCTAGTCGCTGTTAGTAAATGACCAACAATTCCAGCCGATCCTAAGTGGGAACGGCCAGGACGCTTCCGTTACGTGGTAGACGCGGAAAGTCCTAGATGACAAAACCCGCAACATTCCATGGGAGTGCCGGGTGGAGTTTTCTAGACAACCTTTCCGATGGACTGCTAAGACGTGTCCGGAATGATTCTAGCGGACACGTTACAGTTGGTATCAGAGCCGACTTACAATGGAATTGTTTTCATAAGATTTCATTAGAAGTGAAGTAAAGAATTTGTTCCTGTCCAAACATTTTCTCATCTTCAATACTGTCTTGCAGAATTACGAGGCGTGGAATAAGTTTTTGGTGTTCCGGATCATGTTTATGACCGCGATGCATTCCACGGATTATCGACAAAGGGTTGAGATGATGAACATCCTAGATCGCATTTACAATCCATCACCTGTGTACGTGGAATGGAGATGGATGGGTGTTACAGGGATCTATTACATAATTGCCTATCAACCTGCGTACCTTCAAATTAACTTGAAGAGAATCAAGTGGATGGAGGATTTGAAGATCGTAAAGCTGTTCGTCTTTATTGAGGCTCATGCAAACGCGACCCTACAGGTCGGAAGTCGAAGGGTTAACCAGAATAAGTATGTGCACGGGGAAGTGATTCAAAGAATCCCTGCCGACCGAATCAAGGTTTTGGGGCGTCGTGAGAAGAATGGATATCGAAGGAAGAGATACCCTAATCTTCCAATGAATTATCGATTCCTGAAAATCGATGACCCTAATCCGTACTACTACTCAGTTCCTGTAGCTGAATGCAATAATATCTTATTCTCCTCGAATTAATGTATTAACTTGTTCATCGGCCCAAGGAATAATTGTACCACGAAAGGGCTATGCTGATATGAATGGAATAAAACTTTTTAATCAACGATTGTCTTGACATGAATATTGATAAAAGTAATTTGGTCTTGGCTAAAAGAATACGAGGACGTAGTTCTGAAGAGTTAACAAAACGCCCACTTCAAAGAGAAGTTGATCATGAAATAGGGCTAATACCCGGGACTGCGCCAATTGCAAAGAGACCTTATAGAATGTCCATTCCAGAGGCTATTGAGTTGAAGGAGCAACTCAAGCAACTGCTAGATCAAGGCTACATCAGGCCTAGCAATTCACCATGGGGAGCTCCAGTCCTATTCCAGAAAAAGAAAGATGGTACACTTCGACTATGTATTGATTACCGTGGGTTGAATCAATCAACAGTCAAGAACAAGTACCCTATTCCTAGAATAGATGAGCTTCTTGATCGCCTTCAAGGTGCAAAGATCTTCTCCAAAATTGATCTCAGATCAGGCTACTATCAAATCAGGATCAAGGATGAGGATATTCCAAAAACGGCCTTCAATACGAGATATGGGCACTTTGAATTCTTGGTTATGTCATTCGGCCTTACAAATGCACCTGCCACCTTCAATAGGTTAATGTAGGATATTTTTAGGCCATATCTTGATGACTTCGTGCTTGTCTTCTTCGATGACATTTTAGTCTATTCTAAACAGGAAGAAGATCATGAACCCCAACTACGGATTGTGTTGGAGACAATGAGGTCTCATAAGTTGTATGCGAAAATGAAGAAGTGCGTATTCTTCAAACGTCAGATTGAAGATCTAAGATTCATAGTATCATCAGAAGGAATATCAGTAGATCTAGCCAAAGTCAGAGATGTGCTTGAATGGCCAATACCAGTATCCGTCAAAGAGATACGTAGTTTTCTTAGTTTGACAGGACAGTATAGGGTCTTTATAAAAAACTATGCTTTGATTGCAGCACCTTTGAAAGACTTACTGAAGAAGCAAACATTGCATGATCAACTGACGAATAAACTAGCTCTGATAGGTTGAAGCAAAGTTTGGTATCAGCACCTATTCTGAAACTTCCTGATCTCAGTAAGGAGTTCGAGGTAGTAACTGATGCTAGCATTCTTGCATTAGGTTGTGTTCTTATACAGGAAGGTCATCCAGTAGCGTATTCTTCAAGGAAATTGAAGAGTCGCGAAAAGAGTTATGCTACTCATGATCTGGAGTTATTAGTTGTCATCCATGCTCTAAAGCTTTGGAGACACTACCTGTTGGGAAACAAGTTTACTCTAGTAACCGATCATAAGAGTCTCAAATGGATTTTACCCAGAACGAGCTCAACATGAGGCAACGTCGATAGATTGAAGTATTTGAGGAATATGATTTTTAAGATCAAGTACCGATCTGGAAAGGAGAATGTAGTGTTGATGCACTCTATCGCAAGGCATTCCTTAATTCACTAATCTTGCAAAATCTATCAATAGCTAGATTTCTAGCTACAGAGGTAAACGACCTAATACTTGAGCTAGCTAGAGAGGAAGGATGCCATGATCTAGCCTATCAAAGGATGCCAAGGAAAAAAATTTCTATCAAGGACCAGGAACAAAAGCTAGAGGCTAAGTATCGTGAATTCTCTGTCAGTAGTGGACTTGTCTACTATAGGATGAGAGTATATATACGAGCAAGCCAGTAGAAGATATTGTGCGAAGCTCATGATTTCACTTTATCGGGACATCAAAGCTACGAAGGATAGACAGAAGGCATACACGGATTTGAAGTGTTAAGATAGAATAATTGAGGAAGGAGACATGGTCTTCACTCACGTATGCCCAAAGAAGAGTTCTCTATCCTTAGGAGATTGTAGGTATTGTGGACCATACAAAATCCTCAAAGTGCTTAAGACCTAATGTTCATAGACTGCAACTCCCTGAAAACCTAAAGGTTCATAATGTATTCATAACAGTCTATTGAATGATGAAGTATGTACCTAGCACTAATCATGTACTTGATGACCAACAACTTGTAATGCCTAGTCAAGGAGTCCTTGAACTAAGGCCGGACAAGATTTTTAATGCTAGGGTGAGACAACTGAGATCCAGAACCTTGAGAGAATGCCTCGTCCAGTGGAAAGATCATCCTAAGGAGGATGCTACCTGGATAGATGAAAGCTCTCTCAAATCTTCGATATCCCCAGTTTTTCTCGAGATGAGGACATCTCGATTCTTCTAAGGGGGAGAGAATGTAATATTTCCGCGTACTGCCACCGTCAATATTAACTTCCCGCTCTCATCGTAAACTCGTGCAAAGATTATCACCAGTGTCAGCAGCCATACGCGGGAAATGGAGACACTCCACCTTACGAAAATAAGGCCGGGGTTGAAGACCGTAAACGCCGCAGGAAAACAGCCTCTTAGGAAGAGGTCAAGAGGATAAGGTGGAATTATTGCAAATTTTTTTACTATTTTCCCCAGCCGATGTGTGGCTTGGGGAAAGGGGATGGGCTAGCATGTGAAGGGAGAGGGAGAGAGACATGCAATTGACCACGTGGGCAGTCTCCTCTCCCCTCCTTGGGCTATAAGAACCCCCTCTTGGGGGGGGAAGGGAGGACGGTGGGAAGGCCGTCGGGGTGAAGGACAATGGGGAAAAAAGGATCGTGGGAGGACCGTGCTGTATACGGGAGCTGGCCATGCTGCAGGGGGGAGTCGCCATGTCGACGTGTTGGACAAGTGAGGAAGGGAGGAGGTGCTGGACAAGTGAGGACTGTGGGAAGGCTGCCGTGACGTGAAGGTGCTGGACGGAGGGGCCCGAAGGGGTCAGAAGACCGTGTGAAGGGCGTGAGAGGGAGGAGGGTAAGAGGAGCTGGAGGTCGCCGCCAGGTCGCCGTGTGAAGGAAGGGGTGAAGGGAGGTGGCCGTGTGGAGGAGGGCGAGCTGCCGCCGCCGTGTGGAAGGGAAGGGGGACTAGGCCGTTGCTGTCGCTGTCCACCAGCCGCCACGCTGCCGCCGAACTGCCAGCCCGCTGCCGCTTGGACAACGAACCCCCCCTCCACATCATTGCTGCCGACCAGAAGCTCTTAAGAAGCTTCTTAAGACCCCTTAGGAAGCCCCCATTCCCGTGGGGTTCCTTAAGCCTTCTCTTGTGGGTTTTATATACCCCCTGCGGAATTTAAGAACCCTTCCTATGGGGTTCTCCCAAGTCTATTTTACCCTTCCCGTGAATTCCCCCACCCAAGTCCCTATGAAGTTCCCCCTTCTCGTGGATTTCCCACTACCTTTCCTCCACAAGCCCATTTTTACCCCGGAACTTTGAAGAGAAGGAGGCGACACGGGAAGCCTTCATAAGCCCATTTTCATCCCGGGATTTGAAGAATAGGAGGTGACAAAAGTCCTTCCCACTACATTGCCCATCGGTCTATCCACACACACCCCGGAACTTGAAGGAAGAGGAGGCGACGAACCCTCTCACCGATTTTTCCATAAGCCTCTTGGCCAAGATCTTGTAGAGAAGAAGAGGGGTCCCTAAACACCTTTCCTCAATATCATTAACCCTCGGGATTTTGGAAGAGTAAAAGAGGAAGACTATAAAGGTCCTTCCCCACCAATCCCCCAAGGCCGGTCCTTGGATTTTTGGAAGAAGAAGAATTCTAAAGCCCACTCTTGCAAGGCCCATTCGCAAGAGCCCTTTTTCCGCGGACATCATCATAAGACCCATAAAATCCTTCCTAAAATCCGGAATTTCAGGGTGGATTAAAGCTCTCTTGTGCAAGGGATCTCATAAGAACCCTAAGGGCCGCCAAGGCAAATTTCGCAAGTCGGAACGTCGCTCAAGAAGCCATACATCAAAGAGAATTGCGCATACAAGGAAGACGGGCCAAGGTCATAAGATTGCAAGCCAAGGCAAAAAGTTGAAGTCCACAAAGGCTAACTGGAGATCGAATTCGCGATGACCTCAAGGAAGATCACAAGGTGCGATGCAGAAGGTTCACCCCGAGCTTACATGGATATTTTTCGGAATTCACAAGTCCAGGTTTTATCTATTTGGATTCCACACAAAAGTATTGAATTATTCACGATAACTTCACGGATTAGGAGGCACTCATGCATGTCAAATGCAACTAGTCAAGTTAAATGCAATTAGGACATGAATTGGCTATTTGAACATTATTAGAAATAGCTTAAGATATGGAAATTGATCATTGGTATGTTCAAAGGAATGAATGAAAAGAGCATAAGGTGTCTATGCATTTGTAGGACCTTATTAGCAAGTTTCCTTTTGTGCATTCAAAAGTGACGAGCCAAGGACAACTGTTGCCTCATCACAAGGTTGAAATTATTGAGGTACACTTTTTTACTAGTCATGGAAAGATTAATGGCATGTCCCATTTTTAGATAGATCTTCCTTATAATGATTCATGAGAAAAGTTAACACCCATAAGATGTTATTCGAAGAGGAATAGAAGGGCACAAACATGATCTATGGACTTGCAAGAGGCTTGATTATTTGAGGTAAGTCCTAATAGGACCTAGGAGGGTTAGTGTCCGGATTATCAGGCATTTTTTCTTTGCCAAGGAAAGATGGGGTTATGCGTAAAGGCAATAAATCGCATGTTTACGCGTGTTGGTGGAATTGTATCTATTGCTCCCCGTTAGATTTAGATTATCACCCTTGAGAAGGATCACCCTTGTCGCAAGACAAGCATATTTGAATTGACTAAGTAATCTAAACCACAAGGATTCGTATGGACATGATTGAGTCGATATGATAGGAATCCTAAGTGTTAACTAGGGTTTTAGTGCAAATCGACCTAGCTTTAGACAAAAACCGTGATTCTAAAGATCCTACACATGTTCACAAAATGTCGAAGCAATGGGATGTTCATGCATGAAATGATCTAAGGTTTTATCCTAAGGATCATTCAAAATGATGAAACTCCGACGGAGTTATATATTTCTAGAACCATGGGCCAACATAATTAGCAATGGGTTAGAGGATACCCTAAACCCCTGCTACTCGGCTGGAGGTAAATTCCGTGACCGGAAAATGCTAAAGAATGGGTAGAATAATCCCGTGAAAATAGATGCAATACATGTGCAAAAAGGTTGCAACATAGTATAGACTTGAGATTTGTCCACAAGAGAGTTTTCTCATCTCTCGAAATGAGGTTGGTAAGTTATTGAAAGAATTTAACTTATAAGAGGATGGGTAATCATCCTGTTACTCACTTTTCTTGGGGGATAACTGCCAAGGAAAAGGAAAGGTTAGGTGTTTGCCTTGAAGTAAATGACCAGACAATAAACTGAAGCGACATGGTCGTTGGAACCTACCACAACTAAACACTAAAGTATGGGTAGGGTATGACCCTAACCCAAGAATGATAGGAATCTTGCCAAGTTGCAATTGATTCCGGATCGAATGCGGGTTGCATTCGGAGAAAAGGAGCCACTCCTTAACAGTTTGCCAGCTAAAAGACCACTGAAATTGATTGTGCTTGTAACAGTTTAGAAAGGACTGTTTGCATTGTTTGCTCAATGAACTAAAGGATGAAAATATATCTAAAGCTTCAGGTTGGTGCCTGAGAGGCAGCTTCAGTTACCCCCGACTGCCTGCCTGACCCTAACCAAGGTGGTTGTGAACCGCGCCAGGAACGTGGACCGAACCCGCCGTGAGAGGTCTCTCCGTTGAGTTCTGCTTGGAGCAGGAGGACGCTTGGGTGCCAGGGGGGGCTCTGGCTATAAATCCCTCGCCTTCCGGGTCCTGCACAAGAGACTAACGTGACTCGGGATTGGATCTCGAGGCCCGCATACTAGTCTACGGGCGGAAACTTGGGATAGTAATCACAGGAAGGATTACTGGATAGCCTTCGGGCGGATTATGAAAGCGCCTACGGGCGGGAACTCCTTGTATTTCAAAGATAAAAGGATATAATGATAATAAAGGAGTTGTTTGGCATTGTTTTCTTTATGTCCTGTGATAAGATTACGTGAAGGAACCAGTGCATAACAGGGTTAAACAAAGAAGCTGTTTGTATATGTCAAACTAATGTGGTAGGTAATTACATAACTAAAACAAACCGAGGAAAGTGCGGAGGATGGACCATGGGTCCGTCCTATGGACGGGTGGTCCCGGTTAGCCGGGAACTTTTCTCAAAGTCTTCGACGAACAGAAGGATGATCAACATCACCGAAACAAGTAGTGAGAACGATGACTTGGAATTACCGATTACCCGATTCACGCTGTTTTAGGGGAACGGAATGGGACTATGCCTTATGGCAGAGAGGTCGAGCCTTGCATCCCTCTCGTTTCCCATTCTCCTTGAACCAAGTGCAGCATGAATCCGCTTCAGACGAGGCGTTCTGCGTAAAGTAGTTCGATCAGGTCTGACGCTAGTCGCTGTTAGTAAATGACCAACAATTCCAGCCGATCCTAAGTGGGAACGGCCAGGACGCTTCCGTTACGTGGTAGACGCGGAAAGTCCTAGATGACAAAACCCGCAACATTCCATGGGAGTGCCGGGTGGAGTTTTCTAGACAACCTTTCCGATGGACTGCTAAGACGTGTCCGGAATGATTCTAGCGGACACGTTACAAACTCTTGGGATACAATGTCTCCCAGAGAGGAATCTTCATGGACCCAAAGAAGATCGAAACTATTTTTGATTGGGAGACACCCACATGTGTTAGCGATGTCCAATGTTTTCTTGGATTTGCCAACTTCTACATGACATTTATCAAGGATTACTCAAAGATAGTCACACCACTCACCAGACTCATAGGAAACTCAAAGTTATCATGGACCCTAGAAGCTAAGAAGGCCTTCTAGACCTTGAAGACCACTTTCACCATTGCCCCAATTCTAGTTCATCAAAATTCTACCAAGCAATTTTTCCTGGAGACCGATACATCAAACCATCTTGTCCTAGCATGGAGATGATGGTCATATGCATCCAATGGCATTCCACTCAAGGAAGTTCTCCCTCTAGAGATAAAGTAGGCAATCCATGACAAGGAACTCCTTGCCATTGTACATGCCTTTAATACTTGGCATCATCAGCTAGAGGGCGCAGCCTAAAAATTTATCGTGTATATAAATCACAAAAATCTAGAATATCTTATGACAACCTGCATCCTCAATTGAAGACAATCTCGCTAGAGTGAATGATTATCTAGGTTTGACTTTATCATCACCTATCACCCCATGCCAACAATACCAATCAAATTCTTTATCAAGAAGGTCCGCTAGCACCTAAGAAGGGAGAACAAGCTTTTGATTAATAACAAGCAATACTACTCAAGCCAGAGTGCCTCCAACTAATAGGCATCTCCAACTGTCACCAAGACAACCCTACCTTGATCTAGTTAATCCATGAAGCCCAGCCCATGATGATTTAGCCAACAATTTCAAGAGTAAAAAGAAAATGAAGTTTGAGAGTTTAAGGAAACTAATGGATGGTTATGCTCTACTTTACATCCCTCTAGGAAAGCTGAGACTCCAAGTACTCCAAGAACACCAAGAGACCCCAGTATCAAAAAACTTTGGAGTTAATAAGACCTTAAATCTTATGTCAATAGGTTTTTTGTGGCTAGAGATGTGGAAAGAAGTTAAGGAATATATAAAATCATGTGATACCTTCATACAATCCTTGCCCATTCCAACGCGACCCCGGTCTTCTCTATCCATGGCTTTCATAATAGATCTTTCCAAATCAGACACATATGACTCTATTCTTATTGTGGTAGATAGGTTCACAAAAATGGTGCATTTCATCCCTACTACTACCAAGACCATCACAAGTGCAACTCTACTGCTAGACTCTTCCTCAAATACATTTTGAGTTTACATGGCTCTAAGATGACATCATCATCATTGGGGTTCCCAATTCATATCTACTTTTTGGAAAAGCTTTTGTAACTTCCTTGGAGTCCAAGTTAAGTTATCCATAGCCCAAACATCCATAGATTGATGGTCAAATAGGTCAAGTAAATCAAGTCTTGGACCAATATCTCTGCTACACCATCAACTACCATCAGAATGATTGGTTTGAGCTCTTGCAAATTACAAATTTTTCTTTTAATAATAATATCCATGCATCTACCAAGTAAACTCCTTTCTTTGCAAACTATGGCCAATATCCAACCATGGATGTACATCTCTCGAGTCAAGTAAAGAACCCTATCACCCATGACAAAGCTCAACATCTAGTAGATATACACCAAGAACTGAAGCAACAAATCCAAAAGGCTCATAATAGTATAAGCACAATAGGGACCAATATCGTCTCCAATATCTAGTATGCAAAGTTGGTGATAAAGTATGGTTACTCAAGCAACATAATCTCTAGATAACAAGGCTCTCCACCAAGCTAAACCAACACAAATTTAGGCCCTTCACTATCGCAACTGAGATCAACCTAGATGCTTACCGACTCCAACTCCCTAGCACCATGAATATCCACCTAGTCTTCCATGTTTCCTTGCTCGAGCCATCCCATAGCTCACCACTAAGGGGGAAGAGATCTAATCCCCCACCACCTATCCATATTAAAGATCATGAAGAATTTAAGTTGGAGCATATCTTAGACTTGAGGATCCCCCAAGTTCAATGGGAATACCTTGTTTATCACTAGAAAGGATATGACACCAATAATCACATTTGGAAACCTGTTGAATATCTCCAAAGAGCACCTCTCAAAGTTAAAGAATTTCATAAGAGGAATCCAATGAAACTTGGACCAAACCACGAAGCTTCTCCTCATGGAACGCATTGCTAGAGGAGGGGGTGATGTCACAGACATGCCATGATCAAGTGTACAGATCATGCCATATATAAATCCACACCCCATGTGAATGCATCCTTGAGTAAACCATGCAAACCCACCCTTGCCATGTCATCATAGAACCTTCTAGAAGTGTCATCTCATCACTTGCATCATCAATGATATCATCATGGAATATAATAGAAGATCTTTAGCTACCATCCAACACCTATAAAAGGAGGGGCTTGCCACAGAGCTCCTCAATCTTGCCAATGCCAGTCTTGGGAGCTCAGGGAGTCAAGACGTCCAAGTAACTTTAAGTTCAAGTTCTAGTTCTTCTCTAGTGTAACATGTCCGCTAGTATCATCCAGGACACGCCTTAGCAGTCCATCAAAAAGGATGTCTAGAAAGCTCCACTAGGCACTCCCACGGAATGTTACGGGATTTGCGATCTAGGGCTTTCCGCGTCTGCCACGTAGCGGAAGTATTCCGGCCGTTCCCACTTAGGATCGACCTGGATTAGGGTTTTCCTGATTGGTCATTTCCTAACAGCAACTAGCGTCAGACCCAAGCTAACTACTTTACGCAGAAACGCCAGGTCCGAAGCGTATTCACGCTGCACTTGGTTCAAGGAGAATGGGAAACGAGAGGGATGCAAGGCTCAACCTCTCTGCCATAAGGCATAGTCCCATTCCGTTCCCCTAAAACAGCATAAATTGGGATAAGACATATCTCTAGGTCAATGCTTTTGTTGTTCTGTCCTTTGACGATCATCCCGCTGTTCCTCGTGATTTGAGAAAATTTACTAGCCAACCAGGACCACCCAACCGTAGGACGGACCCATGGCCCATCCTCCGCACTTTCCTCGGGTTGTTTTAGTTATGTAATTATCTAACACATTAGTTGGGCATGTAACAACCAGCTTCTTTAATTAATCCGTTAAGCACTGGTTCCTTCACGTAATCTTATCACTTGACATAGAAAAACAATATCAGACAAGTTCTTTATTAACAAGTCATCATGTTTATCTTTGAAATACAAGGAGTTCCGCCCGTAGGCTTATCCACAATCCGCCCAAAGGCTATCCAGCAATCAACAGGGATCACTATTCCAACACTACAATAGAAACGAGGCATAGACGCGCATGTTAGACGCACAAAGTCGGGCGCGTCTATCACAGCGTCTATAAGTGCATGTAAACGTGCGTGTAAATAGACGCGAATTTTGCGTCTATATATCCGCACAAATAGACGCTAATATAGACGCGCCAGCAGAGGCACAATTATTTAACCACCTAAAATTAGCAATTCACATAATTTAAAAACCAAAGTTAATAATTATTTAACCACCTGAAATTGATTCTTGAGCATGCACATGTGCGCAAAGTGTCGTAGAATGGATTAAGTCAACATTGGTCTTATGACATTCGTCATGCATGAACTTCATTTAACGAAATTATATCTAGAAAAGGTTGCATGTCACATGTTTGTCATGCATGAACTTCATTTATCGAAGTTGCATCTAGAAAAGGTTGCACGTCATATTAAAGCCTAAAATTCAATTGCATTAAACGAAAGGTTGTAGGCAAAACTCTTGGTGTAAATCTATTTAGGTTTTATGCAAGTTATTCCCCAAATTGTCAATCATCATGATTTTAGCAAGGAAATGAAATGGTCTTTGCAAACCTTATAGTTGCGTAGAAGTAATGAATCGCATATTTACACGTAATGTGATGTCTTACGACTTTTTACACCTTTAGAACAAGTTTAGCATCTCTAATAAAATATCATTCCTTGTCGGAAGACAAGTAGACCGATTTAGCTAAATCACTTGTAATGGCATAACCCACATGGGATTCTTAAAAGCATAAGTAGTTAGTACAACGAACACCTCAAAGTGCTAACTAGGTTTTAGCATGTTAGAAATTCTGGCTAGTATTGCACTTGGACGCCAAGTCGAGACCTTCAAACCCGAAGGTCCTACCCACATTCACGGAATGTTTGGGTTAATTGGACACCCATACAATAACGATCTAGGGTTTTACCCTAAGGATCGATCGAGCTAATACTAAACATCCCATTGAGAGTAGAAACCCAAAACGTTATTGGCCTAGTAAGGTTAGGGATTGGGTTGGGTCAAGAGGACTCCCAAACCCTATATCTTAGCCAAAAATATTTCTTGACCAAGAAACGTCGTTTGATGGGAGAAACAATTCCACAAGTTAAGTGCGACACTTGTGCACAAGTTGCAACGTCGCATGGTTTTGTGATATTGGTTCCCTAGCTATGATATTGGAAGGAATCAATTGCCCAAAGGTGCTTGCATATCATCATGAAACATTCTAGAAGTTTTTTAGTTTCCCTTAAACACCTATGAAAGGAGGGGCTCGCCATAGAGCTCCTTAGTCTTGCCAATGGTAGTATTGGGACCTCCTCGGATGTAAATAAGATCCTACAACTAGACCTTGATATAAGAAAGGGTCTCTTGATCCGAGCTTGATCCGAGCCACACCCATGGAAACTTTCATTGTCATATTCCAGATGATTGTGCTAAGAAAGACCTTTTCTCTCAAAGTCTTGGTCGACTTCGGGGCCTCTGCATGTTTCATTGATGATGGCTTTGTAAATAGATACCACATTCCAGTACTCCAAAAGACCAATCCTACACCAGCTAAAGTCATGGGGATGGAGGACATCTAGCATTTGGAGATATTACCAAGGAAACTGGACCACTCATGGTAACTCTTGGCTATCACAAATCTTGTGTATGCTTTAATGACATATCTAGTCCCACAAAGCCAATCACCCTTGGGGTGCATTCGCTAAAGAAACATAACTAAAAATTTGATTGGGTTAAGTAAAAGATTACTAAGAAAGATTACATGTCCTGAAAATCAAGGAAAGTTTGTATATCTAGGAGCCAAAGTCTCTATGCACACAACAAGGAAAGAACCGATCTACATGATATATCATATACCAGCTCAAGAACCTAGTAAGAATGAGTCAGTCAAGCTACCAAGCTAGTATCAAGAATTCCAAGATGTATTTGAGAAAAAGAATGGAGATCTCTTGCCTGAACACAAACCATATGATTGTGCTATAGAGCTCCATGAGGGGGCTCAACCATCTTTTGGACCCATCTATAGTCTCTTGTTGGAGCCCCAATTCTATTTGTGAAGAACATAGATGGGTCACTTCGAATGTGTGTGGATTATCAAGGACTCAATAAGATAATAGTCAAGAATTGATATCCTTTGTTGTAGATATTGGAGCTCTTGGAATGCCGTCGAAAAGCCAAGATTTTCATCACAAAGATTGATCTACAAGGGTCTTACAATCTTGTACGGATCAAAGAAGAAGACGAATGGAAGACAACCTTCCACACAAGGAATAGTCACTTTGAATATGTTGTTATGCCACTCGATCTCATCAATGCTCCTAATAGTGTTTCAACATATCATAAATGATATTTTCCAAGAGCATCTAGATGATTTTGTAGTTATATACTTGAATGATACCTTGATATTCTCAAAAGATTGAAAGGAGCATGAGCACCATGTAAAATTAGTTTTGGAAAAGCCTCGAGAAAAAGGACTATATGTAAAAATTGAGAAGTGTTTTTTCCATCTGACAAAAGTGGAATTCTTGGGATGCTATGTCTCCCAGAGAGGAATCTTCATGGACCCAAAGAAGATCGAAACTATTTTTGATTAGGAGACACCCACATGTGTTAGCGATGTCCAATGTTTTCTTGGATTTGCCAACTTCTACATGACATTTATCAAGGATTACTCAGAGATAGTCACACCACTCACCAGACTCATAGGAAACTCAAAGTTATCATGGACCCTAGAAGCTAAGAAGGCTTTCTAGACCTTGAAGACCACTTTCACCATTGCCCCAATTCTAGTTCATCAAAATCCTACCAAGCAATTTTTCTTGGAGACCGATACATCAAACCATCTTGTCCTAGCATGGAGATGATGGTCATATGCATCCAATGGCATTCCACTCAAGGAAGTTCTCCCCTGTAGAGATAAACTAGGCAATCCATGACAAGGAACTCCTTGCCATTGTGGATGCCTTCAATACTTGGCATCATCATCTAGAGGGTGCAGCCTAAAAATTTATCGTGTATATAAATCACAAAAATCTAGAATATCTTATGACAACCTGCATCCTCAATTGAAGACAATCTCGCTAGAGTGAATGATTATCTAGGTTTGACTTTGTCATCACCTATCACCCCATGCCAACAATACCAATCAAATTCTTTATCAAGAAGGTCCGTTGGCACCTAAGAAGGGAGAACAAGCTTTTGATTAATAACAAGCAATACTACTCAATCCAGAGTGCCTCCAACTAATAGGCATCTCCAACTGTCACCAAGACAACCCTACCTTGATCTAGTTAATCCATGAAGCCCTGCCCATGATGATTTAGCCAACAATTTCAAGAGTAAAAAGAAAACGAAGTTTGAGAGTTTAAGGAAACTAATGGATGTTTATGCTCTACTTTACATCCCTCTAGGAAAGCTGAGACTCCAAGTACTCCAAGAACACCAAGAGACCCCAGTATCAGGAAACTTTGGAGTTAATAAGACCTTATGTCAATAGATTTTTTGTGGCTAGAGATGTGGAAAGAAGTTAAGGAATATATAAAATCATGCGATACCTTCATACAATCCTTGCCCATTCCAATGTGACCCCGGTCTTCTCTATCCATGGCTTTCATAATAGATCTTTCCAAATCAGACACATATGACTCTATTCTTATTGTGGTAGATAGGTTCACAAAAATGGTGCATTTCATCCCTACTACTACCAAGACCATCACAAGTGCAACTCTACTGCTAGACTCTTCCTCATATACATTTTGAGATTACATGGCTCCAAGATGACATCATCATCATTGGGGTTCCCAATTCATATCTACTTTTTGGAAAAGCCTTTGTAACTTCCTTGGAGTCCAAGTTAAGTTATCCATAGCCCAAACATCCATAGATTGATGGTCAAATAGGTCAAGTAAATCAAGTCTTGGACCAATATCTCTGCTACACCATCAACTACCATCAGAATGATTGGTTTGAGCTCTTGCCCTTTACAAAATTTTCTTTTAATAATAGTATCCATGCATCTACCAAGTAAGCTCCTTTCTTTGCAAACTATGGCCAATATCCAACCATGGATGTACATCTCTCGAGTCAAGTAAAGAACCCTATCACCCAAGATAATGCTCAACATCTAGTAGATATACACCAAGAACTCAAGCAACAAATCCAAAAGGCTCATAATAGTACAAGCACAATAGGGACCAACATCGTCTCCAATATCTAGTATGCAAAGTTGGTGATAAAGTATGGTTACTCAAGCAACATAATCTCTAGATAACAAGGCTCTCCACCAAGCTAAACCAACACAAATTTAGGCCCTTCACTATCGCAACTGAGATCAACCTAGATGCTTACCGACTTCAACTCCCTAGCACCATGAATATCCACCTAGTCTTCCATGTTTCCTTGCTCGAGCCATCCCATAGCTCACCACTAAGGGGGGAAGAGATCTAATCCCCCACCACCTATCCATATTGAAGATCATGAAGAATTTGAGTTGGAGCATATCTTAGACTTGAGGATCCCCCAAGTTCAATGGGAATACCTTGTTCATCACTAGAAAGGATATGACACCAATAATCACATTTGGAAACCTGTTGAATATCTCCAAAGAGCACCTCTCAAAGTTAAAGAATTTCATAAGAGGAATCCAATGAAACTTGGACCAAACCACGAAGCTGCTCCTCATGGAACGCATTGCTAGAGGAGGGGGTGATGTCACAGACATGCCATGATCAAGTGTACGGATCATGCCATGTATAAATCCACACCCCATGTGAATGCATCCTTGAGTAAACCATGCAAACCCACCCTTGCCATGTCATCATAGAACCTTCTAGAAGTGCCATGTCATCACTTGCATCATCCATGATATTATCATGGAATATAATAGAAGATCTTTAGCTGCCATCCAACACCTATAAAAGGAGGGGCTTGCCACAGAGCTCCTCAATCTTGCCAATGCCAGTCTTGGGAGCTCAAGGAGTCAAGACCTCCAAGTAACTTTAAGTTCCAGTTCTAGTTCTTCTCTAGTCATGGTACGTAGTCTTGTCTTTACTTCCATGATACTCATGTTTTCTTGTCACCTTGTAATCTCATAGTACAAGATCTTGTCTAGCACTATCCTATATCTTGTCCATCCCCGTCGAAGGAGATCTTGTAATTCTGATGCCTTTTATCCTTACCCTATGGTCTTGGGTTGTGGGATCCTTCATATCCTATCGAGTCATGTTGTCTATACCATTTGAATGTTCCTTGCATTATGTTTGAGGGCTGATGTTATACAATAGTTTAAACACTAAAATGGTAAAAAGTATGATTTTTCTCTTTATGCATAACATTTAGGATGCGGTTTTTTTAGAAATAATGGATCTAGCAACATGAGGTTTCCTTGGTGCTAGGTTCCTACAACGAAGCATTGCGTATTAGCGAAAATTCATTAAAAGGGTTTTTTTGACACGACACATAGGCTGAATTTATACCTAATTGTTTGTGCACAATAAAGCATACACCATTGCATGAATAATATACACATGGTATCTATTCCTGGTATGCATAGCACTATCATACTACCTTATGCCCCTACCTCGCATCATCTTGAAATCAAAATTCTTCCAACAAATCTTGCATCTAGTCTAGTCTCTCTCGAGCACACTCTAGTGCTCCCATAACACATTGAATGATGGCACTACTGGTGCTATAGTTGACAATAGCTCCAACTCACATATATACACTGGCTCTAATACTAGCAACAATAATCACCTACTCCAAACAGCTCTTTCACATCGGCCTCATCTCTAGTATAATGGTTATCCCAGGATGGGTGTCCCAGGATGGTAGTTAGCAATGCAAGTATGATCATTACGAGTATCTCCAAAAAAAGGATAGAAGAGCCTCCACAAAACACATCACGATATTCTAAGTCAATACCCATCCTTTACTTTCTCCTTTATCATTTTGGTCAACATGCATTTCCTTAAAATGATGGTCAACTTTATCCAAACACATAAGATGATTATCTTGATTTTAGCTATTCAATCTACCCATCACAATCTCTATGGATATTCTTCCATCCTTCATCATCAATATCTATTCCCTACCATAAAGAATCACCTTTTCTACTACTATGTCTCATTCCCTCTTCTTCGAGATCACACTGATCTAAACTACAATTATTGCAATTCTTTAAGGACATCACTCCATGGACCTTCCTTGAGGACATCCTCTAGGCACTTACCTTAATCATTAAATCGTCCTTCTTTGACTACCAATAATCTTCATTGTTAGGATGAGCTCATAGAGCTTTTTTGGAGGCCTTCAAATAATCCTCCTCAAGGGGCCCCATGGGACCCTCCTCTTATCCGCATAACACCATCCCCTCTTCATCGAAGTACACATGGTAATAGTATGAGTGTGACTGCAAATGGGTAGTCTACTATATTGATGGGATCTATCACATTACTAGGGATTGTAACTTCCCACCCCACACTATTCTATGCCCATGTAGCCATTTCTAGAAGCCCTTCCACTTCCACGCAATGTCTTGTCCATGGAAAGGTGATATCACCCTCGCATTCCTCCCTTGGCACCCTATGGTTCCCAAGTGACTTTGCTAGTACTCCTTACTCATCTCCTAACTCCACTTCATATGCTTCCTTCAATAGCCTTCCACATGCCCTCCAACCATTATTTCACTACTCCCTACTTCTTTGACTCTCACACACTATCTCCCATCTATTGCACATGGGGCCTTCACAAAAACACCATAAGAACCATCTAGAAAAGTGATATATGGCAAGTGTACCACCATACCATTAATGGTGAATGCCACCTCTATTGCACTTGTGATCAACACCAACACCCTCAAGCTACATTTCTAGATTTTCCCTATTGCATGGACTACATGCGGCATTTTGATCTAGGTCCTTGAGCTTTTAACACCTATCAAGTCCATTTGGCAATGTGGACCCACAGCATACCTACTATCTCTGTCTATAATGCCACATCCTTATCATGTGGCTTCTGCACATCACCCTCTACAAAACTTTCTAGTTTCCTTGTGAGTGTTGAAGGCCTCAGTGGGGCTCACCTACTAACAAGGTGCTCTCTATCTATCATCAACTATTATGCTACCACCACTTGCACATGCTACCAAGTCAACACTCCATGTCTAGCCTATCCTTCTTTCAAAATTTACATGTTGATTAACATAGATAAGACATTCCATCAACTCTGCACTTGGGCAAAGCCATCCATAATTTACTTTGAGTGCATAGTTTTAAGATGCTCCCAAATAATATGAACAATCTACTTTTACCAAATTTCAATGTCAACCACGACACCTGAACATTGTGCAAACATAGTAGCATTATTTTTCACATAGATCTACATCAAGGGTTTTAAAAAAACCTATCAATAGATATACCTTTTGCAATCAATCATGCAACCATTTCAAGGGTCATCTACGTAGCAACTATCGATTGTAAACCAAAGTTGCAATCCCTATTGTAACATTTGATCATCAAAAACTAGGCTCTTAGTTATGTTTGTTACATGTAGCACATCATGAAGTTTTTTTAAAGATCACCCAACATACTTGAATGAGAATTGTGAATATGATAACTTTGTTATTTAATTAGTTGCTACATGTTATTTTGATTCCTTTATTTACCTTCACCTTATTGAAGGTACTTTCAGTCAAAATTGAGAATTTTAGAATTGAAAGATATCCATGATGAGCACATGTGTTGAGACATATCATTAAGAAGGCCATACCCATTTTCCAATTATGGAATGCATAGGGTCATATGTGTGGCATTCCCATTGATCATATACCTCCTAAATGTGTGGCTTACCCATTGATAATATAGCTCCTTATATGATTGTATGATAATTCTCCATCTTAGAAAATTTTAGTTTTCTTAGTTAGGCACCAACCAACATAGCATTTGGTGCATGTGTTAACAAAGGATGCAAACAAAAAGTGGAAGCATGAAAGTCAAAGCATAGGGATTGATTTGGAAGGGATTTTTTGAAAATATTATATTATGCTAGGTACTATTATCTGCAATGTAAAGTTGAATCTATTCATATTTTTTAGATGCATTATTATTGTGTAACCTTAGTTGAGAGCTTGATCCATTCCCATGTAAAGTGTAACATCTTTCATAGTTAAAGACTCAGGGTAAATGTGAGGTTATGGATACAAATAAACTTTTATTCACTTTGGATTAGAAAAGATCTAATTAACCTAGAATGGACAAATCAAAGGTCTAAAACGTGTGTTGGTTGCCCAACTTTTTGGAGGAAATCCTAACCCTAACACTAAGTTCCCCAATGTGTAAAAAGAAAAAAGTAAATGGAAGAGCTCATTATTGTTTTGTAGCTTCAGAGAAACCCTTCTCCTTTGTTTTGTCTCATCTTCTTGTGTACCTTATTGAGAGTGAGAAAGAGTGAGAGTGAGATCACAAGTGTATGAGTTGAAGAGTGGAGCTCTCTACTTTTCTTTGCTTTCTTCTTTCCATAGCTTGGAGAGTGAGAGCTAGAGTGTGTAGCTTAGATTTCCCTAGATTTCCTCTTTCTGATGGAGTACTCATGGATTGAATCAAATGTGATGAAGTAGTTGGAGAATGTTGAAGGTTGAGCCTTGAATCATGAGGCCATTGATAAGAATTTGAATGGATTTGAATGATTACAATGTGCAGAGGTGACTTGATTGCGACCTCTTTAGAATTTTTGTTTCCTTGCTTGCATTGGAATCATAAGGAGAGAGAAAATGTGTTAGAGAGTGGAATGTCAACTAAGTATATAAGAGATGATCATTTCAATGAGTGCTTAACCTCTTCAAAAAGTAAGAGTCCATTTTGTGTGCCATTTTTGAGCATTTGTGCCAACATTGTTGGTTCCCCAACTCTAGTTTTGGATGGAATCAATTGCCCAAAGGTGCTTGCATATGCGAGAAACTAGTTCTATGTTGTAATCTACCATTATTGGAATTCTATCCTTTCATACCTTTTGCTTTTATGAAATTTCTTCTCTCTACCCTAATCATTCTCACAAACCAGAAGTGTTTCTCTTCATCATTACTCCTGTAACATCAATACAAATTTCAAGGTATTGTTGTTTATCTCAGGTACAAGTAGCAATACAAAATTAAAAGGTTTCAATTACATCATGAATTGTTCATTGAAACATGTCTACTCCAAGCAATCATCATATAGATGTGCCTCAAAGATCTTGATGTAAGATATTAATTGCATTTCAAACTTGCACACTATGTGTGAGAGGAATACATGTAGTCTTTTCTTTTCCTTGTTTACATGATAGATTTTTCTTTATCAAGGGAAATGGGAACATCTCCTTACACAACTCAGAAAACTTCTTCAAGTGGTTACTTTTCATTATCATAGTCCACAAGATATCATAGTTTTAAAATATACATATTTCCTATCCTATATATTCCTTTGAATTATGCAAATGGAATGGTTACATTGAAACCTAATAAAGCCAGCACCTTCATAATAAAGCAGCAACAATAGAGGATGTTGCAAGCTAGGCTACATTCATAAATACAATTGTCCACTTTCCTTTTTCCCTCTCAATACATGCCCCCTACTTTCCCAAAGCTATCATCGAAAGTACCCAATTCACATTGATTCTATAGCCAACAAACATGTTGCCATCACCAAGGCAAGAAGCAACACTTCCATGGTAAAAACTAAGAGACCCCTATGATTTTTAGTTTAAAGATAGATAGAAAAATATTTAGTTGAACAAAGGCGAAGAGTTTGGAAAATTAGGTGAATATTGTGAGAAAGCATGATTTTGGGGCAAATTTTAAGCCAAATTATGTACATTTTTGGGTGTATCCATAGTTTTTGAGATTTCAAGTTCAAAAATTTAGTCCAATGACCAATTAAATCTCTAAAATATATCTTTTGGGCTAAAATTAATCCCTTATTTTTACCCTGAACTCTTTTCAATCATAAACACCTCCTTACTATGACATTGGCTAGTATAGAAGTCAATAGTCAATATTCCATAATAACTAGTCAAGGCTCCAAAATTACAATGGGTATCGCATGCAACCAAATGGCAAGCTTTCAATCTCACATGTTCACTTGAACTCCTTCCATAGAACATGTAAGCAAACCTCTAAAAAGACACAATGAATGTTTGCACTACTAGTGTTGTAGTTGACACCTCTAGAATTAAAGGCCTCTCTTACTACAAGATACAAGCCTTATACAGACGTTCAAAGTGACGAAAATGTTCATAAAGAAAATTTTCCCTGTCGTCAAATTCAGTATTAGCGACGCCATAGAACAATCGGTATCAACATCGCTATTTGCATCAGTATCAACGTCACATTTTGCGACATTGATACTAACACAGATAGTGACGATGATAACAACACTTTGCGATGCATATTGTGACGCTAATAGTATCGCGTTGTCGAAGGGTTTCGAAAACAAAGTCGCAACCACAGAGGACCTTGACTAATTTCAGAATAGAAGATCAATCAAGTGAGATCACGATTCAATTTGAAAGAAGGTCACCTCAATTTCGGATAATGGCATCAACAGCTTCAGCTTCATACTCATTGACAAAGTGAAATCATGGTCTCAAAGAGAATCAAGCAAGTTCAAACTACATTGTGGCTCTACTGAACTCAAAAATCTCTGCAACGACAAATGGCTATAGTCACCAGAGCCCTTAAGAAAGTAGTAATTGTATCACATAGATATTTCAGAGTAGTTGTTCATGGCCTCTTTGGCAGCCCAGTAAAGCTCTAGCCTGGATCAAGTAGTAAAAGAGGGAACAAAATTTGATGTGGATAAATCTCTTCACCATCCAATTAGAGTACTAATGCAGTCAATGCCATCAAACTCCGGTGCTAACTTTGGTAGATTAAAAGAAGGCTTTGAAATTTTCAGAGCACCTTATGACCTGTCAGTACTGTCCCTTTGTTGACTGTTAGGGTGGACCTGTTCAGATGGCATCAAGTTGGTGCAGAGGCAGAGCAGATGGAGCCCGGAGCTCGAGAGGACGCCGAGAGCTCCTAAAGCTAGGCCTGCAAACCCTTCTACTCCTGGTTTGATACCTCACAATAGTTGCAAAGTATTTTTAATTTTCTGTTTCCTGGATCTCTTGACTGGCTTTTGCAATGTCTCTATTTATTAGCACTATTGCTAGAGCTCACCTCATCTACGGAGTCCAAATAAAATGGAAGTAGCTCCTCTTTGCCATAGCTTGATTCCCAGCCTTGATTTTGCAAAGCTGACCTGAACTCATCATCAGCTTGCGAAGCGGAATTAAACTCGTTTACCTGTGAAACATCCGAAAAGCTGCCCAACAATTCCTTCAAAGATGAACTCGCTGATGTAGCTGCTGCAGAATCAGCATCGTCCTCATCTTTTGAAGAGCAATCTGTCACTCACTAATCTCAACAACACAATTGAAGACGAATGGAGCTCCAGGTCCAATCTCTAAATCATGCCAGGGGTGTGCTGCCAAAGGAGCGTCTTGTTAGAGAGGAAAGGATGCATTCATCCAAAGGAGGATGGGAAACCCGTGAATTCCTCTTCTCAGGTACAATAGACTTAGAAACCCCATTGGCATCAATTACAGCAACCACATCACTGTTTTCCTCATACTTCACTTTGCTCCCCCGATAGAGCTCCAATTGCGAGACTCTGCCATCCTTTGCAATGTAAGTGATGTTCTTGACCTGGCAATTCCAGACTTCCAGTTATCCTCGGATTCAATAAGGGATCCCCGATAGAGCTTCCCGCTCTTGAGCTTGATGGAGACGATATGGCCTTCGGCTTCGTGCAGCAACTTCACGGGTATCGAGTCTTGTTCCAGGTACAAAATACTGCTAAGAGTGCCGATTTTTCCCTAGTCACGTTTTCCTACTCCTTGCTTTTTTTTCTTCCCCTCTCCTCATACTCTGCGTTCCTCCGCCCTTTGCTTTTTCTTCCCCCCAGTCGAACAACACGCCTCCCAGAAAATCAGCCGCCTCCAAACACTGGCCAAATAAGAAGCTCGCTGCGCATAATGCGGAAGTTTGATGCACAGTCAATGAAGTTTATCCCCATGGTCAATCCAGTCCCATGTTGTCTTGGCTCTGGTTTCATGCCTCATGTCACCAAGGCTGAGGCATTTCAGCACATAACCATCCTTTTGAAATTAAAAAGCTCCTCCTCCGACTCTTCTTCAAGTATGCGCTATTCACTGGTTTTACAAGGGCTTTCAGCTCATCCATATAAAGTCTCAAATCCTTAGTGCAATCCAAGTGTGGCAATACGCTAACACAGTCTCTTGTATCTCAATGCTTCTATGGTAGCAAATCAAGGAATTTTCATCCTGGCCAAGGGCGAGATAAGCACTACCCAAATGCTCTCAAAACATATCAGCCATTGGCTGAAGCAGTCCAAATTCCAGTGGTACATCCTTCATCTGGTCAAGCATTTGTTGGATAGCTTCAGGATCTCGTAAACCAACAGATAATTGAATCAAAACATCAAGCATTGCAGCCTATTCCAACCCTTTTGAACCTTGCTCTAATTGGGCCATCAAGGCCTCATAATTTGTCTCTACAAGAACCATAGCCTTCTCAATGTCTCCTCTCCATGAACTAGAATAATGTTAGGTAGTCTCAACTCATTCAGAATCGTACTCGTCTAATTAAAATCTGCATGTACAGAGAAACGTATCTGAAAGACAACTGCACTTTTGTGCATCAGCATATCTGGTAGGTTTCCATACTTGGCATACATGCCAACTAGAGCATTACAGATAAGTTCCTCTTGCTCCAAACCCTTCTCCACTATACTGCCCACGCAGAACAAAAATGCAAACACAATGACTAAGTATGTACAAAGTAACAAATGTCACACACACAACTTTTTGGTGGATTCCACACCTCGGATGCGCAGCAGTACGACATCCACCCCCTCTGATCCTACGCATCCTCCGAATGGGCCAACTACCCATGATCATTATCGTCAAGATCTATGAACATATCAATCTCTTCATTGTGTATTTCCGGTATATCAACAAGATTATCTGTCATATCATTTGTCTCTTCTACTAGAGTGTCTTCTCATTGCTCTTCTCTTACAAATTCTTCCAATGCATAATCCTCATCATCTCTTTTCTTGAAAATCTTGATTCTTTTTCCTGCAATAGGCACTCTAAGCACTGTCCCATCCAATTTTGTCAGCTCATATGTTGCATTGTCAAAGACATGTCTAACTATGTATGGCCCAAACCATCTTTTCACCATCTTCTGAAGTGCAATATGCTGATTTTCAAGGATGCTATCAAAGACTAATACCCAGTCTCCCTCTTCTATTGCTCGAGGCCGCAAGCGATGCCTACTGTCAAACATGTCCTTATTTCTAAGTCTAGCAACCTTCAACATGTCAATAGCTAGCTGAATATCCTCTGGTCTTCTCTCCAACTGTCGGCGGATCCGAAGAGCTAAGAGCTCCTTTCTCATCAAATCCTCCTGCCAAGGTAAAACTGACCAAGTCAAAGCATAAGTCTCAGTCGGCATAACCAGTTTTTGACCATACATCAACTCTGCGGGCATATATCTTGTGGTAACACTGTGAGCCGTGCGATCAGCCCACAAAGCAAATGGTAGAAGTCTTGGCCATTCTCCAATCCGTCCTCTACATGCTTTGGCTAATGCTTTCACTATCGATGGATGCCCTCTTTCACTCTTTCCATTTCCCTCTGGATTGTATGCTGTGGTTAGAGCCAACTTGATTCCTAGTTGAGAGAAAAACTCCCTAGCTTCATCTGCATCCAATTCACCGCGATCTGTAGTGATCTTACCCACACAACCATACTTGCAAAAAATTTCTTCCAATAAGAGCTTACACACTACACTAGTGGTCTTCGTTCTCAAAGGTCTGCACCTCAACATGATTGGTAAGATCCTCTCTAGCCAAAACAATATACCTCATGTGCCATAGACCCATAGGTATAGTAACCAAGTCAACTACCCACTTGTAATGAATGCATAGCGGATAGGTCGGATGAAGCTCATCTCAATGACGCACTACGGAATACATCTGACAGTCTCTACAAAGTGAGAAACATCTCTGTACATGCCTTTCCACCAATATTTCTCCTTTATTTTTTCATAAGTAGCCCACACTCCTCTATGACCAGCCCAAGGACTCTCATGAAACTCCCTTATCACCTGTAACTCGGTCTCTTTATCGCAGACAACCCGCAAGGTAAATCCACCTCTTTTCTTCGAGTGTTTCCAAATAAATCCGTCCTTGAGGAAATAACCATAGCTTTCCTTCTGATCTTCTTGAACTCTTCATCTGTCCATTCATCTCTTTTGCTTAGTGTACTAAGGTACTTGCCAATCTGCAAACCAATCTCCAACATAGAGTTCTTTTATGAAAGCCACAATATCATAGATATGGCAAACATGGTCAACCATAACGGCTGAAATTTTTGCATCATCCTCTTCTGCAAGTAGTGTCTCCTCATCATCATATCTCGCTCTAGACAGCATATCCACCACTGGATTATCCTTCCCTGCTATGCGTTTAAATTCTGGATTTAATGACTTGATGTATGCAATCCATCTCAACATAGCTATATCTGGAGTAGAGCAACTTGTAATCATACCTATCAATGGCAAGCAAATTGTCTCTACCACAACTGAGGCTCCAATAAAGTACTCCTTGTCACATTTGAGAGCCGTAACAATTCCCAGTAATTCTCTCTTGATTTGCAGATACCTCCTCTGTCTCTCGTTTAGGACTTTTGCCCCAAACTGAATAGCATACCTATTTCCATCTGCATCATCTTGACCCACATCCCAACCTATGCCAATTGGGCTAGTGTCAACTGTCAATACAATAGGCCTTCCGCAATTATAATCCACTTTCCTGAGAGTAGGAGCAATCTGCAATAACTTCTTCAATTTTCGCATGGCTCTAGTGTGGCTCTCATCCTAATAAAATTTCTGCCCCTTTCGAAGCAGCTGATATAAACAATCTTCTATGTGTGCAAAATGGGAAATCCAAATCATATTAAACACACAGGCTCCAATGAATCTCCGTACCTCTGAAGTGGTAGAAGAATACTCTGTAATCTTGCCTATAGCATCCACCTTCTCAGGTGAAGGTTTCCTTCCATAATACCCACACATATGTCCAACAATGACAACCTCATTTACTCCAAAAACAGATTTTTGCCCTGATAGTGTCAAGTTCACTTCTTCTAACCTGGTCAAAATCTTTTCACAAGCTGAAATATGATCAATCACAAAATATCTGCATCCCTGCTCATCTAGACTCTCATTCTTCTCTTCTTCTGCACACCCCTTAATGGGCACATCATCCAAGAAAGGCATAGTAAGCTGAGGTATGTACTCACGAAGGACCTTATGCATGGCATTCATCATATGCGCAACAGAATTAGTGGCACCTTGAGGCAAGGTACACATCCTGACAAGCCCAATAGGAGTTCTCATAGTGGTTATGTCCCTGCTTTCCAAAGCCAGCTGAAACTGATCATATCCCGAATACAAATCACCTAAAGAATAGATGGCACGTCCAACAAATGCTTCTGCAAACTCATCCACAATTGGACCTATATCAACATTCCTGATAGTAACTCTGTTTATTGGCTGCATGTCCTATATAAATCGGAGAGTACCATTCTTTTTTGGAACCGTAAACCACCTATTTGAGTATGGTGCAGATGAAGGCTCTAGGATTCCCATCTTGATTTTCTCATTCAACAAGTCAATTAACTTTGGCAGGTGTGCCTTAGGCACTGGAATAGGTCAGAGGTTCCATGGAATATGAGGAATAGTAAAGATCACCATAGGGGCAACAATATATGGATTCACACATCCAATCTCATATGAGAAAAAAGCAAACCCCCTTCCATGTCACTCAAGTATATCCTAAAAGCATTTCTTCTCTAAAGGTAGCAAGAAATCACCATTTCCAATTTTTAATTCAACAAGAGTCTTTGCTAAAAATTTATGGCCTATATGCTCTGGATTCCTCAAAATTGGCTGCTTGGCAGCCTTCTCTATTTGTTGATCACTGTCAGGTGGAAGCGGTCCAGCTACTGGCTTCACCTTCTTATCCACAGTCTTGTATTTCGTGTCAACCCTGGCTTCATTATGATCCTTTGCATTACTCAAATCTTGCTGTAAATCAGCAATTTTGCACTCTGGTGGTTGAATATCCTCAGCCCTCTGCTCTATGGACTACATAGAAACAGCCCTAAACTCTGGATGCTAAAATATTTCAGTAGTAAACTCTATTGGCTGAAAGTTTTCAGCCCTCTACGTCTCTGTAGGCTGATCATAATCAATCGGAAACTCTGTTTGCTAAATTTCTTCAGCACTCAACACTTTTTGCTGAGTCACCTCAACCTCTGACTCTATCTGTGACACAAAATCTGAAATTTCATGAAACATGTCCAGGGACAGCACTGATACATTACTGTGACAACTCTGCATATCAGTTTTCAGCATATTTTCCATCTCTGTCATCATATCTGCACAAACCATACTATCATACATCCCATCTATATGCTCATCATCCTCTAAAATACCTGCATTTTTCAAATTTTTCTCCTTCCTGCATATGTACTGCCTGGCAGCTCTAGGAAACTTAGAAATCTTCTAATAACTAATCGAACTAATTACTGAAATTCCAACAAAATTGGAGGAGAAAATACTGCTGCTAAGAGGCGAGAACTCCAATCTCCTCTGCTCTGTACCACCGTTGTCTCACGGAACAGCGGTACCTAATGAAAACCCGAATCCCTCACAGTGGGCAAAGGTGCATCTCGAAGAGTATCCCTGTTTCTAGCATGGTTCACACACACAGTCATATACTGGACTGCTCTCATACCATCTTTACTGCGAATTCGTGCATAAGCAGTCCCATCATCCATTACTTTCGTTTACATGCGCATCTCTGTGATGAATGGCTGTCCAAGAATTATGGGGTAAGAGCATGAATCCTGCAGAAAGAAATGGAAATCCTCCTCTACATCTCCAGTAGAAATCCTGACACTGGGACAGGTAGCATACAAATCACCTGCAGTATTGTTGGCGACTCTCATACGCCACCCATGCTCTGCATCCATAGGCCATCTATTACTTTCATAAACTCCACGAACTATGAGATTAATCTCTGACCCATGATCCACCCAAGCAACATAAGGCACCTGTTTCTCTCCAATTTCTACCATTGTTTCTGTAGTTGCCCTAGCCCAATGACTCCGCGAAAAATGACTATGCGATATCAAGATAGGCTCATCAGTTTGAGCATAATGCATAGGCTGAACCCTATTCTCTGTCTGCGAAAAAACAGAAGCATTCTCTACCATAACCTCATCCTCATCCTCATCCAACTCCCCAATCAAAACTCCCTTTGTATCAGTAGTAGACAATGCATGTCTTTTCCTCTTCAGCACTTCTTGGAACTGATCTTGAAACTCTCTTTTCGAGATGCCCAAAACCTCAGAAATAGTAAAAGTCACCTCATTTCCAAGTATCTTATCATTAAAGATTTTCTTCATATCCGTAGATGTCTCAATATCGGACATCAATCTAAATCCTGGCTGCTTTCTCTCTCTAGGCTCTTGCCTCTTTTCTTTCTTTGAGCATCTTCCATCTGTCGTTCTAGTCCTGGTCTCAAAGATGGCCCTACAGTAGGTGGAGTAACAAACTCACCCCCTCTAGTCTTTTTAGCTGCATTTGGATTCTCTTCATCCCTCTTACGCTTCTTCTCAACAAGTGCATATGCTCTCTGAGACTTAGACAAGTAGGCATAAATAGTGTACCTGTCAACAAGCAAATCCCAACTTGTCTCAGATCTGATGCTAGAACCTGCATTAGTCAAAACAGTCTGTTGAATTTTCCCCTTGTTGGCCATCTCCATAGCATAGGTCCATAATGCTGACTGATTCTCTGATCCTTTCTCAATCTGGACTCCATATGCAGAAGCATCTCCTCTAGCTGTCACATAAGAAGTACGCGCAACCATATCATCTACTAATTTCTTCATTCCGCCTTTCCCAAAATTGGTAGCAAGCAGAGCTCGTGTTTTAGTCAACCAGATCTTACCATCTTGTCCCCAAAATACCGAATTCTTCCTCCTTGCATCTTGAAAATATTCGCAATCCCTGCAATGTTGATGGTCTATGCTATCACACCAAATACATCTTCGATCTCTCCTAGGTACACTAGGAGCACTAGAAGAAATAGTAGGCACGGTCGAAGCAAAATGCTCTTTCAATTTTCCCACCAATTCTGCTTTAACTAAATCCAGTGTCAAATCCGTTATGCCTTTGATTATGTCATCAAGAGAGGAAGGAACTGATGGAGCGGATGGTTTTGGAGCAGAAGGAGCCGGCATCGGTCTTGGAACAGGAGGAACAGGAGGATTAGAAATAGTAGGCACTGGCATAGGCCAAGAAACTGGCTGAGGAAGAGAGGAAATGACAGGGGTAGAAGCAGACATAGGAGCAGAAGACGCCGTTAGTGTCATGGATCCATTCTGTAGGCGGGTCTTCCATATCCGCCTCTTGGTCAAAGATAAGACCGCATCCTGGGCATCTTGCCAATCTGTTTTAAGACCCATAGGCTTCGTGCGATCCTCAAGAAGCTCTCCTAATTCTTCCTCAAGAGCAAGATCTGCAGCTTGCAAGAAAAGCTCAACTTTCTCAACATCCAATGCTCTTTGTTCAATAGCATCAAGCTGACTATACCTCTCTTCAAATTCTCGTATCAATTCTGAAGCAGCTAGACCTTTGTTTGGCATGTAGACCCACTCTCAAAATGATTGCCATGTAGCCATCCCAAAGTCCTCAAGGAAATACTCTTCTTTCAGGGCCTTCTTAAAATCTTGCCAATGCAAATTTTGAAGGAAAAGATCAGTCACTTTTACCCTCAAGGCAGGTGTGACAAGGCGAAGGAAATATTTACTCATAAGTCCTGTTGGTACTCCAAAAAATCCCATCTTGATCTCATACATCTTCAAATAAGCTGATACATTACAACCATCAAATAGCTTCTTTTCATTCTCAATTGCTTCAATCGCCTTAGTCGCGCTGTTTGCATTCTCTTGCTCCGAATATAGTTGCCTTTGATGAGACAACTGTTGTTGATGTAGCAGCAGCTGGCTGCTGCATATACAATTGTGTCTGCTGATTTTGAAGCCGCATATACATAGACATATTCTGCAAAATCTTCTTTAAATCATCTGTAGAAGTACTTGAAGCAGAAGTCTATGATGAAGTTGAAGTAGAAGACAAGGTAGGAATCGTAGAAGAGGCTCAAACTGATGTTGAAGTATCTCCCATCCTGAAATTTAAATGTGATACTTTCACGTCCGGTTCACCAAAGATGTCGAAGGGTTTCGAAAACAAAGTCGCGACCACAGAGGACCTTGACTAATTTCAGGATAGAAGATCAATCAAGTGAGATCACGATTCAATTTGAAAGAAGGTCACCTCAATTTCGGATAATGGCATCACCAGCTTTAGCTTCATACTCATTGACAAAGTGAAATCATGGTCTCAAAGAGAATCAAGCAAGTTCAAACTGCATTGTGGCTACTGAACTCAAAAATCTCTGCAAAGACATCTGGCTATAGTCACCAGAGCCCTTAAGAAAGTAGTAATTGTATCAAATAGATATTTCAGAGTAGTTATTCATGGCCTCTTTGGCTGCCCAGTAAAGCTCTAGCCTGGATCAAGTAGTAAAAGAGGGAACAAAATTTGATGTGGATAAATCTCTTCACCATCCAATCAGAGTACTAATGCAGTCAATGCCATCAAACTCCGGTGCTAACTTTGGTAGATTAAAAGAAGGCTTTGAAATTTTCAGAGCACCTTATGACCTGTCAGTACTGTCCCTTTGTTGATTGTTAGGGTGGACCTGTTCAGATGGCATCAAATTGTCGCAGAGGCAGAGCAGATGGAGCCCGGAGCTCGAGAGGACGCCGAGAGCTCCTAAAGCTAGGCCTGCAAACCCTTCTACTCCTAGTTTGATACCTCGCAATAGTTGGAAAGTACTTTTAATTTTCTGTTTCTTGGATCTCTTGACTAGCTTTCTGCAATGTCTCTATTTATTAGCACTTTTGCTAGAGCTCACCTCATCTACGGAGTCCAAATAAAATGGAAGTAGCTCCTCTTTGCCATAGCTTGATTCCCAGCCTTGATTTTGCAAAGCTGACCTGAACTCATCATCAGCTTGCGAAGCGGAATTGAACTCGTTCACTTGTGAAACATCTGAAAAGCTGCCCAACAGTTCCTTCCAAGATGAACTCGCTGATGTAGCTGCTGCAGAATCAGCATCGTCCTCATCTTCTGAAGAGCAATATGTCACTTACTGAGCTCCACAACACAATTGAAGACGGATGGAGCTCCAGGTCCAATCTCTAAATCATGCCAAGGGTGTGCTGCCAAAGGAGCGTCTTGTTAGAGAGGAAAGAATGCGTTCATCCAAAGGAGGATGGGAAACCCGTGAATTCCTCTTCTCAGGTACAATAGACTTAGAAACCCCATTGGCATCAATTACAGCAACCACATCACCGTTTTCCTCATACTTCACTTTACTCCCCCGATAGAGCTCCAATTGCGAGACTCTGCCATCCTTTGCGGTGTAAGTGATGTTCTCGAGCTGGCAATTCCAGACTTCTAGTTATCCTCGGATTTGATAAGGGATCCCTGATAGAGCTTCCCGCTCTTGAGCTCGATGGAGACGATATGGTCTTCGGCTTCGTGGAGCAGCTTCACAGGTATACAGTCTTGTTCCAGGTACAGAATGCTGCTAAGAGTGCCGATTTTTCCCCAGTCACGTTTTCCTGCTCCTTGCTTTTTTTTCTTCCCCTCTCCTCATACCTGGCGTTCCTCTGCCCTTTACTTTTTCTCCCCCCCAGCCGGACAACACGCCTCGTAGAAAAGTGACCTTCTCCAAACACTGGCCAAATAAGAAGCTCGTTACACATAATGCAAAAGTTTGATGCACAGTCAAGAAAGTTTATCCCCATGGTCAATCGAGTCCCATGTTGTCTTGGCTCTAGTTTCATGCCTCACGTCACCAAGGCTGAGGCATTTCACGACATAACCATCCTTTTGAAATTGAAAAGCTCCTCCTCCGACTCTTCTTCAAGTATGCGCTATTCACCGGTTACTAGTCCCTTTTCTCTAGGAGCTGAAATAATTTCATTGTTCTCTTTTGACTGACTTCTGGATATGGTCTTTCCACTATCATTGCTCTATTGACACTTCCCTTCCGAGTCCCCAGACACATTCTAAGTTTCGGGATTCATAATTTCTCAACAAAGAGTCCCATGTTCCTCCTACTCAATTCTAGCTGATTCTTCAGATATGCAGGTGTGAGGTAGTGGCATCCACCAACAAACTCATCACGTTCAAAAAGCTTGGTCTTGATGTATGTCTCATCTATGTATGTGTAAGGATCGATAGATTCCCTGTAATCAAATGCAAGAAACCCTCCCTTTGAGTAGACAACCACTTCATTCCTACTGACAATGCTCTGCTTGAAAGCCTTCTCCCCTAGTTTTATCCTCCACCATTTTCTAGAGGGCTTTCAGCTCATCCATATAAAGTCTCAAATCCTCAGTGGAATCCAAGAGTGGCAATACGCTAACATAGTCTCTTGTATCTCAATGCTTCTCTAGTAGCAAATCAAGGAATTTTCATCCTGGCCAAGGGCGAGATAAGCACTACCCAAATGCTCTCAAAACATATCATCCATTGGCTGAAGCAGTCCAAATTCCAATGGTACATCCTTCATCTGGTCAAGCATTTGTTGGATAGCTTCAGGATCTCGTAAACAAATAGATAATTGAATCAAAACATCAAGCATTGCAGCCTATTCCAACCCTTTTGAACCTTGCTCTAATTGGGCCATCAAGGCCTCATAATTTGTCTCTACAAGAACCATAGCCTTCTCAATGTCTCCTCTCTAAGAACTAGAATAATGTTAGGTAGTCTCAACTCATTCAGAATCGTACTCATCTGATAAAAATCTTCATATACAGAGAAACATATTTAAAAGAAAACTGCACTTTTGTGCATCAGCATCTGGAAGTTTTGCATACTTGGCATACATGCCAACTAGAGCATTACAGATAAGTTCCTCTTGCTCCAAACCCCTCTCCACTATACTGCCCATGCAGAACAAAAATGCAGACACAACGACTTAGTATGTACAAAGTAACAAATGTCACACACACAACTTTTTGGTTGATTCCACACCTCGGATGTGCAACGGTACGACAACGTGCAATACATTTGCAACGCTAATAGTGATGGTAATGGGGGAAAATTTTTTTATGGAAAGCTGGCCTGCTACAAATAGGGCTATGTGCTTTATTTGGGCCATACAAAATAGTTTCAGTAATGTGTACAATGCTTGTGTAAATGAAGGCAAAGTGTACTTGAATCATAACATTGATACATTAAATAAATACATGATCGCGTAATGAAAGCGACGGTACAATCATGGCAAGATACTACTACAATATAGAAAATGCCTACACAAATCACGTGACTAAAAAAGAAGAGTATGTAGGATCCACGGATCCAAGGGTGAGCTATAGATCCTCGCCATTCGAAACCTCGTCCTGCCGCATAGGAGCATCGAACAGAATCTACAAAAAAAGAAACAACTACACATCAGTCCACCATACAATAATACATTTTACTTAAATTTAGTAACTACGGACAAGAAAGATGACTAACTTACAGGGCCGCCGCGTCCATACAATAGGTCGATCAATGCAATGAAACCATGTCTCTCTGCATATCTAGTCTCTAGGCCTATGGGATCGCGGTTTGTAATGGAGTGCTGCAAAGCAAACAAAATACAACTATTAGAAACACGATTGTTAGTACAAGGAATATTGCAAAAACATAAGCAAGCATAACAAAAGAAAAACTTACAAAGTCCTCCATATATATTATGTGGCCGCCACTCCCAAGATGATGGACCACTCCTATCTCCAGTCGTGCCCTCGCCACCTCGCACTACTGTCTCCAATGTCCTGGAGAATCTATAGCTTTCTCCCTGAGTCGGTGTCAATCAACCACGTCTAGCCACTCGAGCTTTGAGGCCCCACTCTTAAGTTCCTTGCATGCATCCGATTGTCTATGTAACATGTACGCACATGCACTCCATCATCTAGCCTATGGAAAACCTATCTTGTTGAGATGGAAAGCTCAACACATGTGGACATGGATGATGGATCGCCTGGTTAGATGGGTCCACACATCTACACTTAGCACGTCGGTGGTCATTATGACTCACACATGGCCACTGACTCATTACTTATTATATTCAGGTTGTTACACCTATTTACAGCTGGCATAGTTATAGCGCCAGCCGACTAGTGTAGTCGGTTATGCATTGTTTGACTTAGTAGGCCACTTTCCTTTATGTTGCATCTTATCTATACTTTGTGTACATTGTAAAGAGTGTGGAAGAAGAAGAAGAAATCAGCAAGAAAACGTTTTGGCCTCCATCTCTCTTCTTGTCTCTTGAGTGAGCTTCTCCTTGTGCATTCTGTGTGTGATCGGCACAGCATCTTGAGCAAGTCCCCCCACCACGCGATTCTTGACATGGTATCAGAGCCGCGCCATTGAGAGAGGCTGATTTCGAAGGCTGAAGTGAAGGAGAAGAAGCAAGGTTCGAGCAAGCAAGCCACGGGTAAGAATCTCTCCCATTCTTCCACTCCTTCTCTTGGATAGTGCCTGTAGAGGCACCGGAAGCAGGGCAGAGCAAAAATCTCAGATTGCAGTGAGATTTGATGTGTGCAAAGAGTACTGTGTATTCTGTGAATGAGCCCTTTAGGGCATTCCCGTAGTTATTTTGGGCATCTGAGGCCGTTTCAGGGCCCGTTTTAGAGCCGCAAAGTTGCGGACAGCAGTTTCAAGGTACACTGTGACTTCGATAGTATTGACCGAACGTGGGTGCACAGGTTACAGATTTCAGATCTGTAAGTTCAAAGGTGTTTACCAGTGATTAAACACAAGGTTTAAATGCAAACAGGTTGCAAATTGCATGTATTGTTGAGCAGACAGTGAAAAAGGTTGTCTGGTATATTGCTGTGCACTATAGGTCGAGGGTTGTAGAAGATTTGCTTGCTGTTGGTATTAATTTTGTGATAATGGCAGAGAACAGTGGAAGCCCCATCATTGAGAAGCTCGACAAGAACAACTACCCATCATGGAAGTTTCGTGTCACGAACTTCCTTATTGGAAAAGGCCTCTACGAGTTTGTTTCAGGTGAAGAAAAGGAGCCGGAGGTGAGTAATCCTCCAACTGCAGAAGAGACAAAGGCACGAAAGGAATGGAATGCAAAAGACAAGAAGGTCATGTATTTGTTGTCTGCGGTAATTGACAATAATATGTTGGGACACATTAGAAATGCAGAGAATGCATATGCAGCTTGGACCATACTTGAAAGTATGTTTTCTATAAATACAAAGGCACGAAAGATTCAACTCAAGCAAGAGTTGAATACATTGAAGAAAGGGAAGATGTCTATCAATGAGTATGCATTGAAGGTAAGGAGCATTGCAGATGCATTGGCAGCGATTGATGCAATGCCCGATGATGATGATTTGGTGTCGTCAACCTTGGGTGGACTTAACAATGAAAAGGCTTGGAAGTCTTTTGTAACTTCCGTATATGTTAGAAATCCATTCCCAGATTTCGATGAGTTGGTCTCTCTAATGATCATTGAAGAAATCAACATGTAGAGTGAGACATCTGAAAGAAGTGGTGAACAGGTCCAGGCTTTCTACTCCAGTTCAGGAAGGAGACGTGGCAGGTTCTCTTCGAGAGTACAGGACGTGGTAGTGACAACCAGCAAAACAGATTGAATCAGTAATTTGGCGATATGCAGGTTTCAGGAGGTCGTGGTAACTTTAGAGGCAGGGGGAGCTTTAGAGGAAGAGGTGGATGGCAGAACAGAGGTTCTAACAACTCTGGTATTGTGTACCACTATTGTGGAAAAACAGGTCATATTGCAGCCCAATGTTATGCTAAGAAAGATGATATCCGCAGTGGTAAGTTATAGCAAGGAAACTATGCATCGTCTTCACGACAAAATGAAGACAAAAATGAACGTTTGTTCGTTATGTAGCATATGCTAAATGCTGTTACAGGAAAGGGAACACATGAAGATGTTTGATATGTTGATTCAGGTGCATCCAATCATATGACCAGCCATGCAGAATGGTTTGGAGAGATGCAGGATTTGCAGAATGCAGGTTATGTGCAGACAGGTGATGACTCATGCCACCCAATTTCACACATTGGAAAAGTTCCCTTGTCCTTGCATGATGGTAAGACAAAGAGTCTTTCAGATGTATTACATGTGCCATCTATTACAAAGAACTTGGTGTCAGTCAGTCAAATGGTAGAGCAAGGGCTGCAAGTCAGATTTAATGCAAAGGGCTGCTTTGTAGAAGACTTCAATGACAAGTGCAGGTTGGTAGCAAAGGGAAGTAGAGTTGGACGTATGTTTACTCTGGATGTTGGAATTCCTTTCCTACTATGAATGCTGCTATGTATGCCAAAGGAAAAGGTGTTGTTGTAGACATTGAAATTTGGCACAAACGCATTGGACATGCAAATGTACAAAGGCTGAAATTAATGCAGTCCAAAGGGTTGGTTACAGGTTTGCCTACATTTAAAGTTGCAGAATTTCATAAGGTATGCGAAGCATGTCAGTTTGGTAAGCAGGCAAGACAACCCTTTTCACATGACAGAGATGTAAGCAGAAATATCCTTGATGTTGTGCATACAGACATTTGGGGACCTACACAAAATGTATCTCTTGGAGGCAGTTCATACTTTGTCACATTCATTGATGATTGTTCTAGAAAGCTGTGGGTATATTTTATGAAGGAAAAGAGTGAAGCTTTTGAGCACTTTAGAACTTTCAAGGCTGCAGTTGAAAGAGAAGCAGGCTTGAAAGTAAAGTGCTTGAGGTCAGATGGAGGGGGAGAGTACCTCTCAAATGAGTTCAGTGATTTTCTGAGGTCTCATGGGATAAAGAGACAGTTCACATGCAGATATACCCCACAGCAAAATGGGGTTGCAGAAAGGAAAAACAGGCATATTGCAGAAGTTGCACGTGCCTTGATGGCTGAAAACAATATGCCTAAGCATTTTTTGGTCTGAGGCTGTTCATACTGCTGTTTATATTATGAACAGAACTCCCACAGCTACAGTTCATGGTATGACCCCCGAAGAATGTTTTACAGGTAAGAAGCCTGATGTTTCACACTTGAAAGTGTTTGGCTGCATTGCGTATGTTCATGTGCCAGATGAGTTGCGGAAGAAACTGGATCCAAAAGCTGAAAAGTGTGTCTTTATTGGATACTCTTTAGAGCAGAAAGGGTATCGCTGTTACAACCCTGTCACATGTAAGTTCAGAGTGAGCAGGGATGTCATCTTTGATGAAATGAGCAGTTGGTATGCATCTAGTGGTGATACATTGGATGATGATGATGATCATGACACTCATGTGCAGGCTGAAAAGCAAGAATCACGGACTCTTAGTGGACCAGAGACATCATCTAGTAGTCCTTGGTCTGGGAGACTAAGGAGTACCTCTACATCTTCGGGTGCATCTAGTAGCACTACAGGTAAAGACAAAGAAAAGAATAAAGTGTCAGAAGGTATTGATGCAGTTCTTGATGGAGATTCCAGTGGCTCAGAGAGCTTGGATGATGAGCTTGGCATTCCTTCAGTGAGGACTCTAGGTGTGCAGAGAGCACGCATTAATGCAAAGACTCCATTGAGTGATCCAGTGACACGCAGATCTAGCAGGGTCAAATACCCTGTTAAAAGATTTGGTTTTGAAGGTTATGTAGCTCACCATTATGCTTATATGGTGAAACTAGTTGAGGATGTTGAGCCCACATGTTTTGAGGAGGCTGTTGGTCATGCTCATTAGGATGCAGCAATGGATGAGGAGATGGCTGCATTAGAGGCCAATAAGACTTGGGATCTAGTATCATTGCCGAAGGGCAAGAAAGCCATTGGATGTAAATGGGTTTATAAGATTAAGCACAATGCAGATGGTTCTATTAGCAGGTACAAAGCTAGGCTGGTTGCAAAAGGCTATGCCCAGACATATGGCATAGATTATGATGAAACCTTCAGTCCAGTTGCTAGGATGGCAACTGTCAGATGTGTGATTGCTTTGGCAGCAGCCAAAGGTTGGAGGTTGCAGCAAATGGATGTGAAGAATGCCTTCTTGCATGGTGATTTGCAGGAAGAAGTGTATATGGATCAACCAGCAGGTTATGAAGATTTAGAGCATCCCACGTATGTGTGCAGGTTGAAGAAGGCGCTCTATGGGCTCAAGCAAGCACCTAGAGCATGGTCTGACAAGATCAGAGAGTATCTTGTCAATATTGGCTTTTATGTTTTTGATGCTGATCACTCACTTTATGTGAGAAATGGAGATGCAGGTTTGGTCATTATAGTCATCTATGTGGATGACTTGATTATTACAGGTGATAGTGATAGTGGGATTGCAGAAATCAAGGATTTTTTGAAGAAGAAGTTTGAGATGAAGGATGTAGGTGAGCTAAGATACTTCCTTGGCATTGAGGTGATCAGATGTGATGATGGTATATGGCTGTCCCAAAGACAGTATGTCTTGGATATGTTGTCCAAGTATGGTATGACAGCATGCAAACCACTTTCAGTCCCGTTGGAGCAGAATGTAAAGTTGAGTGCTGATGTTGAGGATGAGATAGAAGACCCTACTATGTTCAGGAGGATAGTGGGGAGTTTGATCTACATGACCATTACAAGGCCAGACTTGAGCTACGTTGTTGGTCTTGTAAGTCAGTTTATGCAAGTACCTAGAAAGCCACATTTGGATGCAGTCAGACGCATATTGAGATATGTGAAGTCCACATTACATTATGGACTTTTCTATGAGGCAGGTACAGAGGTACAGGTGTTTGGATACACAGATGCAGATTGGGCTGGTAGTATGTCTGATAAAAGATCTACCAGCGGATACATGTTCTCTCTTGGTAGTGCAGTAGTTGCTTGGGGGCTGGCAACACGAACGTGTCACGAAAATCCGTCCATACTTTTTCAGAATCTATTTTGAGAAATCTAGATGAACCTCGTCGAACTGTTGCTCCAGCTCCTTCAAGTACCACTTTGAACCACTGCACAACATCGAATAGAATAATGGAGAAGCTACGACAATCCACCATGATAATACTTTGCAAGTTCCCAAAATACTCCATCTCATCTATAACTATGTTTGCATCCATTGCTCATCGTCGGCTCTCTTGCTCGAACTTTGCCATGATATCACAATCTGTTGTGGAGAGCATTTTGTCGATACGTTGTCGTAGAGTTCGTGCAAGAGCTACAGAACACGGGGTTCAAGATATAGCAAGGAAAGAGGCTAACAAGAAGAACTCAAATTTTTGATGCCAAAGTACTCTATATTGTTTGTCAAGTAAAATACATGAAGTCCATGTTCAGAAAAATCTGTAGTATCTCATAACCAGCTTTGCATTCAGGTGTTCGAGATCAGTTTTACCATTGGCACATAGACTTGTTAAAATTTGCGGGTAGTAATCCCTGCTTAAGATGCTGATGCTATTTCTGATCCTGATCATTTGCTACTTGAGCCTTGCTTAGCAACAAAAGAGGAGCCATCACTGCAGGAGCCACCATCACAATAGCAGCTATTCTTTCTGGTGCCTTTAAATATGCATCAAGTGCCACAAGAAAGAGTATCAGGTGACTATATGTTATTTTTCTCTGGAGAGATTGCACAAAATCCCTATCTTGGTTGGAGCATCAAAGCAGAACCTTGACAGATTCAAGAGGAGCTGCTGCTACTCTAACATATCCAGCAACATCTCTTTGTCTCAGCAGGCTGTTCAAACCATCGGTTCTAGGTAGAATGTGCCCCTAAATTAGTTGTCCTGGACTAAAGGGGATCAGGAGTATTTTCAATCTTCATGACCAATTCCTTGCAAGCTACGGATACACAATCAGTTTTTTTTTTTTAAAGGTCCTCCAGCTCCTTCTGCAGAAGCCTTATTTCCTGGTTCAAACGATTCAATTCGACCTGCTTGCGGTGCTTGCCTCTAAAATCAGGGATTTGGCAGGGCTGAGGGGCAGTAGCCATAATCGTCTCCCTTCTCAAGTACTAGGAAGAAGCCAAGACTTGTCTAGGGATAAACGATAAGGAAGACAGCAGGTGGGCGATGCCGATGTGGATCATGGTGGCTATCATGGTGTCTGTGCGGTGCGGGAACAGCTAACCCACAGCTTCATCGTGATCGTATCTTTGACAAGGTCAACATTGAGCCCATTGCCACTGGCTTTCGAAATTGGTGGCCTTGGGGAACCCTTTTCTTTTTCAGCTTGCTCAGATTGAGACAATGGCTGAGCAACTTGTTGCTGAAGTGAGCCAGAATCCCTTGATGAGAATATCCTATTAGATCGTCCTCCATCTCATAGCCAGGAAGTACCCATTGGAATCGATGCACCAATTGCCTCAATTCTTCTTATTGCGGAAGACTTCTGCTCTGCTTGAAAGCTCCGTTTCACTCTTCATCGCCATGGTTGATAACATCTAGGACAAAGCATTTGTGGTTCAAAGACACGCCAATCCTGACTCCCAAAATCTCAGTTCAAGCTGGTCTTAGCTTTCAAATTTCAGCAAGAGATTGCCACAGGAGAAGGCAATAGCAGTGGACATTCAGATTCTCGTATCTCTGCATCAGAATAATCTCGACCTCATGCTCAGCTCAATCTCCTTCGCGTCTGAGTTTTCCTTTCTTTCGATCCCTCTGATTCCCCCCCTTTCCTATTGCTTCGAGGAGGAAGGCCAGTAGAAGATTCAGCCGCTTCTTCTTCTTATAATTGATTTTGGAGTCAACAAACTTTGTCGATGTTGAATGATTTCGATAAGCTGCCGAAACTACACTAGAATCGGTGGTTTGGTTGCCCTGCACCATCTTGAGTGGAAGCCGGCCATTGATAGCATTTTCCAAAAATCCCGGGGATACCCCCCTTTCTTAGCTTTTTCCCCCCCCCCTAAATTCATAGCAATGCGCCCCTTTTGAATTTTGAGTGCCCCTCCATCTCAACTTAGCATTAATAAAGCTATTTTGAGGATGCAAACCTTTTTATATTTCTCTCCAATTTTCGAAACGGAAAGCCTTCTCACAAAACAGTAGGCTCTATAGGCTTTTCTTTTAGATCCCTCATCCGGACGGGCACCTTTAAGTCGATAATCTAAAGATTCTCTATGGGTGTCAATACTATCACAAACCCAAATTTATAAAAACTTTCTAAGAGTCTTCTTGTAGACATCTAAGAGTCCCCTCCTTTCTTTGCAGTCTTGACTTCATTGGCATGGCAAATTCTAACATATTCAAGGGAATACACAAGAAGGAGGGAAGAATTAATCTTTATTCCTCCATTCAAAAAGTCTTCGGCAAAGGCATATGAACCCTTCTCCTCCATGGTAGATAGTAAACTGCTTTATCCCGCATATTACGTTGACCTTGTTCACGTGCAACCTTTATCTTCATAGCTTAAATGTCAGCTTCTACAAAGCTTCCTTTGATTCCACGATTTCCTGCACTTTTCTTGGAGATCATCATTGAAATTAACAGCTTGATAATGTCCTTTGGCATCAGTTTTTCATATTTTTCTGACACACACAACATGCATACAAACAGAAACACACACAAACACACACACACTAGTGGAGTATATACATTGGATGCAGGTACTGAAAAGGACGGATTATCTTAATGCATCAATCACACGCAATGAAATACACGTGAAAAGATAACACAGATGCACAACAAAAATGGAGGTGTTTACGGCTCGGATGCACAGCAGCACGACAACGCTCCACGTGGAAATGACGTCCATGCGACCATGCCGCAGTATGTATTTTGTATTGTACATTGAAACACTCAATTATTTATCGCATACAAAATATAGATACGACAAACCCTAAACACATCATCACCTTTGGACTATATCCCCTCAAGAATTTTCACTCCTCGATTGAGATCTCCACCCCTTCTCAAGATTCTGTGATGATCAAAGCTCCATGCAACATAAGTGTTGGCATAAACTGTGGCATCTCTCAATGCCCTCGAGATATTAAATTAGTCGATGGTGCATACTACATCAAAATTCAGATTGTGCTTCTTCTTGATCTTTCCTAGCTTGCTCATACCTAGCAAGCCACGTCTCCATGGAGGCATGGTGCAACATACAAAAGTCATTCACTTTCTCCTCCATTGCAGCATCCATTCTTTTTTCTACCCCATTTTCAACCACCACATCTCTGGTCAGTCTATCATCGTCCTTCAATGACCATAGCATACTATTGTCTGAATCCACCGTCGGTAGCCATTGTGAAATATGCACTAACGCCTCAGACACCAACCAACCTTCAGCCATACTCTAATTCATCTACAAGATGCACAAGAAGGTGGATTTGTATCGTGAGCATGCTGGTAGGCAGGTATTTCTCAAAGAGACAGGCCGTCTCCACTGCTCCACATCTTGTGGATTGAATAGAGGAAGTCTTAATGTCCTTCTATGAGATCCATTGAACTAAAGTTGACAACCTGTAAATCGCCCCGCGTATTTCTAGAGTAAGGCATCCTACGATCGCGATCAGTAGTACAAACTGCCACAAACGAGGATGCATTATGAACAATGACTACACTACAAATAGCAAAATACGTAGGCCACTTATAATCCATTCATAGTACAAACCTGACATATCTCATGCCAATCATGGGATTTTAGCCCTGATAATTGATTGTCTTTAGAAAACGCGGAGCTGAGAGAACGCATCATACCCATCGGAGTGCGGATACACTTAACTATTTGCTTCACAATGCGCTCTTCTTTAGTCGAAAAAACCCAAGGAGCGTGAGGTAGCTACAAGTGACTATCAGCACTAATTGCGGCCAAAGCGCCTCTATCGTTTCTGCCTCCTTCAAATCCATTCACGCCCCTACATTGTCTCTCTTTCCTGTGATGTGATCCCATAGTAAGCTGCCCACGTTCTTGAAAATATGCATGGGATCCAACAAGTGGTTGATCTGTAAGTGGGCCTAATAGTAGCCAACTTTGAGCTCTATTTTTATGACCTTACCTTTAGATTTGGTAATCTGTCATAGCAACATGAACTGTAGAACTTTTTGTTGTCTACAACCCTCTAGTTATCATCATGACTTGATTCTATCTACAAAGAAAGTTATTTATCTCAAAAGTAGCTCTTGTAGTTAACCCAGACTTAGTGAAATTTATAAATTTCAACCTATACAGGCATCTAATTTCCTAGTATGATAGCTTTTAATCCATTTGGAATTTGAGTATACTCCCAAAAGAAAAAAATTTAGCTTGTACAAAGATCTAAAACTTATATTAGGCATGGTTTTGTCTAAATATGCATATATTAAAAGATAATCATATCTAAATATGCCATAGAACTTGAATATTACTATTTTTTACCAAGAGACTAGTATTTTATCCAACTTTAGCCTTATCTTTAATATGTTTCTTTTTAAATTTTAGTCTTATTCATAAGTAAATATTTTGTAAAATTCCTTATAAGCTCCAACTCTCTAGTTATAGACTAACTTGATTCACAATAAGATATAAGTTGTTTTTATTTAAAGTAGGCCTTTAGTATGATTCTCACTCTAATTTTTTACGATTCTAGTATGCCTTTAATGTTGTTATCTTTTGATTTGATAAACATTGAGGCTTTAAAAAATTTCTTAAAAGTACTTTGGAAAATTCAACTTCTTAGTTATGTTTTGAATTCACGCTTTCTAATAAAGATAGAGATCTCTAATCAAGGTAAGATAGGTAAGTCTTTTACTTTCTTTCTTTTTCTAAAATTCTTAGTTAAATTTTTACTTACTACTAAACTAGAATAAAAATTTTATTTGTTATTGTCGATGCTTTGAGTATGAGACCTAACATTCATAATATTTATGTATTATCTTTTGACTCTCTTACTCCCATAAAAGACATCTATGGCACTAACACTAGTTTTTAATCTTATTAGAATCAATTGTTTGCTAATAATTAGACTCTGATTGATTCATTGTCCTATACTAGATACTTGGTAAAATTCAAAAAAAAAAACTCATTCAATTGAAGACGTGCAACAGATGACCGCCCGCGCCCTTAGTGCTTACCCTACACTACTAGCTCCACATTGAGCAACTAATAGCAATTGTTGACAATTGCTATCCCACCCCAGGGGTATGAGCCAGGAGGCATAGTCAAGATGGATTCCGTGAGATTTTACGATGGATTCTGTAAAATTTATTTATTGACTGGGACTCCTACATAAGGTGGATTCCTTGTGCGAGAAGTTGACGGGGATGATTGTCATTCTCAAGCATTTTATTAATTAATGTGCACGTGGGTGATTCCACAGTAGATGATTCCATAAAATTCATATTAATTAATTAAGTTTTTACGAGTTTAGAGTGTGCACTCGAAATAAATTAAGGTTAGGATAGTGTTCAAACCTATTTTAATTATTTGTAGCTGAAGACTCCTAGGTATTCACTATTGGTTTTTTATTTTATTTATAAACAATTCTGAATGCTTCAATTGATGTGTAGAGCAGGTAGTCATGGCTTTGGGTAGCACTGGGCATTAGCGTAAGTCCAAGTATAAATTTCATAATTATGATTAGTTATCTTAAGTATAATATATAATATTATGTATTTATATGATATTTTATTATTAAAATTATTACTTTATTTGTAAGTTATAAGTTTAAACTTCTTTAGTAATAATTAGATCATTGTTCTTAGTACTGTTAATTTATTTATTTTTAATATAGATTATTTTAGAATATGAGATTTAAGATATGCTTTTATTGAAATAAGTTTTCTTTATGGAATACCTTGCTATTTTCTTAATGTGGTCAAGTTTTAGAAGGCTTTTCTAGCTTTCTTTATAAAAGCAACAGGATCGCGTGCAAAATAGGAGGACGGAGTGAAAACTGAGTGTTTTCGTTTGTCCCTCGTCCGGAATCAGAATTCAGAGCTTCAAAAGTCGTTTTGGGGATTTTGGCATGCTCCAAATGCGATGGTGATATCAAAACATCAAGATTCAGAGCATAGAATTTTCTACAGCAATTGCAACATGTTACAAGATACCTCTTGACTCTCAAAACTTTGTATTTCAATTGATATTTATACTTTCTTTGTAATTATATGTAAGATATGAATGCAAATATCCATGTAAAACTATAATATATAATTAAGGATGGCAAACCATGGCTTTTGCCATGAGGGAGATTGGGCCCAATCGTGTGTTTTTTCTCTTGTCTTTCTCAATCTATTGAGTTATTCAAATACTCTTACGTATTATAATGTTGTTTGTATTTAATAGTTAAGATGTTTGATTTGTTAAAAAAATTTCAGTAAGTTATATTATGTGTATCATAAATTTATTTATGATTGAGATTTGATTTGCTAGATTTGCCATGTGTTCCGCTTCATAAAAGGAAGTGAATCACCAAAACAATCCTCATATTGTTTAACAAAATCATGTTTGACTTAATCAATTAAAGAAAGGGATTCTTTTAAAGTCTGAGGCTTAGAAGCATTAGTTGGTATTGTGTATTCATTAGAGGCATCAAGTGCCCTTGAATCATTAGCTTCTTTTGACTCTCTCACAAAAATCATGTACGCAGAAATAGCTTTCTTCATTTCTTTAGAAAAGGTAATATAACTAACCATTGGCACATGCCAATCTCCACAATCATCAATGCATACTATGTTCTGACCCTTGTATTGAAATGCAAGGGTCTTCTTAACAAAATCGGGTTGAGGTCTAATCTTGTAATGCCAAGGCATACCTAAGATAATATCACAGTTATCAATGGGTGCAATTAGAAAAGATTCTTGGTCGTAGTAATCCCCAATTCTAAGATTCAACTTTCCCTGGATAGAAGTAGAATTGGTTGTAAGTCCTTCATATGCCGAACCTGATCCAATTGGTATTCCCAATTGATCAGGTGTAATTTGTAGCCTTTCAACAATATCTGCTGACACAAAATTATCTGTGGACCCTGGATCAAAGAGTATCAAAACTCGTTGATTGTTGAGTGTCCCCCAACCCTTTAAGAGTTGTCTCTTCTTCTCATTTAAATAATTGTTAGCTTGCACATCCAGAATAGAATTTGAGGATGGAAGAGGAGGATCTTTAACCACATTTACTTCCTTCCTTTTGTGAGGACAATCAGGCTTCATATGCCCTAACTCACCACAAAGAAAGCACCTTCCTTCCTCTTTGTACTTTTGTATCTCAAAGGGTGAGAGATACTTGTACTTCTTCTTGTTACCCTTTGGCTTTGAATATTGGTCATGGGTAGAGGTAGGTCTTCTTCAATTAGTCTTGTCTCTGGGTTGATCATAGAGCTGCTCTTGTCTACCTTTATAAAAACTCATCTCCAACTTTCGAGATGTACCAAGTATATGCAAACTTTCAACTATGATGGCAGACTCTATCATGCGAGATAAGGTTTCATGTGGATACACCTTCATGGTTCTATGTAAATGAGAGAGTAGGCCAGCTTCAAACTTCCTTTTCTTCTCTTCATCACTCCATGAAAGGAGTAACTTTGAGAAGAGTATACTAAAACTTGTCCACATAACTAGTGACCTTCTCATGCTCTTTCTGGCGCCTAGCCAACCCCACTCCTTCTTGACATCATTCTCAAAATCAGGAGGTAAGAATTGAGCATAAAACTTCTTCTTGAACTTTTCCCAAGTTGTAGATTTTCTTCCCTCCAAAATGAGAGTCAACCACCAATTTTTAGCGGTGTCTTTCAAGTGCATGCCTACATGCCTGAGCTTGGACTTTTCTGAGAAATTACCATCAGAAAAAACAACTTCAAATTTCCTGACAAAGGCTAACGCCTTATAGGATCTCTCTTACCAGAGTAAGAGTCAAAATTTATGTCCTTATCCCCAAACTTGAAAGTCTTAGTCTTCTTAAGCTTGCTCCTCTTATAGTCCCTCTTTATCCATTTGCGAATTGCATGAGACTTAGAACCAAGAGAGTAGGAACTAGAATATGATGAGAAGGAGGAGGAACTTGAGTAATCAAGAGAGTAGTTGGTTGCTAAGGAAGATGACTCCCTCCTTGTCTGCCTCACTTGAGGTGAGGTCTTTTACTCTTCTTGACCTGAAAGTCCTTCTTTCTTCTAGGAAGCTTCTCACCAATTGGACGCTTTGCACCTTCACCATCAACTGGTGCAATGGTGTTTCCTCCAGTATCACCATCTTTTGGAGGATTCAGTCCTTCATAACTAGCTTCTTCCCTTGCCCTTAAGCTATCAATCAATTGACGTGCTTCAGGAATTTCCAACAAGCGACGATACTCTATCAATTGAGCTTGTAATTGCTCACTTGTAGGCACTTCATCAATTTCCATCTTTATCTTCTTCTTGCAAGGATCGCCTTTACTTTGAGAAAAGCAAAGAGACCTGCTTTGATACCATTGTTATTAGATCTAAGATGCACACTCAAATTTCTTATATACTTAAAAGATATATGGTGAATATTATGCTAGCATAGAGAGAGAACATATGAGAGAAAAGAAAGATGTAAAGAGAGAGAGAGAGAGAGAGATTGACAACACACTAAGGACTCGAAGATGGGCTAGTCCCCCTCCTTGTGGAGTTATATTATTGACAAGGAGAAAGCTCCTCTATTACACATTGACCAGTTCTTACTTGTAGATCTTGGGAACAAGATCACTGTTTCTTGCACAGTATACAACCAACTAACACTTGCACAACTTGGAAGTTGGCACCTTTTGATCCTTCTTGAGTCTCTGCTTCTCTCCTACACAATACAAGTAGGGGTCTCCTCTTGGAACTTGATTTCAGCAGAGCTTCCGCAGCACTTGCGCCTTCTCTCCTACACAATATGTGTAGGAATCTCCTCTTGGAACTTGATTTCAGTAGAGCTTCTACAGCACTTGCACCTTCTCTCCTACACAATATGTGTAGGGTTCTCCTCTTGGAACTTGATTTCAACAGAGCTTCTGCAGCACTTTGTGAGATTTGAACTGCCTTCTCTTGCATGCACACAAAATTATGCTTCCTTCACCTCTCCCACACCAAGGAGATCCTCCTCTTTTATAGGCTTCAAGAGCTTCTCTTCCTAGAGAGAGACGTGTGCCAAGATTGGAAAGGTTGATCTTCATGCAAGATGTGCCTATTCTAGGACCTACTCTGTAGCACCAATTTTGAAATATCTCTCTATGCATTGCTTGGATGGAAAAACGTCCAACACAAAAGTTGTAGATCTCATCGTTTTCAATGACCCATGAGGGTCATTTTTAGAGATCAGCTTTCTATCGCGAGATATTTTAAAAATGGATTCACCATGCCTATTTTAAGAAAAGTAGCTTTTTAAACTCTATTCTTAACTTATGGTCCATGCAACCACCTTGAGCCATAGATAAGGAGAGTTCATTAGATTTCCTTGGGCCTCAACCTTAAGATTGACTTCCACACAAAAGCTTGTGTCATTTTAGACCTTAGAAAGGAAAAAATCACTTCTCTCCTCACTTCCAGAGGATCATATCTCTTGTCTTTCTTAGTGAGAGAATTATCTCTCTTGTCTTTCTTAATGAAAGAAAAGACCTTAAACCTTGACTTGTAAGGTAGAGGATGACCCAAATGAATACATTGCTCATTACACACAAGTAAAAATTCCCAGACGTCCTCAGATGCACACATAAATACATATACACAATGATAATGCACTTCCTCTTCTTAGAACTCAATACATCTTCATTTATGTGTAACTCCTTGATTCTTGTGTACACTCTTAAACTTGGCAGACACTTCCTTCCCCCTTCATAACTTGTACTACATGTACTAGATATCTTCGTCACAGTGCTCTAATCACCCCATTAAGTGATGAACTAGGAATACTAGTCTCTAAATGGTCTCATGGCCATGCTAGATCATCATCAACACTTAAAGAAAAGTGAGTCATTAGTTTATTGACATAAATTTACTAAATAGAGAATGCATAATAAGCAATCAATTTAGTGATAGGCTGCCACTCCTTGAGGCTTGATGAATACAAGCATGTTAACGTCAAATGGTCTTATCAATTATTACAAGATGAATAAGAAACATGAACCTTCATTCCTAGAGACAGTATAGGAAAAAAACAAAGAAGTTTAAGGACAAGAGAGATGGAGATGCCTCTAGCCTTGGACAAAATACTAGAAAGTAAATGCAACCAAATTACACTAACAATTGCGTCTATGCAAAGGGAGATTAGAAGTATTGGGATCAAGGTGAAGCTCCTTCTGTATGAAAACATGTTGCACACACACTTCTTTGATTGTCCTCTTGGAGCAACGAAGCCTTAAATCCATTTCCTACCTTTTCAACATGATAACAAAAAGTTTGCTCTATCAAGTATCTCTTTCACTTTTTTGTTGCATGATTATTTGTTATGGTCAAGGGAACCTAGCTATCTTGCTCATCGAGTGTATTATAAGCCACTATGGGCTTAATGGAAGCACTAGGTTTCCAATACCGAGCATAAGCCTCCATGGAGTAGGAAGATGGAGAGTAGAAACATGCAGTGGAGTGGAGAGAAAACAAAGAGGAACTCCAAACGATCTCAAGGGCAGGGAAAAAAGAAGGAAATGAACATTGACAGATTTCAAAAAAGAGGATTTCACCACCTTTTTTGCCCTGATGAGAGAAATGGTTGAAATGTGACATCCAATATTATTATTGGAAAATCATATTCAGGCCAATCCATTTTAATGAAACTCACAAGTAATCCACATTACTGCTAGAAAGTGACAATTACTCGAGCCATTTCAATAAAACTAATAATTTCAAAAATATCAAAATTATTTTTTGAAAATTCCAAAATAATTTTTGAAAAAAATGTTACATAATGGAAGCCCTCTCCTCATTGGTGGAGTGCACTCTCCTTCCTCAGGCCAAAAAGTGACCTCAAACTCCTACTAATTCTAGTATGCTTAGATTGTCCATGGTACACAAATGCATTGCAAAAGGTGATGAAGGACCTTGCTTCGATAGGGCCTCATGCATGAGAGATTAAAAGGATGCATCAAAAGGCAACAATTGGTTGATGAAAGCCTATGTGCTCTCAACAATGTCATCACTAAACATTGAGCAATAGCTAATGTGGAAGTTGGAAATAATAACACCATATATGTGTTGGCTGAAGCAACACAATGGGTGGAAAAAAGACTTGGCAAGGGTAGATCTAAGATAAAGAATAATAAGGATTCCTTAGACTCTAATTTTGATTATTCCTATTCAAAGGGACAATAGTGATGAAGAGGATACCTCATCAAGCTGAGTAGGATACTAAATCAAACAGCTCAGATGATGACAAGAGTAGAAGGAGGCAGAAGCAGCATAAAAAGATATCTAGGAAGGATGAAAAGAAAAAGAGGAAAATACAGCCTTGGAAAAAAGGTCGGAGAAGAAAATAAAGAAACAGTTGTTGGACATGGGAGTTATAAATACTCCCAAGAAGGTGAAGTCATGCAACATATGTCAGAAGGTGGGCCATGAGACTAGAGAATGTTGGTATAACCCAATGAGGTAGAATGCAAGATAGCAAACAACACCGCCAGTGGTACCAATAAACCAAATTGCATCTGAGATGCCACAATAATTAGGAATCAGAGGTTTTGGTAGGAAGGGATAGCCACCTAAGCAATGGAGCAATGACCAACCAAGGCGGTGGAATAATGCCCAATAGAGGCAATGAGAGGCTTGTTACTACTATGGTAGGCAAGGATATATATTAGGATCTAACTGTAAATTATGCCTATGCCATAGGGTTGAAAGGGGAATGCAAACACTAGAGAGCAACAAAAAATGCAACATGTAGGACTGCCCCATGGACAGCAACCATTGACATCCACAGCAGTGGTCTCAATTGAGATACTTGTGAAAGTCACGAAGGACTAGGATATAGGCCAACAGCTGGAGCAAATTATCAAAGAAATTTTTCAGCAAGAGGACAAGGATATAGGACAACTTCTTTGATTGTGCTCTTGGAGCCATGAAGCTTAAAATCCATTACCCTACCTTTTCAACATGATAAGAAAAATTTCGCTCTATCGAGAATTTCTTTCACTTTTTTGTTTCATGATTATTCAACTTCTCTTTATCATGGTCAAGAGAACCTAGCTATCTTGCTCGTCAAGTGTATTATAAGCAACTATGGGCCTAATGGAAGCACTAGGTTTGCAACACTGAGCATACGCATCCATGGAGTAGGAAGATGGAGAGTAGAAATGTGCAATGGAGTGGAGAGAAAACAAAGAGGAACTCCAAACGATTTCAAGGGAAGGGAAAAGAGGAGGAAATGAACACTGAAAGAATTCAAAAAGAGGATTTCACCACCTTTTTTGTCTCGATGAGAGAAATGGTTGAAATGTGACAGCACAACATTACTATTGAAAAATGATATTCACTCCAATCCATTTTAATGAAATTCATAACTAATCCACTTTACTGCTAGAAAGTGACAATTACTTGAGCCATTTCAATAAAACTAATAATTTCACAAATATCAAAATTATTTTTCAAAATTTCCAAAATGATTTTTGGAAAAAAATTTACATAATGGAAGCCCTCTCCTCATTGGTTGGGTGCACTTGTAACTGCTTAGGTCACAACACGTTTTAGTAGTCCATCGGGAGTCTGATCTAAAAGATGTTGCCTAGCACTCCCACGGAATGTCACAGGGTTTTTCGATTAGTGACTCCCGAGTCTACTCTACAATGAAACTTATCAGCCAACCCTATTAGGATTGACTTGAGTCTTCTTGGGTTTCTAATGGTCAAGTCATTCTACAGCCTTCTAGCGTCGATCTTCACACACGATCTACTTTGCACAGAGTATCTAAATCGAGGTGGACTCATATTGCACTTGGTTCAAAGAGAATGGAAAATGAGAGGGATGTATTGCTCAACCTCTCTACCCATAGGGTGAAGTCCCATTCCAGTCCCCTAAAATTATATGAGCTAGGGTTCTACCCTACATTATCTAAGGTCAATACATCATCGCAATTTGAATGTTGAGAAGCCTCCCAATTCTCTGGGACTACCTGGACCCGTCAGGGGTTCCGCCGACCTACCTCCCTTGATAGCTTTAGTTTCCTACTTACCTAAGAGCACATTAGTGTGGTAACACATACAAGTAGCTTCCTTAATTAACCCATTAGTCACATGTTTCTTTACGTAATTTTATGCACTAACACAAAAACAAATCAAACAAATTCCTTAAAAGTAAAATTTATATTAAAATTTCAAGTGAGATACAAATCCTGTCCATGGGATGATTCTCGCAATCCATAAGGATGCGTCTTATTTTCCTACAAGTTTCTGGCCTTGCACTAGTAAGAAGGCCTCGAGATTCCTTGCCAAGTCATGTAGACCATCTTAGTAGGATTCGAGGGCAAAGGATTTACAACTAGAGCCCCCTGGCATCCGAGTACCCTCCTACAAATAGATGTTTCTACGGAGAGACCTCTCATGATGGGTTCAGTCCACATTCCCGACATGGTTATCAAAAAAACCCCCTTGGATAGGGTTGGCGGCTAGTTGGGGGTGCTCAACATGCCTTTCCCAAGTGTTTCAACCTAAATCCAATTTGAAATACTTCTTTCTTATCAATTCCTTTGTTAGATGACTCCTTTTCCAAACAAGTGTTCCTAAGTACAAGCACAAGAAAAAGTGCACAATATGTACTAGACAATTCTTTGTTCTCTCTATCGATTTGATGTGACAGCATCTAGTCTCGGTTTTATCCCCATTATCATCCTAGATTTCCAAAGATAACCTAATTTAATTTCCTCTTTCTTTTGAATGAAGGAGTATCCTTACAATATTGATTGCAATTTGGGACATTGGCTTCCCTACAACAAAACCCTACGTATTCATTTGAACTAGGGTTTGTTGTGTAATTCATATAGTTACTTAAGGACTTTGAATTCCTTTTAGCTTCAAGCAAGATGGGCCTTGAGAATATTCCTTCAACTCTTTAGGGTTTGAAATTATTTCAACTTCCTAGGAATCTGACGTATTCTATCACAAGTTCAATCTATATTTTGTGAGATGTAATAGGATTTCCTATTATTTCAACCAAGCAAAGGGATGCAGATGCATAAAATCTATCTGGCTTAATTGCAGTTTAATGTGTATTCTTGAAATTATTCATATATATTTTTTTAAATATTTATATTTATATATATATATATATCTCTCTCTTTATATATTTATATTAAATTTTCATGTAATTTATGTGCAATTTAACGGCTTCTAAGTGCAATTTTAAATGATCACCCAAGATGAATGCAATGAACAAAATTTTCCTAGTATACTCATTATCTTGAAACATGCTCAATTAAGTTGTGATAATTTTATGTAAATGTTCTTTTCTCCCAATTTCTTTTCCCTAATACAATGGGGTGCACCTCATTCATAAGAGATGTGCTTCCCATAGTTGAGGTCCCTTGGTTCACGGTCCCATTGGTTGTGGTGGGAGTTTCAGCATTTGGAGAGATCTTTCGCTTGGGGGCCATCGTCCACAAGTGTATTCGAAAGATAAAGAAGGAGGAATGGATTTGAGATGGGAGAGTGTAAGAGAAGATGGATTAGTCGAAGACCGAGATAGGGGGAATTGAGCTAAATCTTTCCCTCGCAGCCTCTCGAGGTACCCCTCTCTCTCTCTCTCTCTCTCTCTCTCTCTCTCTCTCTCTCTCTCTCTCTCTCTCTCTCTCTCTCTCTCTCTCTCTCTCTCTCTCTCTCTCTCTCTCTCTCTCTCCTGCAATCTCTTAGAGGGGCATCCTTCTATCTCCCTCTCTCTTATAGCCTCTCGAGGTCTCCTTGTGCTTTTCTAAATACTCCCCATGCCTCATATTTATAGCTAAACAAGAGAAGAATGGTTATGGCTGAGAATAAGAGCTCTTTATGGAGGGGATCTTCAAAAAATCAGCAATCTGATGCTCAAATCATAATTCTGATAGTTCTGTTGGCTCCGAAAGGGGGGTAAAACACCAAGACACATGGTTAGAAATCTTACAGATCACTCCTTCTTTTCTTCATGTTCGAAGTGTTGTTTACTGCCTGTAAACTGCAATCGTGATGTGCGTGATTTCACCAATCCTTCTTTTTTGTATTAAATCTCCAAAACAAGTTGAAAAAACCACTTGCTTTTTTTAATATAACATCCTGTTCTAGAAATCTCCATAGATTTTTAGGATATTTACAATAAGTAATATCTAAAATATGCTAGTTTTTTCTAAAATCTAATATTTTTGGACCATCCATACTATGCACATTAACACTAGTGATTAATATAGCTCATAACCCTTGTTCACATTGTAACTTCCATGAAGGGTGGCTACAGTCCTCTCAATCTGAAAAAAATGTCTACTTTACTTAGTCTTTCGTTAGTAACCTTACTAACTTTTTAATTGACTAACTAACTTTTGAACTAACCAACTAATTTTTAATTGTGTGGAAGTATTATATCCTCCTATCTGAGATGTCCTCATCTCGAGAGAAACCATGAGTATTATTGATGAAGAGCATTCTCATCTATCCATGTAGCATCTTCTTCAGGATAATCCTTCCACTCGACAAGGTATTCAAGGGTTCTACTCCTCAATTGTCTCCCCCTAGTATCTAGGATTTTATTTGGCTGCAACTCAAGGACTCCTTGGCTAGGCATTACAATTTTTTGATCACTCAGTACATGGCTAGGATTAGGCACATATTTCTTTAGTAGAATAACATGAAATACATTGTGAACTTTTATATTTTAAGGGAGTTGAAGTTTGTAAGCATTAGGTCCTAGGCTTTTGAGGATCGTGTAAGGCCTGCAATACCTTGGGCTAAGCTTTTTAAATTCTCCCAAGGATAAGGAACTCTTCTTGGGTCGTACACAAATGAAAACCATATCCCCCTCCTTGAAGAGCTGCTCTTGCCTATTCAAATCTGCATAAGCCTTCTACCTATCCTTGGCGGCTTTAATGTCTTGCCTAATGGCCTTAACCTGTTCATCCATTTCTTCTAGCATCTTCTTGGAAGCCTCTAACCCTAAAGTAGGGTCTGAGAAATTTAATAAAAAATATCAATCATGCCCATACAATGCTTGGAAAGAAGTCATTTGAATGCTTTGCTGGAAGGAAGCATTGTAGGCGAACTCCACTAAGGGTAGATATTGGATCCACTTCTTGGGTTCATGACAGCAATATGCTCTAAGCATATCTTCAATCACTTGATTGACCCTTTCTATTTGGCCAACAATTTGAGGATGATAGGCCATACTAAAACAGAGCTAAGTCCCAATAGCTTCAAATATCCCTCTCCAGAAATGAGATGTGAAAAGGGAGTCTCGATCATTGATGATCCTGGAGTCTGAATATCTCCTTAATGAACAGTTTGGCAATATCTAAAGCTTTATAATTTGTCTTTAAGGATGAGATGTGCATCCGTGAGCATATCTACTACAACCATAATTGAGTTGTACCCACCTGAAACTAGAGGTAACCCAACAACAGAGTCCATACTAATAAATTTCCACTTCATCTAAGGGATGTCGAGGGATTGTAGCTTTCTAGGCATCTTGACATGCTCTGCCTTGATGCATTGGCAAGACAAACATTCCGTGACATATTTGAGTACATCTCCCTTAAGTCTTTCCCAATGATAGCTCTTCCTGACCATGTTGAGGGTCTTGGCATGACCAAAGAAAGGGGAATCATGTGCTTCTTAGAGTATCTGTTGTTTAAGTCTTTGGCTCGAAGGAATACATAGTCTTGTCTTGAAGTAGACTAGGCCTTCATAGACAAAGTACTCTTGGTATTTAACTTTTACTTTAGGACTTTGGTCCTTTTCTAGGATCTCCTTTATCATTTTCTAATATTGTGGGTCATGTTTAGAGTCCTCCCTAGTGAATTCAAGGATGGGGTTGCCTAGCATTGACACCATGGTGGCTAGTGATGATGTCGAAGGTTCCTCCATAATGAGAGAGTTGAGGAACACTTTACAACTTAAGGCATCAGCAACCACATTTTCCTTGCCAATTCTATATCTGATTTCAAAGTCATACTCTTGTAGCACCTTGATCCAACGGCATTGCCTCATGTTGAGGTGAGCCTGGGAGAAGATCCATTTGAGGTTCTTGTGGTCCGTGACCAAGGAGAATTTGTTGCTGAGCAAGTAGTGCCTCCAGAGTTTGAGGCCATGAATGATAGCCAATAGTTCCAACTCATGATTAGCATAATTTTTCTCATGGGTTTTTAACTTCCTTGAGGAATATGCCATGGGATGGCCTTCTTGCATTAGTACACAGCCTAGTGCAAGTGAGTTGGCCTCTTTAACAACTTTGAACTCCTTGCTCAAGTCTAAAAGCTTCAAAATTGGTGATGTCACTAAGATATGCTTGAGTTGGTCGAAGCTTGCTTGTTCAGTGGATGCCCACACTATGGCAACCTAATTCTTTAGTATATCTGTGAGGGGTGCCGCAATTAACACTACAAGATACAGGCCTCATACCGATGTTCAAAGCAATGAAAATATTCATTAAAAAATTTGCCCCCATCATCGCTAAAAACATCGGTATTAGTGACACCATAAAAGCTTCACTATAAGTGTCGCTATGGGCATCGCTATTTGCGTCACTATCAGCGTTGCATTTTTTATAGCAACGCAAATAGTAACAGTTTGCGACGCAAACTACAATGCTAATAGCGACGCGTGCAGTAAATTTGCGGCGCTAATAATGATGGTTACAGAGAAAAAAAATTGGGCCATACAAAAGAGTTACAGTAAGTGTACAATGCTCGTCAAAATGAAGGCAAAGTGTACTTGAATCTATAACACTGATACATAAAATAAATACAAGATCGTGTAATGAAAGCAACAGTAGAATCATGGCAAGATACAAAAAATGATAATAACATAGTGCATAGAAAATGCCTACATAAATCACATGACCAAAAAGAAGAGGATGTGCGCTCCATGGATCCAAGGGCGAGCTACAGATCATCGCCATCTGAAAGCTCGTCCCGCAGCAAAGGATCATCGAACAAACTCTACAAAAAAAGAAACAACTACACATCAGTCCGCCATACAATAAAGCTCGTCCCATGATTGGCACACGATATGTCAGGTTTATCCTAGCCTTGATAGCAAGTACAATCATTATTTCACTATTTTGTGTCGATTCGATGTTTGTAATGCTTTAAATTTCTAGCACTCACACTACTTATTGCGATTGCGGGGTGTCTCACTCTAGAAATACATTTAGAAATGATGGGACCTCAAATGGGCCGGCACTGGCTATGGCACTAGCCAGACCTCATACTCATAACAAACAAACACACCCTCATGGCCTCGCGGGCCAGGAGCGTCTATCTGCTCTGCTAAAGGATGAGCTGTCCTAAAGCTTAATCTATGCGTTTATAGTTTTGTAGTCCAATGTTTCCCTTTCTATAAACTCCACAGAGGGAGAACCCTTACACATTGGCAATAAATGCCACAATAATCACATACATGGGAGGCAACCTCTCGGTGGAATCACCGTGGCCTCACTGCAGCTCTCTTACATCGCAGGGATTAGCCCCTTGATGCGCTGCTCAACATATAGAACAAAACGAACAAACTCCACTCTTTCATTTTGAACGTGTTCCAGGAGATACCATGTGTCCTTACCAAATAATTCCCCAAGAAACGAACGTCTATCCTACGGCTTAGGATGCCTTTCCACACTCAAGCGTGGGTCATTGTCATTGAAAACAGGTGCTATGCATCCATTCTTTGTATTTTGATACCATGGTCGACATCCACATGCAAAAGTAGATGATCCTAAAGTGCTCAAATATAATTTTAAATCAGAAACACGTGTTATGTACAACCAGGCTTTCCAATGCTCATTCACTAACTCGTTGCGGCGATGTAAGGATAGTATCGAGACAACACCCGTGCTACTATCCTCTTGATTAAAATCCAAAAACCTCTATGTCATGATATGCATCAGAAAATCAACAACAATCAGCACGCAAATCACACCATTCAAACATCCCAACCCCCTACATTTAGGTATTGCTTTCATTGCATAGGTGTAGAGGTTCATCTTGTCATGTTTTGATGTATAAAAAGCGATAAATCACAAACTTTGACAAGGAGGTAGGGCAAACTGAGGCTAAACCTCATGCTTTGCCACTACCATACATCCACAAACAATCATTATATTTTTTCTTATTTTTTTGAGCCATATTTTTATGTTTCCTATTTTCTTGATTTATTTGGCAATAAAATATGCTATTTTCTGATTTTTCTTGTTCCAATCATTTCAGCATACTAACATTCAATTTATTTTCCATTTTTCCCCCATGGGAACACCTTTCTCTCACCCGAAACGGAAAAACTACCATTTTACCGCTTAAAAACCGCATTTCGGGTTTACGGGAATTAAATAGAGCATGTAAATCATTGCAAAATCAAAACTTTCTCATACACAGCAATTTATCATGATGCAACCAGCACACAAACAAATTTTCATCCAATAAGAACATAATTATCATCATAAACTATCAAAAATCCTTCATTTCCTTCATAAAAATGGTCATACCGTGTTTTTACGTAACCTGAGATGCCTTAAATGACTGCAAAATCAGCAGACAAAGCCTCCATTGCTCTCAATCCAATGCTACACATCAATCTTCAGCGTCTCCTCCATCAATCTCCATCATTATTTCCTTCAACCCCCTTCCCGGTTCCTCCTTCAAGATAGTGCACATGAATAGCCCATAGAGAGGAGAGAGAGGGAGGAGAGAGAAATACTAGATTCTGATCTCTTCATCCAAACGGCCATATCTCACGCAAGGACCGGTGATAGAATTAGGAAAGAGGGAGAAGTTGATGGCCATTGTCGGTTGCATGGGTTCTTTGCAGCCCAGAATCATGATTTGTGAGGGGGGGTGAAATTTGTGCCGCCTTGCTCTTCACGCCATATCCACGCTATCTTCATGCCATTCGTGGGAAAATTTGAGAAGGGGGGGGGGGGGGGGGGGGGGGGGGTGTTAAAGTCCCAAAGGGCACCCCCCTTTGGTCCTAGGTTTTGTCCACCTTTTCAAATCTTGGACAATTTTTGGCTTCTTCCGCGTTCGGACTCTGTTTCAGCCTCTAAAAAATCCTACGCATCCGTCTCGGCATCCCGCACTGATTGGCAGCTCCCGGCAACCTGCATGTCAGTCGAAAAAATTATCAAAAATCCACAAGTGTCGCTCGGGTTCCTTTTAAAACCCGTCTTTCACTTGGGGCTTAAAATCGTCCTAGCTGCAGCCGCCGCCTACGATGTCGAATATTTTTTCCCTAAATTTTGGATTTTTTGGTAAATTTTAGGCACATCCCAGGCTCAAATCTCCGCTCTCATTGGCGACCACAGGATAGGGTGACTCAGCCCGTCGAATCCCACAACAGATCTGCACAAAACAACCAAAGGAAGCATCAAGCTAATACAAAATAGATACATATTAAACCACAGCACAATGCTCACCCTACCCCCTAACAAAACCAAGGCATGAAATCCACAAGGAGTAGGCCTAGCATAATCTGATCAAAAGTCCAAAGCTAGTCACGAACCGACTGCTCCATCACGGCCAAACTAAAAAGAACTATCAAAGAGGTCGCCCTAAGTGGTGGTCTGAACTACCCACCTAACTAAGGACAACACAACCAGGAGTTCCTACTAGGCGAGGACTCCTATAGCCTGATCAAGAAGTATTTTCTTTTAGCACATTTCGTCTTTTAGGTATTTATTTCCCCATAATCGGGCATGTAAAAAGGAGGGAGCTGAGCGTAGTGACCCAAGGAGAACAGAGCATCAGTCTCGGGTCCTGTCTCGATACCCAAGAACCCACCAAGCCCTCACAAGGTGACACTTAATCCTTTTCTGACGCTCACTTTTATTTTCGCTCCAACCTTCCTTACTTTCTTCTTTTCCAGTGAGACGCCACCCCTAGGAAGACAAGGCATCGGCCTCGGGTCTGATTTGTCCCCAGGAACCTACCAGGCCTTCGCAAGGCGATGAGCAACTGCTTATAAATTTTCCTTTCTTTGCTTTTCTATTTTTATAGGGGTAGAATCCCTTTTTACACGCCTTTGTATATATTTATTTTCGTTGAGATATTTAGGGTTTTTTCCTCTCTATCATCATCATTTTTCTTTCGGCAGGCTTCTCTAACTGCCTCACAACTAACAAGAACTCCTAGAATGGCTGCCTAGCAGGCTAGCAGAATAGGGTCACTAGGACTACTTTCTGAAACAGGTCTTTCGATGCCTGGCAATGTCTTTCCAGGAGGCAACGACTACTCAGACCTCCCTCAGACATACCTAACCTAAACCTGGGGCTTCATGCCTTGGGTGCCGGTCCCCAACAAGAAAAGAAAATCCCCTATAAGTACACAGACACATATAGCATAAAAAACACGGTACTTGTAAATGAGAGATATCACCTGGATAGGGCCACAAGAAGTCTCCACCGACATAGGCTCCTTCTAAGCTCTTCTTTAAACCTGTCTAGCACAGGACTAAAACAAGAAACCATTAACCGCACCCGTACTAAACAGACGACTAGCCCTCTTGGCCTAATGAAATAAAGCATTTCACTATAAAAACTAATCGGTCCTCTTGGCCTAATGAAATGAAACATCTAAAACCTCGCAAAACTGGCCCTCTTGGCCTAACGAAATAAAACAGCATAGCACCTACACATCCCTCCCCGAAATAGTACAGATATACAATAATATGCTCCTGTCCAAGGAGGAAAAATAGGGCTCACAGCCCTAAGCTAAATGCATAAGGTTATGACCCATCCCTCCTGCATATATAGCAAGAGGCGTATGTATAACATGTTATCTAATCAGCCTATGGGTCCAGGATAACAACGGTAGATGGGTCTTGGCTACTCTTTGCATCACCCATATCAACCATCGCCTGCCATATATTGCATGCTCTGATAACATTCTCCACAAGCGACTGGGTCCTGTCTCATTATTGATAGCAATATCCAAACTAGGACCACAGTTGAAGAAAATGTCTTCTTCATAAGCAAGATTTGCCAGTGAATCCGCAAACTGATTCCAGTAACGTGGAATCAGCTCTGAAGAGACACTCTCTCAAATTCCTCAAGTAGGGTCATGGCAGTTCGATGATACATACAAAGGATGGGATTCCGCACTGTGTATGTCCCATCTAGCTGATTCAAGATCAACTGGGAATCCCCTTTTACTAACAACCGCCGAATACCACCTTGCTTGGCAATATGCAGTCCCATAATCAAGGCTTTATACTCTGCCATGTTGTTAGTGAATCCTACCCCGAGATAAGCAGCTAACTTCACCGTAACTCTACGTCGGGGATCTCGAATTACGACTCTAACACCCTTTTTTATTAGGGCCCCTGGACGCTCCGTCAAAATATAATGTATACGTCCACAATGGGTTTACACAGGTTGCCATCACGAACTCCTCTATTCATAATTATGATAATCAACTCCCACACAAAGGTTCCATCTTCTTGCTCAATCACTTTGTATCCTTTGCTCCACCAGATAAGCTTCTGCTGATGGTATCTCTACTCCAGATATGGGTGCTCCAAATAAGGAATTAGCTGCCCCATCAACCAGCTTTAAGCTCTTTTGCAGGCCTCTAATCAGCCCCAGCATGGACTTGTAATGCATTTTTTCGTATTAGCATACTTAGAAATAATAAGGTTTAATCTTATTAAGATTAACCTTATTTTTAAATTCTACTCCCTGCAGATCAGCTAGTAGAGCCGTAGACCTATTTTTCCCTATCCTGACAATCTTGTAGAGGCCATCCCATCTAGGTTCCAACTTCCCTGGAAACAGCTTCCTACGCGCATCGTAGTACAGAACTAATTGCCCTTTTTTAAAGGTATACTTCTTTGCTTTAAGGTTGTGCAACTACTTCATCCGACGTTTAGCCACCTCCTGGTGTAACAAGCTCTACAATTTCAGCTCATCCAGGTGGGCTATGGTCGTGAAACGTTCAAAGAGTGCATCCTCATCTCCCAAAGAGTGGTTAATTGCAAACCGTATGGTTGGCAACTCGATTTCGAGGGGTAACACACACTCTTCCCCATACACTAATTTAAATGGAGTATGGCTGGTAGCTCGCTTGAACGTTTTATTGTACGCCCATACTGCCACATACAACTTCCTGTCCCAGTCTCGTTTCTTCTCCGAGACTATTTTAGACAAGATACCCACAAACTGCTTTTTAGCACTTTCGACTTGCCCATTGGCTTGCGGATTATAAGGGGTTGTTTTGTTGTGCTTGATTTGCCAAGCTTCAATCAGGCTTTTGATCACTTTATTCAAAAAGTGGGTTCCATGGTCCGACACTAGTTTCTTCGGTGGACCAAAACGGCAGATAATCTACTCTAAAAGGAAACTTGCAGTCTCTTTTGCATTGTCCTACCTCGTCGCCCGCGCTTCTGACCATTTTGTAAAATAATCAGTTGCTACTATAATGTACCTCTTTTAAGTAGTAGACGACGGGGTGATAGGACCCACAAAGTCAATGCCCCACTTCTCAAATGGAAGGATAGCCATAATAGGCGTAAGTGGGTGTTTCCTATTCTCTCTGCTGCCATGTCTTTGACATGTATCACATCTCTTAACATACTCAAAGGAATCTTGGAAGATGGACGACCACCAATATCCATCTCTTAAATTTTTCTGTGCTATGAACCGTCCAGCGAAGTGCCCTCCACATGTAGAGTCATGGCACTCTTTTAGGATGAAAGGAACCTCGTCAGGCATCACACGTCGGCGATAGATATCATCAACACCCTGCCAATATAGTGTTCCTGCAATCAAGGAAAACTTCAAAGCCTGTTGTCTGATTTTCCTCTTTTCTGATTTTGATAAACCAGCTCCAGTCTCTCCCGTTGATAGATAATGCGTGATAGCAGCATACCAAGATGGGATAGAACCTGTATCAATTTTAAACATTTCTTCGATATCACTTTCTTCAGCCAAAGTCTCTTTCGGCTCCCCAAAATCCACAAGGCATTCCACAATACCCTGCAATCTCGGTGGCTTGCTCTTAATCTCATAATCGAACTCCTGCAAAGTAATTAACCACTTTCCCAAACGATCAGGCGGTTGTAGCTTGTTCATAAGCAATCTAAGCCCTTCCGCCTTCATATAAAAAACTACCTTCTCATAGAGGATGTAGTGCTTGAATTTTTTAGTCGCAAAGACCATCTCAAGGCAAAACTTCTCCATGTAGGTGTAGTTAATTTCTGATATGCCCAATTTTCGACTAGCAAAAGCTATCAGATGATACCACTTTTCCTCCCAAATTTGGGCTAAACAGCAACTGATACTATGCATGGTGGCTGCTGAAAATATGTAAAATACCTTTCCTCTTTTAGGTGCTTTTAAAACTGGTGCTTTTACTATCTCCTATTTCACATCTTCGAAAGCTACCTTACAAGGGTCACTCCATACAAATAAACAGCTGAAGGATAATAAGTTCGTTAATGGCAACGTCCTTTCTGCCAAGGCATTTATAAACCTCCGATAGTACCCTATTGATGATAGAAAGCTATGTACCTCTTTCGGAGTGCGTGGTAGACTCATAGCGACTATAACCTTGATCTTTTCATGGTCAGTTGTGCGATCCCTACTGAGCTGACCACATGGCCTAGCAATAGCCCATAAGGCACTCCAAAGACACACTTCTGTGGGTTAAGAGTGATACAAAATTGTCTGCAGCGCTCAAAGCACTTTCTTAAAATAATCAACATCCTTTCCCTTACAGTGGCTGCCCCCAGGTCATTGATAAATACTTTCAACTTGTCTGGGGAGATGTCACCAAAGGTCTTGTCTGCTGTTCGTTGCCATGATCCAAGTGCATTGCACAATCCAAAGGCATCACATGGTACGCAAAAGTACCAAAGACACTAATGAAAGTTGTTTTCAACTTGTCCTCTTCTGCAATTGCCATCTGGTTGTATCCTACAAAGCAATCCATAAACGAGTATATTTTCCTACCCGCTAATTGATCCAAAATCTGGTCAATAAATGGCAACAGGTAGTAATCCTTAACCGTCTACTTATTCAGCTCTCTAAAATCTACACATAGTCGGATCTAGTTGTTTTTCTTTTTCCTGATGACAACAACTGGTGAACACCATTCTGTGCGCTGTACAGGGAAGATTAAACCAGCTTTCCGTAACTTCTGTAACTCCTCAGACAGCCCGTCCCTCAATTCAAAAGGCAAACGCCTTACTTTCTGACACATAGGACGACTGTCTTCTTTTAAGGAATAGTATGAACAGCCAGGCTGGGAGGAATGCCTCTCAGCTCATCATAACTCCAAGCAAAGATGTCGCGAAATTCTTGAATCAAGGACACATAGTCCTTCCTTTCTGCTGAATTGAGCATGGAACCTAATTTAGTTGGCCGCGAATCATTCGGCGTGCCAAGGTCCAACTCAATCATATCCGCATCTCTTATCCTATCTTGCGGCTCTATTGGCTCATTTAGAGTTATCTGATAAATATCCTCTGTAGTGGACCCCTCTTTAGATTCATCACTGGATGATGTCCCACTACCAGATGAATCATCTGATGTTTCTAATTTAGTAGAGGATAAAGGATCTCATTCACTCTGAGGAGACTCAGGGTAAGTATCGACTATTACTCGATTAGCACCTCGAACTAGAACCACTCGACCGACGGGTATATCGACTTGACAGTCTATTCGTAAAATCCAAGGCCTACCTAGCAAGACTCAATAGCTAGGATGTCCTGCAAATCTTATCACCCTAAAGTCCAATAAGCATTCTACACTTGCGACTGTAACATGGACTTTAGTGACGCAATCTTCTGGTTGTCTTAGACTATCATCAGCCATTCTAAGAAGGGTGGAGCTATCTTTTTGGATGCCTAGACCCAACCTCTCCATCAACTCTGAACTCATGATATTGACAGAGGACCCAGTGTCTACGATAGCATGCTCCACTAATATTCCATCCACGTATGCTAGAACCCTAAGGCAATTCTTTTCAGCATGATCAAACCAATCTTCCCCTACTCGTGCTATGCCCAAAGGTTCTACAATATACCCAATACACAGGATCTTCTTGAATTCTTTGCGTACTCCTGGAGATAATTTAATCAACTGTAAGAGGTTTACATCTGGTTTGACTATGCAAAGAGAACTTGCTAAATCAAAATCATGATAGGTAGCCAAAGCTCTCTTGGTGGGCAGTAACCTTGGTAGTACTTTCACTAGTACTTTCACTAGTACTTGGTGGGCAACAACCTTGGTTACACTTTTCTCACCATCTTCTCTCGATTTTGGTGATTTTTTTGTCATTTTCTGTAGTAAACAGCAAGTAGTTTTAAACTGTCTATAGTCTTCCAGCCTGCATTATGGCGTTTGATGCCTTTGTGCAGTCACAGGGCTACAGCAGGAGTGTTATGGATCTGTGTCTTTACACGAAGAAAGCCCATGATGGTTCTTTATTGATTGTGGTACTCTATGTGGATGATATGCATATAGCAGGGAAAGCTCATGATGAGCTATAAGATGCTCTTAAGGCTCAGCTCAAAAAGAGCTTTGAGATGAAAGATCTAGGATAGGCCTCTCACATACTTAGTATGCGCATTAGACGCGACAGGCATCAAGGACTCCTCTACTTGTCACAGAGGGAGTCCATGCATAAAGTCCTTGAGTGCTTCCACATGCACAACGTAAAGCCTATTGGCTGTCCATTACCTTCTTTTGTGAAGGTATCATAGCCTGATTGTCCATAGATAGATGAGCAGAGGGCCGAGATGGCCAAGATTCCCTATGCATCCGTAGTGGTGGGCAGTCTTATGTATGCCATGATCGCCACTCGTCCAGATATTTCCTTTGCAGTTGGTGTTGTGACACGCTATATGGCTACACCTGGCAAGAAGCATTGGGATGCCGTGAAGGGTATCATGAGGTACCTGAAGGGCACTGTAGATATGTGCATATGCTATGGCAGCCAGGATACACGAGTCGTGGGGTACACTGACTCTGACTACGCAGGACATGCAGATAGTAGGAAGTCCACTTCTAGCTATGTATTCACCTATGTTGCAGGTGCTATTTCTTGGATATCCAGGGTGCAGAAATGCAGACCCTTTCTACTACAGAGGCCGAGTATGTTGTAGCCATTAAGCCTTGCAAGGAGGCCATTTGGTTGGGTCGTTTGGTTGCTGACCTTGGTATTGATGCTATCCCTACACTGCATTCGGATTCAATGAGTGCTATTCAATTAGCACATTCTTCCATCTGAAGACAAAACACATTGAGATGAGGTATCACTTCATACGTGGGGTTGTTGAGGACAAGTCTGTTGACCTTGACAAGATCTCGACTGACCAGAATCCTGCAGATCTGCTCATGAAAAGCCTCTCTATAGAGCGTTGTGCCTTCCTCAGGAGGTTGATGGGCGTGGGATGAGATGACGTCTTTCCTCATCCTGTTGTACATGTATACATGTTGTACTATCTTTTTTCTTTTTTCTTTTCACTTCTCACTAGGGCAGATTCGACTTTAAGTGGGAGGTTGTTGGGGGAAAAGGCACTTCTGCCTAGCCGCCCGTGTATTAGTACACTAACAGTCACCGCCAGTGCACATTGCAGGTGGCGAGCGCCCATCACCGTCAATTTATTCTTTATTCTTTTAGTGACAGTTTGAATAAAGGAAGGCCCAATCACACGTTGTGACTGTTGGAGTTCCCATTTCTTGTCTCTCTTTTTCTTGCTCTTGCTTTACCGCCATAGCTCTTGAGTGCAAGCTTCGATCTTTCTCACCTTTCAAGATGCATTCCAATGATCCCAAAGTGTGGTGTATTCTAAGAGGAAAATTTTTATGGTTTGGTCTTATTTTTTCTAACAAGTTTCTTTTTTTCTCCTAAGGTAATGGGAACTTTTAGTTTCCTTAAAACGGTCAAGAAACCTTTGCTTGCTAGAACAAGGGGATTTCTTAATTAGACACTACAACAGAAACGAGGCATAGACGCGCATGTTAGACGCGCAAAGTCGGGCGCGTCTATCATAGCGTCTATAAGTGCGTGTAAACATGCGTGTAAATAGACGCGAATTTCGCGTCTATATATCTGCGCAAATAGATGCTAATATAGACGCACCAGCAGACGCACAATTATTTAACCACCTAAAATTGCAATTCACATAATTAAAAAACCAAAGTTAATAATTATTTAACCACCTGAAATTGATTCTTGAGCATGCACGTGTGCGCATGATAAAAACCATAGAATTAAGAATACACATTGAATCATTGAATTAAAAAAATAGAGTTAATAATTACTTTTTCATTGCTCTCTAATGAATGGCAGTTCCTCCAGTTGACAAGCCTGATATAAGTAATTAGCGGCAAGCGACAGAAACCTTACAATTAGTAGCAAGCATTGCAATATGTATCTCGTAATTTCTCTACGTACTTGAAGATGATAAAAAATACTTCCTTTTTATTATGGAAAATTCAATTTAGCTTTAAACTTGACTATTGATTCTTGAGTATGCACGTGTGCGCATGATAAAAACCATAGAATTAGGAATACACATTGAATCAATAAGCAAATTAAGTATGTTACATTGAATGATCCATCTCATCTTCAATGAGATCAGCCCTTGCTAAACTATCTACTTCTAGGTCTATGTTACCAAGAGGTAACAAAACAAATAAGTCTATCCCACTATCAGATGTGTTGCTATATTGTTCAATAACTTCATCAATATCATCGACAATCACATTATTGTCTTCTTCTGCGTTTCCTTGAACATCCTCGCGAGGTTCATCTTGTACTATATCACGCATATCATCCATTATGGTGTCATCATGTACATCATCATTAATTGTTGGATTGTCATCTGCTATCTCCATGTCGGTAATATTACCATATATTGGTTTTGAACGATTAGATATAGGGATGACATACCACCATCGGTTATTGTTTACCATTGGATGATACACAACCTGTATTTGAAAAACAAAGCAAAAAACTTAAGTACTTATTATATTGTGTATATGTATCACATGTATACATATAAAAAAATTAGCCTGATACACAACCTGCATTTGAAAAACAAAAGCAAAAAACTTAAGTAGTTATTATATTGTGTATATGTATCACATGTATACATATAAAAAAATTAGCCTTTGCATATATACCTGCTCGCATTGTTGAGGTAGTACTAATGTGTCATTCTTGTTTTGGTGAAATTTTGTAGAGTCAATGATTACAAAACCACTTGGATGACGTCTGATTGTGCAATGCTCACCATTTGTTACCACTTCTTTAAACCACTTCACATCTAGTACATATATAAAGAATCGTCTGAAGTCAAGCTTCAGAATATCTTGGATCAAGCCACGATAACCTTCCGTGGTACCATTGGCATCCTCGAAGTGAGCAAGGACACCACAATCTTGGGTATTTCTCTTTTCATCTATACGTTGAGTTCGAAGATGTTTACCCTCACACCAAAGTGCATTGAATAATGTGCACTAGTAGTAAAAGATAAAAGATCAAACATGTCAATTATTTATATAAAATAAAACTTATAGAAACAAATTAATTGATAGTATGTCTCACCTTTGATAAGCAACCTCGTGCATATTCCCACTCTTCTTGAGATATATTAATTTCCTCCTCTTTTTCCATTCTCTCCATTTCCTCATGTAACCAATCTATATCAATATGATGTGGGAGCGCATTTAGATGATCTGGAAATGAGACATTACATCCATATCTAGTGCGAAATTCTTGTCTTTCGCTTTTTCTTCTTGCCCTTGCTTCATTATATAGTGTCACCCATTTGCTCATTACATCACTATTGAGCACACAAAAACTATTTAACTTACGAAGTTCTTCTTTTGTAAGCACTTTACTCATTCCTTTTCCTTGAGGTACTATAGAGGTCATCCTCAAGTCTTCATCATCTTTCCATAGTCGTCGTTGAGAGGGATCCACTTCAGCAAGATATTCAGAGATATAAACAAGGGATGATTGCACTAACCAACCCTCAGCCATGCTTCCCTCAGGCCGTGCTTTTTGCCTCACCAAATCTTTCAAGGTTTTCATGAAGCGCTCAAGAAAAAACATCCATCTTACATGAACTACCCCACAAAATGCAATCTCATCAATCAAATGTACGAGTAAATGTAATTGAGTAGTTAAAATGGATCGAGGAAAAATTTCCTCCACCAAACAAACCACCTCAACAGATAATACTCGAGCATCTTGCAATGTGTTTGGATCAATTTCCTTCGAGCTCACGTATCTGTCAAGATGTATCATGTGCTTGTTTATTTTTGTGTAGAAATTCAAAGATATATAATGAAAAAATACAATGTATACACACCTCACAAGCTCTCCCATCTTGTAAATGATATCACGTACATCTTTGGATACACAATGGGATATGCTAGTAGGAAGTACGAACTGAATGTAAACAATATTCATAGATCAAATGATTAGTTGAGGAAAAAGTCATCATAACCCAAAGTTTACACATAGTTACTCCACTAATTACTATATTCATGGTTAGAGATACCCTTACTTGAATCATTTTGTGTCAATCGTGGGACTTCAAACCAGATAGTTGCTCCACACCTCTTTTCTTTTTCTTTATGAAGGCTCCCTTGAGACATCTCATACATCCTGTGGGTGTTCGAAAGCTATATATTTGTTTCTTCACTATTTTTTCCTCGTTCTTTGACAGCATCCAAGGTGCATGGGGTAGCTCAATCTTTCCTCTGGGTCCAATGCGTGGCCAGGCTCGTCTCATGCGACCAATGTTACGTAAATCCTCCCTTACATTAAGTGAATCCTCCCTTACGAGGCACATCCATTGACTTCATCTCCACTTCGTATCTTGATTCGCCACAAACAGGGCACTCTCGTGCGAACTCATGAATCCCACGAAATAAGACACAATCATTGACACATGCATGGATCTTGACATAATCAAGGCCTCCCAGAGATGTAAAGTACTCCTTGTCACATTTGAGAGCCGTAACAATTCCCAGTAATTTCCTCTTGATTTGCAGATACCTCCTATGTCTCTCGTTTAGGACTTTTGCCCCAAACTGAATAGCATACCTATTTCCATCTGCATCATCTTGACCCACATCCCAATCTATGCCAATTGGGCTAGTGTCAACTGTCAATACAATAGGCCTTCCGCAATTATAATCTGCTTTCCTGAGAGTAGGAGCAATCTGCAATAACTTCTTCAATTTCCACATGGCTCTAGTGTGGCTCTCATCCCAATAAAATTTCTGCCCCTTTCGAAGCAGCTGATATAAATAATCTTCTATGTGTGCAAAATGGGGAATCCAAATCATATTAAACACACAGGCTCCAATGAATCTCCGTACCTCTGAAGTGGTAGAAGAATACTCTGTAATCTTGCCTATAGCATCCACGTTCTCAGGTGAAGGTTTCCTTCCATAATACCCACACATATGTCCAACAATGACAACCTCATTTACTCCAAAAACAGATTTTTGCCCTGATAGTATCAAGTGCACTTCTTCTAACCTGGTCAAGATCTTTTCACAAGCTGAAATATGATCAACCACAAAGTATCTGCATCCCTGCTCATCTAGACTCTCATTCTTCTCTTCTTCTGCACACCCCTTAATGGGCACATCATCCAAGAAAGGCATAGTAAGCTGAGGTATGTACTCACAAAGGACCTTATGCATGGCATTCATCATATGCACAACAGAATTAGTGGCACCTTGAGGCAAGGTACACATCATGACAAGCCCAATAGGAGTTCTCATAGTGGTTATGTCCCTGCTTTCAAAATTCAGCTGAAACTGATCATATCCCGAATACAAATCACCTAAAGAATAGATGGCATGTCCAACAAATGCTTCTACAAACTCATCCACAATTGGACCTATACCAACATTCCTAATAGTAACTCTATTTACTGGCTGCATGTCCTGTATAAATCGGAGAGTACCATTCTTTTTTGGAACTGCAAACCACCTATTTGAGTATGGTGCAGATGAAGGCTCTAGGATTCCCATCTTGATTTTCTCATTCAACAAGTCAATTAACTTTGGCAGGTGTGCCTTAGGCACTGGAATAGGTCGAAGGTTCCATGGAATATGAGGAATAGTAAAGATCACCATAGGAGCAACAATATCTGGATTCACACATCCAATCTCATGCGAGAAAAAAGCAAACCCCCTTCCATGTCGCTCAAGCATATCCTAAAAGCATTTCTTCTCTAAAGATAGCAAGAAATCACCATTTCCAATTTTTAATTCAGCAAGAGTCTTTGCTGAAAATTTATGGCCTATATGCTCTGGATTCCTCAAAATTGACTGCTTGGCAGCCCTCTCTATTTGTTGATCACTATCAAGTGGAAGCGGTCCAGCTACTACCGGCTTCACCTTCTTATCCACAGTCTTGTATTTCGTGTCAACCCTGGCTTCATTATGATCCTTTGCATTACTCAAATCTTGCTGTAAATTAGCAATTTTGCACTCTGATGGGGCTGAATATCCTCAGCCCTCTGCTCTATGGACTGCATAGAAACAGCCCTAAACTCTGGATGCTAAAATATTTCAGTAGTAAACTCTATTGGCTGAAAGTTTTCAGCCCTCTATGTCTCTGTAGGCTGATCATAATCGGTCGAAAACTCTGTTTGCTGAATTTCTTCAGCACTCAACACTTTTTGCTGAGTCACCTCAGCCTATGACTCTATCTGTGACACAAAATCTGAAATTTCATGAAACATGTCTAGGGACAGCACTGATACATTACTGTGACAACTCTGCATATCAGTTTTCAGCATATTTTCCATCTCTGTCATCATATCTGCACAAACCATACTATCATACATCCCATCTATATGCTCATCATCCTCTAAAATACCTGCATTTTTCAAATTTTTCTCCTTCCTGCATATGTACTGCCTGGCAGCTCTAGGAAACTTAGAAATCTTCTGATAACTCATCGAACTGTTTGCTGAAATTCCAACAAGCTACATATACATAGACATATTCTGCAAAATCTTCTTTAAATCATCTGTAGAAGTACTTGAAGCAGAAGTCGATGATGAAGTTGAAGTAGAAGACAAGGTAGGAATCGTAGAAGAGGCTCAAACTGATGTTGAAGTATCTCCCATTCTGAAATTTAAATGTGATACTTTCACGTCGGGTTCACCAAAGATGTCGAAGGGTTTCGAAAACAAAGTCGCGACCACAGAGGACCTTGACTAATTTCAGGATAGAAGATCAATCAAGTGAGATCACGATTCAATTTGAAAGAAGGTCACCTCAATTTCGGATAATGGCATCACCAGCTTTAGCTTCATACTCATTCACAAAGTGAAATCATGGTCTCAAAGAGAATCAAGCAAGTTCAAACTACATTGTGGCTACTGAAGTCAAAAATCTCTGCAAAGGAATCTGGCTACAGTCACCAGAGCCCTTAAGAAAGTAGTAATTGTATCAAATAGATATTTCAGAGTACTTGTTCATGGCCTCTTTGGCCGCCTAGTAAAGCTCTAGCCTAGACCAAGTAGTAAAAGAGGGAACAAAATTTGATGTGGATAAATCTCTTCACCATCCAAGCAGAGTACTAATGCAGTCAATGCCATCAAACTCCGATGCTAACTTTGGTAGATTAAAAGAACGCTTTGAAATTTTCAGAGCACCTTATGACCTGTCAGTACTGTCCCTTTGTTGACTGTTAGGGTGGACCTGTTCAGATGGCATCAAGTTGTCGCAGAGGAAGAGCAGATGGAGCCCGGAGCTCGAGAGGACGCCGAGAGCTCCTAATGCTAGGCCTGCAAACCCTTCTACTCCTAGTTTGATACCTCGCAATAGTTGGAAAGTACTTTTAATTTTCTGTTTCTTGGATCTCTTGACTGGCTTTCTGCAATGTCTCTATTTATTAGCACTTTTGCTAGAGCTCACCTCACCTGTGGAGTCCAAATAAAATGGAAGTAGCTCCTCTTTGCCATAGCTTGATTCCCAGCCTTGATTTTGCAAAGCTGACCTGAACTCATCATCAGCTTGCGAAGCGGAATTGAACTCGTTCACTTGTGAAACATCCGAAAAGCTGCCCAACAATTCCTTCCAAGATGAACTTGCTGATGTAGCTGCTGCAGTATCAACATCGTCCTCATCTTCTGAAGAGCAATCTGTCACTTACTGATCTCAACAACACAATTGAAGACGGATGGAGCTCCAGGTCCAATCTCTAAATCATGCCAAGGGTGTGCTGCCAAAGGAGCGTCTTGTTAGAGAGGAAAGGATGCGTTTATCCAAAGGAGGATGGGAAACCCGTGAATTCCTCTTCTCAGGTACAATAGACTTAGAAACCCCATTGGCATCAATTACAGCAACCACATCACCGTTTTCCTCATACTTCACTTTGCTCCCCCGATAGAGCTCCAATTGCGAGACTCTGCCATCCTTTGTGGTGTAAGTAATGTTCTCGAGCTGGCAATTCCAGACTTCTAGTTATCCTCGGATTTGATAAGGGATCCCTGATAGAGCTTCCCGCTCTTGAGCTCGATGGAGACGATATGGTCTTCAGCTTCGTGCAGCAGCTTCACGGGTATACAGTCTTGTTCCAGGTACAGAATGCTGCTAAGAGTGCCGATTTTTCCCCAGTCACGTTTTTCTGCTCCTTGCTTTTTTTTCTTCCCCTCTCCTCATACTCTGCATTCCTCCGCCCTTTGCTTTTTCTCCCCCCCCAGATGGACAACACGCCTCCCAGAAAATCGGCCGCCTCCAAACACTGGCCAAATAAGAAGCTCGTTGCGCATAATGCGGAAGTTTGATGCACAATCAATGAAGTTTATCCCCATGGTCAATCCAGTCCCATGTTGTCTTGGCTCTGGTTGCATGCCTCATGTCACCAAGGCTGAGGCATTTCAGGACATAACCATCCTTTTGAAATTGAAAAGCTCCTCCTCCGACAAACTTCTTCAAGTATGCGCTATTCACCGGTTACTAGTCCCTTTTCTCTAGGAGCTAAAATAATTTCGTTGTTCTCTTTCGACTAACTTCTGGATATGGTCTTTCCACTATCATTGCTCTATTGACACTTCCCTTCCGAGTCCCCAGACACATTCTAAGTTTCAGGATTCATAATTTCTCAACAAAGAGTCCCATGTTCCTCCTACTCAATTCTAGCTGATTCTTCAGATATGCAGGTGTGAGGTAGTGGCATCCACCAACAAACTCATCACGTTCAAAAAGCTTGATCTTGATGTATGTCTCATCTATGTATGTGTAAGGATCGATAGATTCCCTGTAATCAAATGCAAGAAACCCTGCCTTTGAGTAGACAACCACTTCATTCCTGCTGACAATGCTCTGCTTGAAAGCCTTCTCCCCTAGTTTTATCCTCCACCATTTTCTAGAGGGCTTTCAGCTCATCCATATAAAGTCTCAAATCCTCAGTGCAATCCAAGAGTGGCAATACGCTAACATAGTCTCTTGTATCTCAATGCTTCTCTGGTAGCAAATCAAGGAATTTTCATCCTGGCCAAGGGCGAGATAAGCACTACCCAAATGCTCTCAAAACATATCATCCATTGGCTGAAGCAGTCCAAATTCCAATGGTACATCCTTCATCTGGTCAAGCATTTGTTGGATAGCTTCAGGATCTCGTAAACCAATAGATAATTGAATCAAAACATCAAGCATTGCAGCCTATTCCAACCCTTTTGAACCTTGCTCTAATTGGGCCATCAAGGCCTCATAATTTGTCTCTACAAGAACCATAGCCTTCTCAATATCTCCTCTCCATGAACTAGAATAATGTTAGGTAGTCTCAACTCATTCAGAATCGTACTCATCTGATAAAAATCTTCATATACAAAGAAACATATTTGAAAGAAAACTGCACTTTTGTGCATCAGCATCTGGAAGTTTTGCATACTTGGCATACATGCCAACTAGAGCATTACAGATAAGTTCCTCTTGCTCCAAACCCCTCTCCACTATACTGCCCACGCAAAACAAAAATGCAAACATAACGACTAAGTATGTACAAAGTAACAAATGTCACACACACAACTTTTTGGTGGATTCCACACCTCGGATGCGCAACGGTACGACAACGTGCAATAAATTTGCAACGCTAATAGTGATGGTAATGGGGGAAAAAAATTTTGTGGAAAGCTGGCCTGCTACAAATAGGGCTATGTGCTTTATTTGGGCCATACAAAATAGTTTCAGTAATGTGTACAATGCTTGTGTAAATGAAGGCAAAGTGTACTTGAATCATAACATTGATACATGAAATAAATACATGATCGCGTAATGAAAGGGACGGTACAATCATGGCAAGATACTACTACAATATAGAAAATGCCTACACAAATCATGTGACCAAAAAAGAAGAATATGTAGGATCCACGGATCCAAGGGTGAGCTATAGATCCTCGCCATTCGAAACCTCGTCCTGCCGCATAGGAGCATCAAACAGAATCTACAAAAAAAGAAACAACTACACATCAGTCCACCATACAATAATACATTTTACTTAAATTTAGTAACTACGGACAAGAAAGATGACTAACTTACAGGGCCGCCGTGTCCATACAATAGGTCGATCAATGCAATGAAACCATGTCTCTCTGCATATCTAGTCTTTAGGCCTATGGGATCGCGGTTTGTAATGGAGTGCTGCAAAGCAAACAAAATACAACTGTTAGAAACACGATTGTTAGTACAAGGAATATTGCAAAAACATAAGCAAGCATAACAAAAGAAAAACTTACAAAGTCCTCCATATATATTATGTGGCCGCCACTCCCAAGATGATGGACCACTCCTATCTCCAGTCGTGCCCTCGCCACCTCGCACTGCTGTCTCCAATGTCCTGGAGAATCTGTAGCTTTCTCCCTGAGTCGGTGCCAATCAACCACGTCTAGCCACTCGAGCTTTGAAGCCCCACTCTTAAGTGCTTTGCATGCATCCGATTGTCTGTGTAACAGGTATGCACACATGCACTCCATCATCTAGCTTATGGAAAACCTATCTTGTTGAGATGGCAAGCTCAACACATGTGGACATGGATGATGGACCGCCTGGTTAGATGGGTCTACACATCTACACTTAGCACGTCGGTGGTCATTATGACTCACACATGGACACTGACTCATTACTTATTATATTCAGGTTGTTACACCTATTTACAGCTAGCATAGTTATAACGCCAGTCGACTAGTGTAGTCGGTTATGCATTGTTTGACTTAGTAGGCCACTTTCCTTTATGTTGCATCTTATCTATACTTTGTGTACATTGTAAAGAGTGTGGAAGAAGAAGAAGAAGAAGTCAGAGGGGGATAATACCTCTCGAATGAGTTCAGTGATTTTCTGAGGTCTCATGGGATAAAGAGACAGTTCACATACAGATATACCCCACAGCAAAATGGGGTTGCAGAAAGGAAAAACAGGCATATTGCAGAAGTTGCACGCGCCTTGATGGCTGAAAAGAATATGCCTAAGCATTTTTGGTCTGAGGCTATTTATACTGCTGTTTATATTATGAACAAAACTCCCACAGTTGCAATTCATGGTATGACTCCCGAAGAATGTTTTACATGTAAGAAGCCTGATTTCTCACACTTGAAGGTGTTTGGCTGCATTGCGTATGTTCATGTGCCAAATGAGTTGCGAAAGAAACTAGATCCAAAGGCTGAAAAGTGTGTCTTTATTGGATACTCTTTAGAGCAGAAAGGGTATCGCTGTTACAACCCTGTCACATGTAAGTTCAGAGTGAGCAGGGATGTCATCTTTGATGAAATGAGCAGTTGGTATGCATCTAGTGGTGATACATTGGATGATGATGATGATCATGACACTCATGTGCAGGCTGAAAAGCAAGAATCATGGACTCTTAGTGGACCAGAGACATCATCTAGTAGTCCTTGGTCTGGGAGAATAAGGAGTACCTCTACATCTTCGGGTGCATCTAGTAGCACTACAGGTAAAGACAAAGGAAAGAATAAAGTGTCAGAAGGCATTGATGCAGTTCTTGATGGAGATTCCAGTGGCTCAGAGAGCTTGGATGATGAGCTTGGCATTCCTTCAGTGAGGACTCCAGATGTGCAGAGAGCACGTGTTAATGCAAAGACTCCATTGAGTGATCCAGTGACACGCAGACCTAGCAGGGTCAAATACCCTATTAAAAGATTTGGTTTTGAAGGTTATGCAGTTCACCATTATGCTTATATGGTGAAACTAGTTGAGGATGTTGAGCCCACATGTTTTGAGGAGGCTGTTGGTCATGCTCATTAGGATGCAGCAATGGATGAGGAGATGGCTGCATTAGAGGCCAATAAGACTTGGGATCTAGTATCATTGCCGAAGGGCAAGAAAGACATTGGATGTAAATGGGTTTATAAGATTAAGCACAATGCAGATGGTTCTATTAGCAGGTACAAAGCTAGGCTGGTTGCAAAAGGCTATGCCCAGACATATGGCATAGATTATGATGAAACCTTCAGTCCAGTTGCTAGGATAGCAACTATCAGATGTGTGATTGCTTTGGCAGCAGCCAAAGGTTGGAGGTTGCAGCAAATGGATGTGAAGAATGCCTTCTTGCATGGTGATTTGCAGGAAGAAGTGTATATGGATCAACCAGCAGGTTATGAAGATTTAGAGCATCCCACGTATGTGTGCAGGTTGAAGAAGGCGCTCTATGGGCTCAAGCAAGCACCTAGAGCATGGTCTGACAAGATCAGAGAGTATCTTGTCAATATTGGCTTTTATGTTTCTGATGCTGATCACCCACTTTATGTGAGAAAGGGAGATGCAGGTTTGGTCATCATAGTCATCTATGTGGATGACTTGATTATTACAGGTGGTAGTGATAGTGGGATTGCAGAAGTCAAGGATTTTTTGAAGAAGTTTGAGATGAAGGATTTAGGTGAGCTAAGATACTTCCGTGGCATTGAGGGGGTGACTCAGCCTGTCGAATCCCACAACAGATCTGCACAAAACAACCAAAGGAAGCATCAAGCTAATACAAAATAGATACATATTAAACCACAGCACAATGCTCACCCTACCCCCTAACAAAACCAAGGCATGAAATCCACAAGCAGTAGGCCTAGCATAATCTGATCGAAAGTCCAAAGCTAGTCACGAACCGACTGCTCCATCACGGCCAAACTAAAAAGAACTATCAAAGAGGTCGCCCTAAGTGGTGGTCTGAACTACCCATCTAACTAAGGACAACACAACCAGGAGTTCCTACTAGGCGAGGACTCCTATAGCCTGATCAAGAAGTATTTTCTTTTAGCACATTTCGTCTTTTAGGTATTTATTTCCCCATAATCGAGCGTGTAAAAAGGAGGGAGCTGAGCGTAGTGACCCAAGGAGAACAGAGCATCGGTCTCAGGTCATGTCTCGGTACCCAAGAACCCACCAAGCCTTCGCAAGGTGACACTTAATCCTTTTCTGATGCTCACTTTTATTTTCGCTCCAACCTTCCTTACTTTCTTCTTTTCCAGTGAGACGCCACCCCTAGGAAGACAAGGCATTGGCCTCGGGTCAGACTCGTCCCCAGGAACCTACCAGGCCTTCGCAAGGCGATGAGCAACTGCTTATAAATTTTCCTTTCTTTGCTTTTCTATTTTTATAGGGGTAGAACCCCTTTTTACACGCCTTTGTATATATTTATTTTCGTTGAGATATTCAGGGTTTTTTCCTCTCTATCATCATCATTTTTCTTTAGGCAGGCTTCTCTAACTGCCTCACAACTAACAAGAACTCCTAGAATGGCTGCCTAGCAGGCTAGTAGAATAGGGTCACTAAGACTACTTTCTGAAACAGGTCTTTCGATGCCTGGCAATGTCTTTCCAGGAGGCAACGACTACTCAGACCTCCCTTAGACATACCTAACCTAAACCTGGGGCTTCATGCCTTGGGTGCCGGTCCCCAACAACAAAAGAAAATCCCCTACAAGTACACAAACACATATAGCATAAAAAACACGGTACTTGTAAATGAGAGATATCACCTGGATAGGGCCACAAGAAGTCTCCACTGACATAGGCTCCTTCCAAGCTCTTCTTTAAACATGTCTAGCACAGGACTAAAACAAGAAACCATTAACCGCGCCCGTACTAAACAGACGACTAGCCCTCTTGGCCTAATGAAATAAAGCATTTCACTACAAAAACTAATCGGTCCTCTTGGCCTAATGAAATGAAACATCTAAAACCTCGCAAAACTGGCCCTCTTTGCCTAACGAAATAAAACAGCATAGCACCTACACATCCCTCCCCGAAATAGTACAGATATACAATAATATGCTCCTGTCCAAGGAGGAAAAATAGGGCTCACAGCCCTAAGCTAAATGCATAAGGTTATGACCCATCCCTCCTGCATATATAGCAAGAGGCGTATGCATAACATGTTGTCTAATCAGCCTATGGGTCCAGGATAACAACGGTAGATGGGTCTTGGCTACTCTTTGCATCACCCATATCAACCATCGCCTGCCATATATTGCATGCTCTGATAACATTCTCCACAAGCGACTGGGTCCTGTCTCATTATTGATAGCAATATCCAAACTAGGACCACAGTTGAAGAAAATGTCTTCTTCATAAGCAAGATTTGCCAGTGAATCCGCAAACTGATTCCAGTAACGTGGAATCAGTTGAAGAGACACTCTCTCAAATTCCTCAAGTAGGGTCATGGCAGTTCGATGATACATACAAAGGATGGGATTCCGCACTGTGTATGTCCCATCTAGCTGATTCAAGATCAACTGGGAATCCCCTTTTACTAACAACCGCCGAATACCACCTTGCTTGGCAATATGCAGTCCCATAATCAAGGCTTTATACTCTGCCATATTGTTAGTGAATCCTACCCCGAGATAAGCAGCTAACTTCACCGTAACTCTACGTATGGGATCTCGAATTACGACTCTAACACTCCCTTTTTTATTAGGGCCCCTGGACGCTCCGTCAAAATATAATGTATACATCCACAATGGGTTTACACAGGTTGCCATCACGAACTCCTCTATTCATAATTATGATAGTCAAAATTTAGCATATTTAGAGGATGAATTAATGGCTCCATCCCACCTTCTTCATTGAACTCAACAGGGATACTTGTCAACATCCGTAAGTAGTGATGGCAGAAGACTTTGATCTCCCACACAAAGGTTCCGTCTTCTTGCTCAATCACTTTGTATCCTTTGCTCCACTAGATAAGCTTCCCCTGATGGTATCTCTACTCCAGATATGGGTGCTCCAAATAAGGAATTAACTGCCCCATCAACCAGCTTTAAGCTCTTTTGCAGGTCTCTAATCAGCCCCAGCATGGACTTGCAATGCATTTTTCCGTATTAGCATACTTAGAAATAATAAGGTTTAATCTTATTAAGATTAACCTTATTTTTAAATTCTACTCCCTGCAGATCAGCTAGTAGAGCCGTAGACCTATTTTTCCCTATCCTGACAATCTTGTAGGGGCCATCCCATCTAGGTTCCAGCTTCCCTGGAAACAGCTTCCTACGCGCATCATAGTACAGAACTAATTGCCCTTTTTTAAAGGTATACTTCTTTGCTTTAAGGTTGTGCAACTGCTTCATCCGACGTTTAGCCACCTCCTGGTGTAACAAGCTCTACAATTTCAGCTCATCCAGGTAGGCTATGGTCGTGAAACATTCAAAGAGTGCATCCTCATCTCCCAAAGAGTGGTTAATTGCAAACCATATGGTTGGCAACTCGATTTCAAGGGGTAACACACACTCTTCCCCATACACTAATTTAAATGGAGTATGGCCGGTAGCTCGCTTGAGCGTTTTATTGTACGCCCATACTGCCACATACAACTTCCTGTCCCAGTCTCGTTTCTTCTCCGAGACTATTTTAGACAAGATACCCACAAACTGCTTTTTAGTACTTTCGACTTGCCCATTGGCTTGCGGATTATAAGGGGTCGTTTTTTTGTGCTTGATTTGCCAAGCTTCAATCAGGCTTTTGATCACTTTATTCAAAAAGTGGGTTCCACGGTCCGACACTAGTTCCTTCGGTGGACCAAAACGGCAGATAATCTACTCTAAAAGGAAACTTGCAGTCTCTTTTGCGTTGTCTTACCTCGTCGACCACGCTTCTGACCATTTTGTAAAATAATCAGTTGCTACTATAATGTACCTCTTCTGAGTAGTAGACGACGGGGTGATAGGACCCACAAAGTCAATGCCCCACTTCTCAAATGGAAGGATAGCCATAATAGGCGTAAGTGGGTGTTTCCTATTCTCTTTGTCGCCATGTCTTTGACATGTATCACATCTCTTAACATACTCAAAGGAATCTTGGAAGATGGACGACCACCAATATCCAGCTCTTAAAGCTTTCTGTACTGTCAACCGTCCAGCGAAGTGCCCTCCACATGTAGAGTCATGGCACTCTTATAGGATGAAAGGAACCTCGTCAGGCATCACACGTCAACGATAGATATCCTGTTGTCTGATTTTCCTCTTTTCTGATTTTGATAAACCAGCTCCAGTCTCTCCCGTTGATAGATAATGCGTGATAGCAGCATACCAAGATGGGATAGAAGCTGTATCAATTTTAAACATTTCTTCAATATCACTTCCTTCAGCCAAAGTCTCTTTCGGCTCCTCGAAATCCACAAGGCATTCCACAATACCCTGCAATCTCGGTGGCTTACTCTTAATCTCATAATCGAACTCCTGCAAAGTGATTAACCATTTTCCCAAACGATCAGGCGGTTGTAGCTTGTTCATAAGCAATCTAAGCCCTTCCGCCTTCGTATAAAAAACTACCTTCTCATAAAGGATGTAGTGCTTGAATTTTTTAGTCGCAAAGACCATCGCAAGGCACAACTTCTCCATGTAGGTGTAGTTAATTTCTGATATGCCCAATTTTCAACTAGCAAAAGCTATCAGATGATACCACTTTTCCTCCCAAATTTGGGCTAAACAGCAAAATTGATACTATGCATGGTGGCTGCTGAAAATATGTAAAATACCTTGCCTCTTTTAGGTGCTTTTAAAACTGGTGCTTTTACTAGCTCCTATTTCACATCCTCGAAAGCTACCTTACAAGGGTCACTCCATACAAATAAACAGCTGAAGGATAATAAGTTCGTTAATGGTAATGTCCTTTCTACCAAGGCATTTATAAACCTCCGATAGTATCCTATCGATGATAGAAAGCTATGTACCTCTTTCAGAGTTCGTGGTGGACTCATAGCGACTATAACCTTGATCTTTTCACGGTCAGTTGCGATCCCTACTGAGCTGACCACATGGCTTAGCAATAGCCCATAACGCACTCCAAAGGTGGGTTAAGAGTGATACAAAATTGTCTGCATCGCTCAAAGCACTTTCTTAAAATAATCAACATCCTTTCCCTTACAATGGCTGCCCCCAGGTCATCGATAAATACTTTCAACTCGTCTGGGGAGATGTCACCAAATGTCTTGTCTGCTATTCGTTGCCATGATCCAAGTGCATTGCACAATCCAAAGGCCATCACATGGTACGCAAAAGTACCAAAGACACTAATGAAAGTTGTTTTCAACTTGTCCTCTTCTGCAATTGCCATCTGGTTGTATCCTACAAAGCAATCCATAAACGAGTATATTTTCCTACCCGCTAATTGATCCAAAATCTGGTCAATAAATGGCAACAGGTAGTGATCCTTAACCGTCTACTTATTCAGCTCTCTAAAATCTACACATAGTCGGATCTAGTTGTTTTTCTTTTTCCTGATGACAACAACTGGTGAACACCATTCTGTGTGCTGTACAGGGAAGATTAAACCAGTTTTCCGTAACTTCTGTAACTCCTCAAACAGCCCGTCCCTCAATTCAAAAGGCAAATGCCTTACTTTCTGACACATAGGACGACTGTCTTCTTTTAAGGAATAGTATGAACAGCCAGGCTAGGAGGAATGCCTCTCAGCTCATCATAACTCCAAGCAAAGATGTCGCGAAATTCTTAAATCAAGGACACATAGTCCTCCCTTTCTACTGAATTGAGCATGGAACCTAATTTAGTTGGCCGGAATCATTCGGCGTGCCAAGGTCCAACTCAATCACATCCGCATCTCTTATCCTATCTTGCAGCTCTATTGGCTCATTTAGAGTTATCTGATAAATATCCTCTGTAGTGGACCCCTCTTTAGATTCATCACTGGATGATGTCCCACTACCAAATGGATCATCTGATGTTTCTAATTTAGTAGAGGATAAAGGAGCTCACTCACTCTGAGGAGACTCAGGGTAAGTATCGACTATTACTCGATTAGCACCTCTAACTAGAACCACTCGACCGGCGGGTATATCGACTTGACAGCCTGTTCGTAAAATCCAAGGCCTACCTAGCAAGACTCGATAGCTAGGATGTCCTGCAAATCTTATCACCCTAAAGTCCAATAAGCATTCTACACTTGCGACTGTAACATGGACTTTAGTGACGCAATCTTCTGGTTGCCTTAGACTATCATCAGCCATTCTAAGAAGGGTGGAGCTATCTTTTTGGATGCCTAGACCCAACCTCTCCATCAACTCTGAACTCATGATATTGACAGAGGACCCAGTGTCTACGATAGCATGCTCCACTAATATTCCATCCACGTATGCTGGAACCCTAAGGCAATTCTTTTCAGCATGATCAAACCAATCTTCCCCTACTCGTGCTATGCCCAAAGGTTCTACAATATGCCCAATACACAGGATCTTCTTGAATTCCTTGCGTACTCCTGGAGATAATTTAATCAACTGTAAGAGGTTTACATTTGGTTTGACTATGCAAAGAGAACTTGCTAAATCAAAATCATGATAGGTAGCCAAAGCTCTCTTTTCTCGCCAAACCATCCTTTCTTTTGGTCTCCGGACCGGCTTTGGTGCTTCTTTTTTAGCTCTTGCCTTCTTTCTCTTGGCACTTCCTCATCCTTCTTAGGATCGATTTTTTTGTCAACAGGCCTTAGAGGTCCACCTTCCATGCCAGGATTCAAGACTTGCGTCCCCTTCTCCCCTTGCTTAGGGTTTTCCTCGACCGGTTTTGCATTATCTTTATCACCGGTGCTCTTTAGCCTTTTGGCCTCTTGTCACGGCTCGTAGGTTAGAGGTTTCAGCGCCATTGACGCGTACAGCCTCAATAAGGCTAACTCCATTGCCTTGTGGCAACTCCTCTATAGTGGTCTTTCCCCTTTGCAGTATTTGTCTTGGTCCATCATTTTGCTGGAGGTTACTACCTTGTGCTCTATGATTAACTGGACATGGCTGTTTACTCCCTTGTTGGAGGGAACTAATCTTACTCCAACAAGTAGCAGCTAAGTGGCCCAACTTCCCACAAATATCACATTTAACATTTGGACAGTTTCTAGGGAAATGTTATCCGCCACACCACTTACAGCTGAATCTTGAGGGACCACCCTCTTCAGGGCGTCGACTCCCTATCAGATTCTGCTGCTTCTTCAAGAAATTGACGTCAACAGCTATTTGCCGATATTTTTCAGAAATCATATCAGTGTAGTGCTTCATCATATCCTTAACTTTCTCAAGGACATTAGAGGCACTCGACTCATAGCCTTGATTATCTATCCCGTCGTTCCATTGGCCTAACAATTTGATTGGGCATTGGTTGTTGACTCACAGGAACAACATTAGGGTTCGAAACTTGGCCTCCAACATTTGGTGGAGCCAACTGACTAGCCATAGGCATAGTCACACTAGGAGGAGCTGGCAGCAAAGGTACATTTTGAACCATGCTTCCTCTCCCATTAGGGTTATTCATAAGCATCCCTTGACTTCCATTTATCAATGGTAAATTGCCTCCAGGTACTAAACCTGCATTAAGATTTATTCGAGAGGAGTAGGCCATTTGTAATCGTGACTCTACTCCTTCTGCCCGCGTGATGGCGATGTCTATATTAGCTAAAGCCACACTGCTCAATTGTACCTGAATATTGAAATCCAATCCATACAAGAAGTATTGCAATTGGGCAGCCGGCAGAATAGGAATGTAAGTTTGTAACTTACGAAATACTTCCTTAAGCTTCTTGACATAGGCTTTCACATTCTCATGGGGGTCTTGGCGTGTTACATTCAAAACATGCAACCAGTATTGGCCACCTCTTTCAGAGGCATATTCTCCTCAGAAAGCTGCATAAAATTGGTCGATTGTGGTTATGGTTCCAGTATCTATGCTATGATACTATACTGCAGCCCTTCCTTTTAATGTCATGTTAAAGAACATCATAAGATGTCCCTCATCTTGGATGCGGTAATTAAACATTAATCTTTGGAATTCACAAATGTGAAACTCCGCATCTTATTCGACTAACCCATTAAAAATGGGCAAAGGCACTCCTAAAGCTGGCAGATCCGGCGTCCCTGCAGGAATTGCAATGGGCTGTGCCATGAGGACAATCGGATTAACAATAGGAGTTTAGACTGATGGAATCACACCCCCACTTGAAGTGGGTTGACTTGGTGGAAGAGCGGTAGAACTTACACTTCCTTCTGCACCTAAAGGACTATGTGCAGCAGTTGGGTTACTGAGACCACTGCCTCTTATGCCTATCGGGCTACTCCTTTGAGGAGAATAGCAACTTACAATCTCCAATCACCGTCTAGCCCTCTCAGCACATTCTACTTTTTGTATTTCGGCTTGACGATCCTTGTCAGAGGACATAAACCAATTTTTCGGTCCCTAAAAACCCTAGATTCGAGAACCACCACTTGTTGGCAGCTCCCGACAGATGCACCACTAATGGGACCTCAAATGGGCTGACACTGGCTATGGCACTAGCCAGACCTCATACTCATAACAGATAAACACACCCTCACGGCCTCGCGGGCCAGGAGCGTCTATCTGCTGCTAAAGGACGAACTGTCCTAAAGCTTAATCTATGCGTTTATAGTTTTGTAGTCCAACATTTCCCTTTCTATAAACTCCACAGAGGGAAAACCCTTACACATTGGCAATAAATGCCATAATAATCACATACATGGGAGGCAACCTCTCGGTGGAATCACTGCGGCCTCACTGTAGCTCTCCTACATTGCAAGGATTAGCCCCTTGATGCGCTGCTCAACATATAGAACAAACGAACAAACTCCACTCTTTCATTTTGAACGTGTTCCAAGAGATACCATGTGTCCTTACCAAATAATTCCCCAAGAAACGAACGTCTATCCTATGGCTTAGGATGCCTTTCCACACTCAAGCGTGGGTCATTGTTATTGAAAACAGGTGCTATGCATCTAGTCTTTGTATTTTGATACCATGGTCGACATGCACATGCAAAAGTGGATGATCCTAAAGTGCTCAAACATAATTTTAAACCAGAAATACATGTTGTGCACAATCATGCTTTCCAATGCTCATTCACTAACTCGTTGCGGCGATGTAAGGATAGCACCGAGACAACACCCGTGCTACTATCCTCTTGATTAAAATCCAAAAACCTCTATGTCATGATATGCATCAGAAAATCAACAATAATCAGCACACAAATCACACCATTCAAACATCCCAACCCCCTATGTTTAGGTATTGCTTTCGTTGCGTAGGTGTAGAGGTTCATTTTGTCATGTTTTGATGTATAAAAAGCGATAAATCACAAACTTTGACAAGGAGGTAGAGCAAACTGAGGCTAAACCTCATGCTTTGCCACTACCATACATCCACAAACAATCATTATATTTTTTCTTTTTTTTTGGGCCGTATTTTTATTTTTTCCCTTATTTTTCTTATTTTCTTGATTTATTTGGCAATAAATATGCTATTTTTTTATTTTTCTTATTCCAATCATTTCAGCATTCTAACATTCAATTTATTTTCCATTTTCCCCCTATGGGAACACCTTTCTCTCACCCGAAACGGAAAAACTACCATTTTACCACTTAAAACCGCATTTCGGGTTTACGGGAATTAAATAGAGCATGTAAATCATTGCAAAATCAAAATTTTCTTATACACAACAGTTAATCATGATGCAATCAGCACACAAAAAAAAAATCATCCAATAAGAACATAATTATCATCATAAACTATCAAAAATCCTTCATTTCCTTCATAAAAATGGTCATACCGTGTTTTTACGTAACCCGAGACGCCTTAAATGACTGCAAAACCAGCAGAGGAGTCCTCCATTGCTCTCAATCCAATGCTGCACATCAATCTTCAGCGTCTCCATCAATCTCCATCACAGTTTCCTTCAACCCCCTTCTCCGTTCCGCCTTCAAAGATAGTGCATATGAGCATCCCATAGAGAGAAGAGAGAGGGAGGAGAGAGAAAGACTAGATTCTGATCTCTTCATCCAGACAGCCATATCTCATGCGAGGACCGGTGATAGAATCAGGAAAGAGAGAGAAGTTGATGGCCATTGTCGATTGCATGGGTTCTTTGTAGCCCAGAATCATGATTTGGGGGAGGGGGGGTTTTAAAGTCCCAAAGGGCACCCCCTTTTGGGGGAGGGGGGGCCATGCTCTTCACACCATATCCACCCCATCTTCACACCATTCGTGGGAAAATTTGAGGGGGGGAGGAGGGGGTTTAAAGTCCCAAAGGGCACCCGCCTTTGGTCCTAGGTTTTGTCCACCTTTTCAAATCTTGGCCAATTTTTGGCTCCTTCCGCGTCCGGGCTCCATTTTAGCCTTTGAAAAACCCTGCGCATCCATCTTGGCATCCTGCACTGACTGGCAGCTCCTGGCATCCTGCATGTCAGTCGAAAAAATTATCAAAAATCCACAAGTGTATCTCGGGCGGCTTTTAAAAGCCGTCTTCCACTTGGTGCTTAAAATCGTCCTAGCTGCAACCGTCGCCTTCGATGTCGAATATTTTTTCCCTAAATTCTAGATTTTCTGGCAAATTTTAGGCACATCCCGAGCTAAAATCTCCGCTCTCAAGCGATTTATCCGTTGTGGAATTTAGTGGAATGGATCTCATAGAAGGAGATTAACTTTGCAAGGCCATCATCTATTAACTTTGCAAGGCCAAGAGAGGTGGAGACGGATTGTCCCTTTGAGAAGTACTTATAGATGCTCTTCTTTTAGCGCTTTATAAAAACCGTGAAGGGCTTTGCGCAATAAGGAGCTCATCCAGAGGGCACCATGGCTTGGCTAGTGTTGAAGGCATTAGTGCATATTTAGAAGTAGCTGTCAACGGTGGATTTAGATAACAATATGTTATGGGTACTAAAGGAAAATGATAGACTGAGAGAAGATGTGGTGGTTGGAAATTTGGTAGAAAAGAGGATGAATGGTTCCACGAAGTAGAAAGAGAATCATTTTTGTATGTTGCATCATGCATCCATGGAGAAGTGGCTTGATAGGTACGAGTAGACGACAAGAGAATGGGAGGGAGTGTGATTAGAATTTCGATATAACACATGTCATTGACCGGTTTGATATCCTAAGGGCATGGAGAGGAGATTTCGAAGTAGCTCCCAATGGTGGATTTAGATAACAATATGCTATGGGTGCTGAAGGACAATGATAGAGTGACAAGAGATGTGGTGGTTGGAAATTGGATAGAAAAGAGGACGGATGGTTCCATGGAGGAGTAAAAGAATCATTTTTATATGTTACATCATGCATCCATGGAGAAGTGGCTCAATATGTACAAGTAAACTACAAGAGAACGGGAGGGAGTGTGATTAGAATTTTGATACAGCACATGTCATCGACCAATTGGATATCGTGATAGCATGGAGGAGATGTCGTGGTTCATTCCTATGAGGTGGTTGCATGAAACTTTGTCTACAGCTTCGCGCGAAGGGGTAGAGGTCTCTAGGGAGGAGTGGGAATTCTCGAGGGGATATAGTCCAAAGGTGACTACAAGATTTCTTTGTTATCATATCTAGATTTTATATACAACAATTCACCTAGCTATTTTGATGTACAATACAAAATCTACAGCATGGCTAGTCATGCAGGCAACATTTTTTAGTTCAGCGCATCAAAAAATAACACTCCACGATGGACTATGATGTCATGGCAAAGTTCTACTAAGAGAGTCAATGGTAGGCCACGGATCCAAATACTGTAGTAGATGAGATGGAGTATTTTGGCAACTTACGAATTGTCATTGCAGTGGATTACCATAGCTGCTCCATGATCATATTCGATGTACAGTGGTTTAAGGCGGTATTGAAAGGATGATAACCAAGAAATATGTGCAAATAAAGGCACCAAAATGTGCTCAATATCGAAACATCCTTTGCAAACTAACACTTTGCTTTTGTACTCTCTTGTAAAAAAATCAAATATGAAGCAATGTAAAATGTGTAGTCCAAAAGGCTCACATTAAAAAATGTTGAAAGGAAAGGGAAGGTCAAACACATTTTGTCTCATTCCAAAAATTGAAGGGTCTTTAGACCTTAGCCTAAATGTATGCAATTCAATTTTATAATATCAAGAAAGGAAAAGGAAGAGGCTTGTCGGGTGATTTGGGGAGGTGGGAGGTTGAGGTGGTTACACCCTCTCTCTTCCTTTATCTTCTCCTCTCACGCTTCATTTCCCTCAGACTCTCTCATTTTGGCACAACTCTCATCTTTCTTGTTCTTGCTTTCCTCTCTTGTGCTTCATGCTCATTTTTAATGGAGAGTGAGGAAGAGGAAGAGAATGAGGATGGAAGCATTGTTCAATTTCTTGTGTGTCTTCCTCTTGTGTGTTTTAGAGCAATGGTTCTTGGTGAGGAAGAAAGATTTCTTGCAGGTTTTTTGTGGCCAGCAATGTATTTGCAACCTCTACCTAGCGGGTTTGTGGTTCTTATGGTGCCACGGCAGGGTGCCCTTCATTTGGTGCACAGGCCAGGAAAAGAGGTGGCTATGGAACTTGCAAGAGGTTCAAAGGTTTGCAGTCATATTCGGGTCATAGAAAGCTTCAATCGGTGGCTGCATTCTCACAAAGAAGAAATGGCTTTGTAATGAGAAGATGGGCTGCTGAGAGCTCCTATTCATGTTGTTCATTCCTCACCATGTTTACCTTTGAAAATAGTTTTGAAAAAAAAAAACCACTTCGTGTTTGCATCTCCCTCTTTTCTTTCTTCCCCTTCATCCTTCACCCACGGTTAGCAGCAACATCTACTGGCCCCTCGACTCCAAGTACCTACATCATCTCCCTTCTTATGCCACCATGACCAACCCAGAGGAGGTGCTCACTGATGAGGCCAAAAGCCATGAAAGAGAGTTCCAAGTAGGCCAACTCTTCTCCTTGTGTAGCCTGTAAGCTCCTACGTGGGAGATGCACCAAAGACTGTGTGTTTGCTCCTTACTTTCCAATAGACGAACCATTAAAGTTTGCAAACGTGCACAAGGTGTTCGGAACCAGCAATGTCAACAAAATGCTGCAAGACCTTCCAGAGCACCAAAGAGGAGACGTCGTGAGCAGAATGGTGTATGAAGCCAGTCAGGTTAGACTGCAACACTAGGTGGAGCCTCAGCCTGCACGCGCTCCAAATGGCATGGCATCTTGCAATGTGGTAGCTTTTGATATTTCTTCAATGTCTCTCCCTAAGAGTGGTGGCCTTTCCTCCACGACGCCATCTGCACGCAACTGTCATCTATTTCTTTCCTTATTTCTTCAACACGACATGCTACCCTTGACATTTTGCGTTTTAATTTTTTCACACAGTAAAGCCAACACTTTAAACCTTTGATCAAAATAACCCTCTCCAAAACCCATTCACATGCATCTTCTTCCTATCTTCTATTGATCCCTTCTCTTCACAAGATTATCATCCTTGATTCACATAGGAATTCCTATAAATCTCTTCTTTTTAAAATTATTTTTTGTGTTTTTATCATAATAAAACCACTTTTTCTTTTTCTTTTTTAAGACTGGGTGGGAGAACTCTAATGCAATATCTTTTATAAGGGTGTGTTTCACTTATACATCTTCTTCGGGTTTTCAATGCACTTCATGATGTGGTTATTGTTTCTTTCCTATATTAAGAGTGATGTTGACCTTGCATTCAATTTTTTGAAAAACCCTATCCTTTGTGTTTCGCTTGTGATTTTTGTTTCGAGTGTTTCTAAACCTAGGCTCCCCGTCCTAGTTGTGTTTTTTTTATTGTGTGCTTTTTCCTTTCCTATCCCATGGAAATTTCAAGATCTAAGAAGAAAATGAAGATCAAAGATGAAGGTTTTTCAAGAGTTGATCGTGGTTCTTCTTCAAGTTTGTTCGTGTGGACGCTTCACACTTAAGCGTGGGAGGAATGATAACCAAGAAATATGTGCAAATAAAGGCACCAAAATGTGCTCAACATGGAAACATCCTTTGCAAACTAACACTTTGCTTTTGTACTCTCTTGTAAAAAAATCAAATATGAAGCAATGTAAAATGTGTAGTCCAAAAGGCTCACATTAAAAAATATTGAAAGGAAAGGGAAGGTCAAAGACCTTTTGTCTCATTCCAAAAATTGAAGGGTCTTTAGACCTTAGCCTAAATGTATGCAATTCAATTTTATAATATCAAGAAAGGAAAAGGAAGAGGCTTGTCGTGTGATTTGGGGAGGTGGGAGGTTGAGGTGGTTACACCCTCTCTCTTCCTTTATCTTCTCCTCTCATGCTTCATTTCCCTCTCTCTCATTTTGGCACAACTCTCATCTTTCTTGTTCTTGCTTTCCTCTCTTGTGTTTCATACTCATTTTTAATTGAGAGTGAGGAAGAGGAAGAGAGTGAGGATGGAAGCATTGTTCAATTTCTTATGTGCCTTCCTCTTGCGTGTTTTGGAGCAATGGTTCTTGGTGAGGAAGAAAGGTTTCTTGCAGGTTTTTTGTGGCCAGCAATGTATTTGCAGCCTCTACCTAGCCGGTTCGTGGTTCTTATGGTGCCATGGTAGGGTGCTCTTCAAAGGAGCTAGGACAACCATTTGACGAGGTCTATCTGGAATTATGGAGGTAGATCCCAAGAAAATATGGAACAATTTGCATGGCATGTTTGTCTTGCCGAGTCATTATGAACAGGTGCATGATCTCTTTGCGAGACACTCACATGTTGTATTGAACATGTAATCTTCTATCCAAATCCTTGGCAACATCATTGGTGGTATATTTTTCCATCGATACCTCGGAGTGCTCGAGTGTATGATAAAAGCAATGTCACCAGCATATAGAAAAGCAAAATATCTAGATAGAGTCAATGTTGCAGGTAGAGGGTGAGGAGAGCTTGGAGTGTACGGAGGTGACAAGCAGGAGTAATATAGACAAAGAGACAAGCTAAGACCAAGAATTTCTCAATAATGAAGTGGACTATCATGCTTTATCTACATCCTTATATTGATTATGCTAACATCATTTTTTGACTATGCCGGTCACATTTGACAATATCGAGAGAGCAAGATGAGTTGAGGGATAACAAATGAGATGCTACAAGAGATCTTCATGCGCATGTCTCTGGATCACATGGTCTACTTTAGAGACATCGCAAACCAAGAGTTATTTAAGTCATCGTGTGGCCTTTTTGCATGGCCTATCTCAATATGCTCTAATGCTTCAATCTCTAGTAGGTGGAGTCGCCATTCTAGATTGGCCATGGAGAGAGACGCAAGGATGCCTCACTCGATCAATGGAGGGGGTGGTTCTACGGGGTGCTACAGAAATTTAAATGTTGTGACACCACAATCAATTGCTAGTTCTTTCTCTCACACCATTTCTAAAAAGGGTGGCTCATGTGGATGTTGTGGAGGCACCAATGCAGTACCTGTAGGGACATTTACTCATGTGACTCTAGGTTTTGCTCAGCCATCCATAGTAGGTAACACCCCTATGGATGCTACTCTGAGAGATACCACCCCCATAGGTACACCACATAAACAAGGGTCTCCTGGTTATGCCCAAGAGCGTGGTCATAGGTGGGAGAGGGCACACATTAGACATACCCCAACAGGATATGAATACCTCATGGAGGAGAAAACAGGTACCATGATCATGAATGATGAGAGAAGGAGGATAATGGCTTGCATAAGAGAGTTGCACCAACAAGTATTTAAGCACAATTTTTTAGACCATTGGAAAAATATACTAGAGCGAAGCAAGGACTATGTGGTAGAGTCCTTGTATGAGGAGTTCTTAGTATGTACAACTGCAAAGAGGTACATAAGGCAATCAAGAGTGGTGCTTCAAGCCCAAGTGGTTGGATGTAGAGGATTGGTGAAGACTCAGGGGAGGAGGCCACAAACTCTCCAAGGTGATGGCGACAACAATAGGAAGCAGAGAGGGAACGATTGGAGGTAGGGATCGTGCATTATATCTAGACAGCGGAGGCCCTACAACTTATTTGGAGAGTGGCAACAATAGAAGACAGTGAGGACACGATCGGAGGTAGGATCATGTATCATTTGGAGAGTGGCAAAATACCACTTGTACTAATAACCTTATTTCTAACAATGCTACTTTATTTTCTTTGCAGTACTCCATCACAAACAACTTATTTGGAGAGTGGCAACAATAGAAGACAGTGACGACATGATCGGAGGTAGGATTGTGTATCATTTGGAGAGTGACAAAATACCATTTGTACTAATAACCTTATTTCTAACAATGCTACTTTATTTTCTTTGGAGTACTCCATCACAAACCACGATCCTATAGGTTTAGAGACTCGGTATGTAGAGAACACAGTCTCACTACACTCATCAATAGATTGTATGCACGTAGTGGCCCAGTGAGTCATGTCTCATTCTTGTTTTCAATCATTACTTTTTTTATGATGTATTATGTAATGTGGATTAATCTTTGGTTTTTTATATTGTAGAGTACATGCGATGCTCCATTATATCAGAACGAGCTCTCAGATGGTGAGGAGTTATAGCAGTCACTTGGATTCGTAAAGTGTACATGCTTTCCTTTTTTGGCCTTGTGATCTATACAGACTCTTTCCATGCAGCATTCCTTGGATATATTTCTCATCCTTTATATGGACTCACATTTTGCAATATTTATATATACATTTCCTTATTTGTTTTGGACTCTCCTCTCTATCATTCCATGTACTTTTATGAGTTGTCATCATCATTCTTGTACTTATTTGAATATTGAATCGAGTACTCTTTTTTTCAGCATCTCATGATGCACCTGTCTTGATGATGAGTGTATACTCAATTTATAATTACTTTATGGAACATTGTTCATCACATGGTATTGGAAGATGGCAAGGAAATATGCTACTCTGCCACCTAAAAAGTTTTTCTATGTAATCGTTCATACTCGCATTACTAATTTACTTCATGCATTGCTATCAACTTCAATATATGTGTCAACAAGCATCACTATTTGTATCGCAAATAGTGGCACTAATAGTGACGGCTCTAAAGAGACGTATATATTGACATTTCTAGTGATGATGGGGGGCAAATTTTTAGATCAATATTTTCATCACTTTGGACGTCGGTATATGGCTTGTATGTTGTAGTGGTACTTGTTGATTTGTGGTTCTACAACCAAACTAAGCACTTCACATTGTATATTAAATATAGAATTGATATCATGAGAGAAATAAATCAATATTCTTGATATGAAGATACAAAGTGAGTTGATGATTTGGATTAAAGTGATGTTATGCAAATGAGAGATAAGTTGGTAATTGAATTAGAGTTCTTGGATGATAACGACTTCCCTGACAAACAACATGCACTGATTGGTGAAGGTCTGCTTCACTGAATATCCGACTGCTTGAGAAAAGACAATGAGAAAGTTTTGTGCTCTAAACTTGATTGAAGCCTCAAAGAGCATTGCAACAAATACCTCAATTCAGGAAGAACACCTTGAAAATTATTGAAGAATCAGAGCATGACAACTGTGTTTCAAACAAAATTCTTGCCACTTATGTGGCGCCAACAAAAGATTCAAACTGTATTATTCCCTCTTATGTAGACTTCTTAGAGACGGTTCACCTCAATGGAATAATTATTCATGGGTTCCAAGGAGGGCTTTTCTTCTAACCAATAGAGGATTATTTTCATCTGACAAGCCTTTAGCTTGATTTCTTAGATCTCTCATGAAGTTTTGAAGAAGGATTTTGAAGCTCCTTTTCACTAGTAGTATTATCAACTTTAGTGTAAATAAGTTATTCCTACCTCATGAACTTACTGCATCTAAACTTCTTCTTCTTTGTGAATTTGCCTTGAGTTAAGAACTCTTTATCATCTTTTCTCCTATCTCTAAGCGTCCCTGCGACGAGTGACATTCACGGACCCCCACGCATATTATTCCATGCAACAATGTATTCTATAGACAATCAACGTTTTCGTCTAATTGCCAGCTTACATTGAGAGCAAGGACATGGGACCCGCTAATTAAGATACGCCTTGCGATCTTGAACATCACGACCTTCATCGTTTTCCATTTGGTCTATGTTACGACAAACAATTTGTTTTTTTATTTTTCTTTTTTTCTTTCTTAAATTGTTTAAGAAGGGATTTCTTCTCTTGTAACTCTACAAAATTAACGTATGTAAAGTCTCCACCCACCTATGGACAGGCCTATAGTATGTAAAGTCTAATATGTTATGCATGGGGGCGAGGGACTAACTACCCTATGTCGGAGTGTTCCCCGTCCCATGGTATTGCTCCGGACCTCGCTACCCTTTTTCCTTTGTGTAGTACGACTCGATATGTAGAGCGTAGGAGGTAGTAGCACAAAGCATGTCAATAAAACCATCCATTCACCTCCAAGTCCAATCTCTCTTTCACTTTAAAAAGCTTGGAAACACAAGCTTTTTGCGCCTTTCCGAAGCGTCAAATGCACCTAAGGTACATCCTTACCAATATATATATATATATATATATATATATATATATATATATATATATATATACATATACTAGTACTCGCATTCCCAAAGCGTCAAACACACCCATGGTGCACCTTTGACAAAACCTCTCTCTCTCTCTCTCTCTCTTCTACTACTACTACTACTACTACTACCACCACCACCACCACCACCACCACCACCACCACCACCACCACCACCACCACTACCACTACCACTACCACTACCACTACTACTACTACTACTACTACTACTACTACGACTACTACTACTACTACTACTACTACTACTACTACTACTACTCGCCTTCCTGAAGCATCAAACACACCCAAGGTGCACCTTTAACAAAACCTCTCTCTCTCTCTCTCTCTACTACTACTACTACTACCACCACCACCACCACCACTACTACTACTACTCACCTTTCCGAAGTGTCGAACACACCCAAGGTGCACCTTTAATAAAACATCTCTCTCTCTCTCTCTCTCTCTCTTCTACTACTAAAAAAAAAAAACAAGAAAAGAAGAAATTAAAGAACAAGATCTTACCCTCCCTTTGTTTTTCATCCATTCCTTCTCCTCTCTCTCTCCCTCTCTCTCTCTCTTTCTCTCTTCCTCTCCCTCTCTCATTTCCTCTCTTTCTCCTTCAATACACATCATTCTTAACAAAAACAAACTTTAAAAAATGAGAAAAAACAAGAACAAGCCAAGAGGGAGCAATGCACTCACCGCAAAGGTCCAAGGATGGATTCAGCAGCTCCTCTTTGCGATGTCGGCTCCTCTTTGCCCTTCGTGCACTTCCTCCTCTTCTTTGCAAATGGTGGGGATGGCGATGAGAAACTCTCCTTCTCCCTCTTTCTCTCTTTCTCACCATCTCCCTCCCAAATGCACGATGTAGTTCGCTCTCTCTTTCACTCTTTCCCACATAATGCCGTGCTCGGATTTCGACCTCGATTTTTTTCGTCTGAGTACTGTCGCTATTTGCATCGCAAATAAATGCGACGCAAATAGCGATGACTATTTGCAATGCAAATAGCGACACCGTTAATTTGCATCACAAATGGCCGTCGCTATTCCCCTATATCCTTGTAGTGTAAGGCATAATCTTTGATAAAGATTCTATACATCTTGATTTTGCATTTGGGGTTGTGTCTGATTTGATTAAAATTTTTGCATTAAGATTATATTTACACATCTCTTCACAACTTGTCTCAATGCACCGATTTTGATTAAATCACACGTACTTCAATACTTTGCAACAAGTCAGGTAATCATAAAATTCTCATTTATTCAAAAGAGGTATAAGCCTCAAGAACAATCATTCAGGGGAGATAGAGATAGGCTCGATAACAGTTCAAAAGATATATCAATTCAAGGGAGAACAATCATTCAGGGGAGACTAATTCCTTATTGGAATCTTTTATAGGGACAGAGTAGTAATATGGTTTTGGGGAATGGATTCTCAGGAAGTGATAAGTCATGGGAAGTTCAGGAAAGCCAGGCTTCTGATAGACATGATGTTCACATCACCCCACTATCTGTCAGCAAGACTTTGACTACTTCTTCATAGATGTAGTGAGTTTATTATGCATGTCCCTGTCCAACGTGTAGGATCGAGTTCACACGTGCCTCATGAAAGATGAATAACTTGATAACCTTCAAGTCCTCCAACCATTTTAGGCTCTTCAGATTGTTTTGAAGATAAGCAAACCGGTTGGCATCTATGTAGCAATAACCTGCACTCCAAGTCCAACGCCTTTCCACAAATAGTGGTAAAGGGTTGTAGAGGTGATCTAGGATCCCCATCATGTCAGTTCTTCAATGATAACTTGAGGAGCTCATAGCAGTCCCGAACATGATATGAAATATGAGGAATTTTCTCAATGCATCGTAGGTCTGGACGCAACAACAATCCTCACGTGAGTAATTAAAAAAATGTCTTCTACTGAAAACATTACTTCACTCTACCTAATTCACTCTTATCTTGCTTATGTTGCTTGTTGGTTTTCTCCAATACCAACTGTAACATGCCTAAGTCGCGACACGTTTAAGTAGTCCATCAGGAGTCTGATCTAAAAGATGTCACTTGGCACTTTCACGGAATGTCACAGGTGTGTCGGTTAGCAACTCCTGAGTCTACTCTGAAATGAAACATATCGATCAAACCTGTTAGGCTCGACCTAAGTCTTCTTGGGTTTCTAATGGTCAAGTCATTCTATAGCCTTCTAGAGTACTTTACACAGAGCATCTAAACCAAGGCAAACTCATATTGCACTTGGTTCAAAGAGAATTGGAAACAAGAGGGATGCATCGCTTGACCTCTCTACCCATAGGGTTAAGTCCCATTCCGGTTCCCTAAAACGATATGAGCCAAGGTTCTACCCTACATTATCTAAGGTCAATATGTCATCGTGATTTGAATGTTGAGAAGCCTCCTAGTTCTCTAGGACCACCCTCCCATAGGACAGACCCGTCGGGGGTTTTGCCCACCCACCTCCCTTCATAGCTTTAGTTTCTATAAAAGAGTGGGGATAGATGCGTAGGACACGGATTACCGTGGGAATACCTAGTTATACTGACAGGGTACATAAGGTGTTGAAAGACCCAATTAGGGGATCAGTTATCAATAATCAAGTCTCTCTTTTCTCCTTCCTCCTAGCTTTCATGGCTTCCTTCCTCTTTCTCTCTCTTTTCCTGCCTTTCTCTCTCTTCTGGTAGTCTTTCTCTCTCTTCTTCTCTCATCTTCTTCCTCTTTCTCTCTCCTCTCTGCAGTCTCTCCCCTTCTCTCCTTCTCTCTCCTAGGTCTCCTTCATTACAGTTGGTATCAAAGCCTAGTTTTAGGTCCTTCCTTTCTCTCTCCTTCCTTTAGATTTAGTTCCTTTTTCAATCTCAGGAAACCCTACTGTGCATAGGTACAGCATTGAAGAATCCCAGCAACCACACCAAACTCTTACCCCTTTCTGTCATATCAAAGTACACCATGGTGCTGTAGACAGTAATACTAGCACACAACAAAGGTGCAGCAGCGTCCATTGGCAGGCTTTTCGGCACACACAAAGCAAATTTCTCATCCACCACCATGAGATCGGAGTAGCCTCCGTAAGTGTTTTTGCCATCAACGTCAACACTATTGTACGTCCACACAGTTTTGGGGCAAAATTGCTCAAGCTTCTTGTTGCAAGCGTCACAATCATTGCATGAGTGCGCCATGCACCCAACACCGACATGATCTCCAATCTTGAACCATGTGACTTTTGAACTGACCTCAGTAACAATTCCAACAACTTCATGCCCTGGAACGATAGGATAAGTGGAGCCTGCTCGAGGAAGCTCAAAGAGCAAGGCTTGCCAGTCTCTTTGCGCATGACCCTACTCTCTTCATCAATGACAAGGTATCAGCACTTACTCTCGAATGTGAGGGGGACGGAGAGGACTGCTATTAGAAGAGCTCCTGGCCTTGATGGTGGGGAGCCATCTGTAGGGAGAGGGATCCCAGGCTCCTAGAGGGGGCTCGGATCCGCACTGTCTAGAAGAGCTCCTGGCCTTGATGGTGGGGAGCCATCTGTAGGGAGAGGGAGGGATCCTAGGCTAGAGGGGGCTCGGATCCGCAGACGACCAGCCTATGGCCCCACTGAGTGTAGTAGGGCAAGGAGAAATGCAGGGAGAGGCGTTTCGAACATGCAGTCCTGTGCAGATGATTGACAAGATTTTGGGAAAATTCTTGTGTTGGAAAGCTTGAGTCCTTTGTGAAAAACTCTATTTGAGCAGAGGGAGGACTCTCAGTTTCATCAAGAGATGCAAGATCCAGAATGCCAGCCCATGGTCCTCCAAAGAAATTTTGCTTGCTCTAATCCTCTGCTGGTGGATGCAGCTCTAGCTCTCTCATGAGCAAACCAGTAGAATCTGCACCTCGAGGTTGGGGCAAATTTTGTATATGATTGCAAAGGGAAGCCTCTACAACTTCAAGAGCAACTGAATACTCCCCATTCGAATAGTGCAAGCGCACAGTTGGTGCAGGTAGTCCATCTTGGCTATCTGTTCAAAGTGGTGCTGATAGACGATTCTGGTGTCGACAAGCCCAACCTCCTCTCGCGCTTCACGAGCAACGAGTTTAGCCTCAAATCCAAGCCCACCATTGGTGTGGAGTTCGCCACTCGCAGCATCCATGTCGACTTGAAGGTGATCAAGGCTCAGAATTGGGACACAGCTGGCCAGGAAAGACTCGAACATGTAAAATATTACACGGCGCAGCGAACAGAATCTGAGAAAGAGATAGAGAGTACACAACAGATAAGAGGAGAATCAGTAAAATTCTTTAACTCCAAACAACTAATACAAAGATGGCTCTGTCCACCCGTGCGCTTCCACTGTGTGAAGCTTAGATGGCGATCTAGACAGAAGATAGGTGAAGAGCTTAAGGCTAGCTGGAACAACAACTCTGACTGGGTGAAAGATAAGTGTAAGATGGCTGCGAAGGGGTTTAGCTTTTATAGCTCGCGAAGGTCGTTAGGTCGGCCTGCTGACCGACCTACCATATGAGCCTCCACTAGTCGGCCAGGGAATATTCCCTTTACCATCGGGCCGGGGGCGCTGCCCCCGGACCCCCGCCAGGGGGGCCGCTGGCCCCCCTGGGACCCCCCAGCCACGGGCCGCTTCCGCGGCCCCCGGACCCCACAATAGGGGCCCCTTTTAACTCCCTTACCACGCAACTCAATGCAATGTGCCTCGAGTTGCTACCAGCTTAACCACTCCGTCTAACCCAAAGATTAGACCCACAATGGTCACCTTTTTGCCATCCGGTCACATAGACCTCATCTGATATACAAGTCAGGACTCCACCAATGTCCGGGCTCACACTTGGCTTCTCCTCATAATGGGGGCCTTACAACTTTGAGCACCATGGATCATTGGTAGTACCTAATGAGGGTGGGGCATTGATCATATCTAACACCCCCCCTCAATGTCCACCCATAGGTGAACTATCTCCTCGGCCCAATGCCGAGTCTCTGAAGATGAACTTGAAGCAGATCCTTCGTAAGTGCTTTGGTGAAGATATCTGCTCCATTCTCCTCTGTTGGACAGTAGACCAATTCCACTATCCCATCCTCCATCAAATCACGCACATAGTGATACTGGATCTCTATATGTTTGGTGCGTGCATGAAACACTGGATTTTTGGCAATGGCGATGCAACTCTGATTGTCACATCTCAGCACAGTTGGTTCTTCATCCTGCACTCCCATATGCCATAGAATCCTTCTCAACCATACGGCCTCACATGCAGCAAAACAAGCTGCCTTGTACTCTGCTTCGGTAGAAGACAATGCCACTGTTGGTTGCTTCTTACTAATCCAAGAGAAAATTCCTGAACCCAAAGAGAAACAATAACCAGAAACTGACTTCCTGGAATCAATGTCTCCTGCCCAATCTGAGTCACAGTTCCCCACAAGAGAAGTTCCGAAACTGTATGTGATACCATAGTCAAGAGTTTTCTTCAAGTATCTGAGCACCCGCATCCCAGCCTTCCAATGACTCTCATGAGGTTTGTTTGAGAACCTGCTCAAAACACCAACAGCAAAACTGATATCTGGTCTGGTGTTACACAAGTAGATTAGACTGCCGACCAACCTCCTATACCTCCCAATGTCTGCTAGTGCTGATGTATCCTCAACGGATAACTTTACATTCACCTCCATAGGTGTAGCTATCTCCTTGCACTCGGTCATACCAAATGCCTTCAAGATCTCCCATGCATACTTCTTCTGAGAGATGAAGATCTTTCCTGGCTCTTGCCAGACTTCAATCCCCAAACAATAGTGCAGCAAGCCCAAGTCTGTCATTTCAAACTCAAAACTCAAAGCCTTTCGAGTTTGGTTGATCATATCTTCATAGTCACCTGTAATAAGAAGGTCGTCCACATATAGGACAATCACTACAGACTTTTTACCATCCCTGTAAACATACAAGTTAGCATCTGAGGCACATCTTTTGAAGTTTAGGTTTAAAAAGAACCTATCTATCCGCTGGTACCATGCTCTGGGGGCTTGTTTCAGCCCATACAATGCCTTCTTCAGTTTACACACTTTGTTCTCAGAATGGGGGGCCTCAAACCCTGGTGGCTGAGCCACGTACACCTCCTCCTTGAGGTCACCATTTAAGAATGCTGACTTAACATCCATTTGGTACACTGGCCACTTCTTGTGGGCAGCCACTGCAAGTACCGTGCGAATAGTGGTCATTCTGGCAGTTGGGGCAAATGACTCTTGAAAATCAAACCCTTCAACTTGTGAAAATCCTTGGGCAACCAGTCTAGCTTTGTACTTTTCTAAGGTACCATCAGCCTTGTACTTTACCTTCCAGATCCACTTGGTGCCAATAATCTTCCGCTTTGCTGGCCGATCCACTAGCTCCCAAGTGTCATTCTTCATTATGCTGTCATACTCCGCCTGCATAGCAGCCTTCCATGATGGATCTGCAAGTGCTTCTTCTAAGTCAGTTGGCTCCTTTACTTCTCTCATAATCTCAACCATCAAGGCCATGTTGACTATGTGAGCAGAAGCCCTCCTTTGCTCCTCTATTCTCTGAGACCTCCTTGGTCCGTCTGCCTTCTCCTCAACAGATGCAGGCATAGGATTATTGTGGTCATAGAGCTGCTTCACCCAGCGCGGCAATGGCTTTTCCGGTGGGGTGATGTCAGGTTGGTGAACTTTTTCCTCATCATCTGAAGATGATGCTTCCTCCTCCTTAAGGATAGGGATAGCTCTCGGGACAGGTTCATAGTGGACTACTTCTTCGCTTGATGATAAAGTGGAAGACCTTGCCTTCTCCTCCTCCACTGTATGCGGCTCCTCCTTGAACACCACATCATGGCTCGCGATGATCTTCTTTGCCTCTTGGTCATATAACTTGTAAGCCTTTTGCTCATCACTATAACCCAAGAAGATACATTTTCTGCTTTTTGGTTGTAACTTGTTTCTCTTCTCATCTGGAACATGTGCATAACATTCACATCCAAAAATTCTGAAATGTGAAACAGATGGTTTCTTACCAGTGTAAGCCTCATGAGGTGTTTTTCCCTTGAGAGCCTTTGTGTAGCTCCGATTTAGAATGTAGACTGCAGTATTAACAGCTTCAACCCAAAAATGGTTAGGCAATCCCTTGCCCTTTAGCATGCATCTTGCCATCTCCACAATGGTACGATTCCTGCGTTCCACAACACCATTCTGCTGAGGTGTGTGAGGCGTCGTCAATTGACGCTTGATCCCTTTGCTCTTGCAAAAGCCTTCAAACTCCTTTGAGTTGAACTCACCACCACCATCTGTTCTAAATTTCTTCACACTTTTCCCTGTTTCATTCTCAACAAGTATTAGCCATTCTTTAAACTTACCAAAAGCTTGAGCCTTATCACGAAGGAAGTACACCCACATCTTCCTACTGTAGTCGTCGACAATCAACATAAAATAAGAAGATCCCCCCAAGGCCTGTGTAGGCATCTTACCACACAAGTCAGCATGCACCAACTCTAGAGGAGCATGTGCTCTATTCTTGCTTTCTTGTGGAAATGCCTTTCTCTGTTGCTTGCCCATCATACAAGCTTCACATGGTTCCTTCAATTCAGTTATTGTAGGTAGGTGAGCAACCATACCTTGCTTTTGCATCTCCTTCAATACTGCAAATCCGATGTGTCCAAACCTTTCATGCCAAAGCTTACTTGTGCCCACTCCAGCGGTGGCTGTAAGAGCACTTAGCTCATACAGGTTGTTCCTCCTTTCTCCTTTGCCAACAATTGTGCCAGCACTATCAATAATTTCTGCACCTGTCTTCTTGAACCTTACTTCATGACCAAGATCAGTTATGGCAGCAACTGATAAGAGATTTCTTCTGATTTCGGGAACATACAACACATTTGAAAGCTTTTTGACTTCACCATTTGCAGCAACAAAAGAAATAGTACCTGTGCCCGCAGCAGGGCATTTAGCATCATTTCCAACCGTCACAGTGATGGATTCTTGTAGAGGCTGCATAGAACTGTATAGACCTTTCTTGTTGGTCATGTGACGGGAGGCCCCACTATCCAACACCCAAGAGTCAGTGGTAGATTCTTCTTGCGCCGAGGAGCACACTTCCTCAATGGTCGCCATGAATAATTCCAACTCTGCTTCAGCCGTATTGGCTGTCTCTTTCCCTTTAGTTTTAAGGGTACCATTCTTTTCATCTGCCTTCTTGACACGACAATCTGCAATTGCATGTCCTTTCTTCTTACAGTAGAAGCACTCTCCTTGAAACTTCTTCTTGCCGCCCTTTTTCTTTTTGTCACCATCATTTTTGGTGGAGGAAACACCTTTGCCTTTTGCATTGGCAGAGAATGCAGCATCTCCATTGTTGCTTCCTTCTCGGGCTTTCAGCCTCAACTCCTCCTCCATTAATAATGCACAAAACTCCTCAAAAGTCAAAGCTTGAGGTCTCACCTGAGTATTAAGGGCAGTTACTAGTCCATCAAACTTTTGTGGACAAATCCGAAGACACCTCCGAGCTAGCTCTTCGCTAGTCTTTTGTATCCCAGCGCCAGCCATCTGGTCGCGCAGATTCTTAATCCGAGTGATGAATGCTTCAACCGTCTCTCCTTCAGCAAACTTCTCCGCTGCTAGTTGATTCTCCAAGTTTTGAATCCTTGTTTGGTTTCGTGTTTCATACTGACTCCTTAGTACATTCCAAGCCTCTGACGCTTTGGTTGTATGCTGAATCAGAGTCAAAACACTGTCAGAACAGCTTGTAACTAAGGCACACAATGCATCTGCATTCCTTCGTTTCCAAGCTCGTAGGAGATCTGCATTCGGAGGAATCATCACACTAGGATTTGATGGGTCGGGGGTAGGCTGTGGTTCTGCGTCAGTCCCCAGCACAGTCTCCAGAAGCTCATAAGAATCAAGGATAGTAGTAATTTTGAACTTCCACAAGGTGTAGTTTGTACCATCTAACTTGCCTTCGCTGAAGGTTGGTGGACGAATCCTCAGTGTTTGAATAGCCGGTACAGCAGCACCACCTCCTGCACCGCTTCCTGATGCGCCAGAACTGCTTCCCGGAGTCGACATCGTTTCTCTTTGCTGTTGAAGCCTTTGCCTCTTGCACTCTCTCCGATCTCTAGAGCCCCCTGGGCTCTGATACCATGTAAAATATTACACGGCGCAGCGAACAGAATCTGAGAAAGAGATAGAGAGTACACAACAGATAAGAGGAGAATCAGTAAAATTCTTTAACTCCAAACAACTAATACAAAGATGGCTCTGTCCACCCGTGCGCTTCCACTGTGTGAAGCTTAGATGGCGATCTAGACAGAAGATAGGTGAAGAGCTTAAGGCTAGCTGGAACAACAACTCTGACTGGGTGAAAGATAAGTGTAAGATGGCTGCGAAGGGGTTTAGCTTTTATAGCTCGCGAAGGTCGTTAGGTCGGCCTGCTGACCGACCTACCATATGAGCCTCCACTAGTCGGCCAGGGAATATGTGCTGACCGACCTACCATATGTGCCTCGAGTTGCTACCAGCTTAACCACTCCGTCTAACCCAAAGATTAGACCCACAATGGTCACCTTTTTGCCATCCGGTCACATAGACCTCATCTGATATACAAGTCAGGACTCCACCAATGTCCGGGCTCACACTTGGCTTCTCCTCATAATGGGGGCCTTACAACTTTGAGCACCATGGATCATTGGTAGTACCTAATGAGGGTGGGGCATTGATCATATCTGACAGAACATAGTGGTTATGCTTGTTGGAAACAAGCCAGATCTTCGCCACCTGAGAGCTGTGTCTACAGATGATGGCCAGGCATTCTCAAAAAGAGAGAATTTTTACTTCATGGAAACATCTACTTTGGAGTCAACAAATGTAGAGAATGCTTTTACTCAAATACTTACAAAAATCCATAGGGTTGTGAAGGCTATTGATGTTGGAGAGGATCCTGCTCCTGGTCCTAGTCAAGATGAACCTATTAGTGTTCACAGTAATGATGCCACGGCAACAAAGAAAGTTGGGTGTTGTTCAACGTAGGAAGTTTATCACCTGTATTATTGGCCATCATTTTTGTTTTCTGACTAGAGCGGGACATATGGCAAAGAAATTTTACGCCTTACCCTTATTGATAGTTTACAAAGGAGGATCAGTGCTTCTGTATCACGCTTTGCTGGCTTGGCCGAGCATATGTTTGAGGTTGAAATGCCTAGAGGATTGGTTTTAGCTTTTCCAGTTATACATTCTAGAGCCTGCTACAGCATTGGAAAGAGCTTTAACTTCACAGAAGCAATATGAAGACATTATCCCACAACTTTTTCTGGAAATGTCAAGAGGGCTGCATAGTTCAAGTTTCTGGTATGTGGTGAATAATTGCACAACAGCACTGGCTGCAATGTTCAGCTATACATTATTTTGTTAGGTGAGCTACAATGTTCTGGCTACAGGGGGCATGTGGGGGACACGACCAAACATTAATCTTCAGCTTGTTATTATTCTTATCTTTACTATTCACAATGAAATTGGGGCTCTGATTCTCATCAGCCTACCTATGTAGAGATACTTCAACGCGCTGTCATTTTGGAATCATGTCATTAACTTTCTACTTTTGTGGTCGTGCATTCTGGCCTTCACTGTCTTGGAAACTACTGAATTTGCTGAAAGAAAACTCAAAACTCCTTGAAGAAAGATTGTTTTTAATGCAATGGGCTTGTGATGAAACAGACTGGAAGGAAATTGTGAGCTCCTCACAAGAATGATTTGTACTAACCTGATCAATTGCATCAGAAAGTGGCAAGGAGGTTATCTTGCACATTCCAAGTTTGATTCTTGCATCTATTGATACATCAGTGTCCATGCTTGTGAAGCTTGAACAAAATCCTGCATCCGTGTTAACCAGCTCATCCTCATTTAACACTGCATTCAACACTTCACTTCAACTAGGGAGTCTCATAAGGATTTGCAGTGTGCACTGTGGTAGGATTTGCAGTGTGCAGTGTACTGTAGGGTAAGGGATCTCTTTACCAAGAAGTGTTACATCAGCTTTGAAGATGGCCGGTCTGGCAAGCAAAGAGGCTAACTGAAGCTACTCCTGGACTGTCAACAGATAAGACACATGGTCAAGCTCAGCATGTAGATGTTGTTGTAGCCAATAGAAGTTCAAGATTATCTTGAGCTTCAATAACTTGAACAACAACTACTATTGCTACTCTGGTTCTTATTTCTCCTATGGTGCCAACATCATAGTTGGGATCACTAGTAGCGGAATAGCAATACATACGATATTATATATGGTGGATGACAACCCATGTATGAGGGGATTCTTAGCATGATATAGAGGACAAATACAGCATACTAAGACAGAAGACCATGTGCAGAATTTGGGATTTTTGTGCAAATTACTAGTATTTGAAATGAAGTTGATTGCCTGACCTGAACATGTCTAGGACTCAAAAATAGAGAATTGGCTCAATGCTGATATGGGGATATGGATGCTTGACTTCCATCAAAAGATCATGTATGCGGGCAAGATTGAACATACTAATGTGATGAACAAGGCATGATATATTTGGATCAAAGTACACACCAGACAACATATGATTGCATGCAATTATGCAGGCTTGGAATCCCAATGTGCTATCTTGCATGTATCGCAACAAGCATCCCTATAGTCAACCTCAGACTCGCTCATTTGACATGTTGACAATGACAGTGTTAGACATGGGAGTGCATGATAGGTGTTTTGATGCTAATTGATGTATGGATGTGGTATGGTTATGCCTAAGAGATTATATCATAATTGCAAAGGATATTGACACATTGACTTTTTTTTTGGCAATGATACTTATGGTGGCACGCATATGCTCATGCTACATTGAGATATCGATGAACTTGTCTATGTTGGCAATTATGTATCCCTATTTTGCAGTGATACTTATGTGGTCATGAGATGATCATGTTTGACAAGTTTATGCTCTTGTAGTCAACTTATTAGCCCTAATTTGGTTCATATTGGCAATGGCTCCCGTGCACAGTGATGCATGGAATTTGCAAAGTATTACAGGGATGCAGACTCAGGGAACTGCTGACAAAAGTCAATTACAGCAAAGCCTTCTTGTGTGACTAAGTGCGGACCCCATAGCTCAATTCAAAGAGGGAATTTTCCCTTTTGATTTGAGCCAAAAATCTTCCCATTCCGCCCTAAGGTTTGGGAGATACGCCCAATTTTGTGCTCAGAGGTACTGTGGGATAGGCAGTAGTCCTAAACAATCAGCCCACAAAAGTCAATTACAGCAAGGCCCTGATCATTTATTGTCAAAGATATTACATAGCCTCGTAGAGGGGATCAAGAGCTTTAATTTGAATTAGAAATTTTGGCGATCGGAGCTTCCTAGCTCAAGATATTGCCATTTCTGTAACAGGGGATCTAGTGGACTGCACTTAGGATGGCAGGCCACAAGGGAAAAGCAATGGCCCAAGAGGATTTCCAGCATGAAATAAGGGACTTCTGGGCCTCAATGAATGATCCTAGCTCAGCCCGAGAGGATCGTGAAGACATGTTTGAAGATGGTATCCCCGAGATGGACCGCTTGGCTATGCTTAACCATACTATATGCCAACATGAGACCCCTCATGCCGACCGGCATCGAGAGTTGGAACAATGCCATAGGGAGATGGAAACCCACCGAAATCAGCATCATTCCGAGATGATGGCCAAGATGGACTTACTCATTGAGCATATGGGCACCCTCATCCCCGCCATCGCACCCTCCTCGGCTCAACCCAAGGAGCATGTCCCTCCCCGTGAGGCCAACTCCCCTCCTACCTTGGAGACTGGGCGTAACCCACAAGGTTTTGGTGGCACCCATGGCCTTCCCCATAGCACCTATGAGCTGGGTGAGCCCTCTATGCAACATGATGAACCCATTCTCCCATCACCCATGACGAACCCTTCTAGCCCATCCTTGGGACCACAACTCCCCCGTAATAGAAGCTATATGTACACTCATGGGAATGGCCAGCAAGAGCCTAATGCAAATTTTGGGCAGCATGGAATGCAAGGTGTACATGGACAGCATGCACATGGAAATGGGCAACATGCACATGGCCATGGGCAACATGCACATGGCCATGGGCAACATGCACATGGCAATTTTGGACAGCATGGTCATTTTGGACAGCAAGGTCCTAATGTGCAATTTGGTCCTCATGTAATGCATGGGCAGCATGGCCCCCATGGAAATTTTGGACAACCAGGGTTTGGACAGCAAGGCATGTATGGGTAGCACAACATACATGGACAGCATGTAGCACGTGGCATACATGGACAGCAAGGCCCTAATAATCAGTTTGGCCCACATGTAATGCAAGGGCAGCATGGCACCCATGGACATTTTGGTCAGCAAGGCATGTATGGGCATTCTCACGGACATTATGAGTACCATGACCATTGGCATGGGTACGATGTGCAAAGGCAAGTGCATGCGCCTATTTATGGTCAACATGCATATGATGAGTGTGAATACTTTGAGTAGCATGCATCTGATGACTATATATGTTCTTATGAACTACATTCTAGTCACATATATGGACAACCATCTAGACAGCATTATGTACATGGACAACATCATGCAAATGCATATGATTATGTACATGGGGAGCAATATCATTATCAGCAATGGAGTGCTCAATATCATCAGCCACTTGATCATTACTATAAGCAACATGCGCATCCTTATGAGCCACATGATACTTCTCAAGAACGATGCCATGATGAGAGCATCTCACTGCTACAAGCTCATGAGCAGATGCCCCATTAGCACAAGGCCCTTAACTTTGAATGCCCAGTAGTAGTCACGCATGTGAAACTCATGGACATGAAATGCCTAGGGATTGATACAGTGAATGTTGTATTGATTGCAGCCTCATTTGCTCCAGTAGTCCAATTTGACCTAGTGGTTCCCAATGAGTTTATGGACAAGTCAATGCATTCTACCGTATGGATCGGTAAGGATCTTGTGCCACCATCAGTGCTTGACGATGACACCATGAATTACTTCTATGATACAGTGGATGCATTGGATCACAATTATCCTTTTGACCCCGGTGGTAGTATGGTGACCCATGCTTGTATGGATGACCCTTGTGCTCTTGATGCTTATTATGCAGGTTATCCATTTGATCCTAGGAAATGGAATGGTCTTGGAAAATCCCTATGCTGATCAGCATTTCACCAGTGCAGTTCTTTCCCTACTTCAAGGATACAATTTTGATTTAGCACTAGCTAAATTTGCCCCAGTCTGAAATGCAGACAACTTACAAACGGCATACTATTTCAGATCAGTATTTACCCTGCATTAATGACAGTCAAGTGTCACCTATATGGCTTGAAAGTACGCTTCATGAGCTTCGTTTTGACATGTCACACACCTCAATCGGAGCTGCCCATAGGAAGTTATGACTAGTTTTCTCCAGCAGGCCTGTTCTGGACAGCATGTTGTCCACTGTTTGTCAGCCCCTAATTGTCAAGAATTGGAGGCCAAACTCATATGCTATCAACTTGCACACATCATATACACAATTCTATGCCCTAATTTCACATGAGATTGTACTTCACCATACCTATATTCTCCTTTGTAATGCTGAGCAGAGTAGTACTCTGCAACCCCCCCCCCCCTTTTTCGCTGTGAGCCATAGGTCCTCTTTTTGTTTTTGAGGGCAAAAACCTTCGAGGTCGGGATGGAATGTAAAAGAGTGGGGATAGATGGGTAGGACACGTATTAGCATGGGAATACCCTGTTATACTGACAGGGTATATAAGGTGTTGAGAGACCCAATTAGGAGATCAGTTATCAATAATCAAGTCTCTCTTTTCTCCTTCCTCCTCGCTTTCATGGCTTCCTTCCTCTTTCTCTCTCTTTTCCTGCCTTTCTCTCTCTTCTGCTAGTCTTTCTCTCTCTTCTTCTCTCAACTTCTTCCTCTTTCTCTCTCCTCTCTGCAGTCTCTCCCCTTCTCTCCTTCTCTCTCCTAGGTCTCCTTCATTACAGTTTCCTACTTACTTAAGAGCACATTAGTGGTAACACATATAAGCAACTTCCTTAATTAACCCGTTATAGTCACATGTTCCTTTACGTAATTTTATGCACTAACACGAAAACAAATCAGACAAATTCCTTGAAAGTAAACTTCATATTAAAATTTCAACTGAGATACAAATCCTATCCATGGGACGATTCTCGCAATCCATAAGGATGCATCTTATTTTCCTCCAAGTTTCTGCCTTTGCACTAGTAGCAAGGCCTCAAGCTTCCTTGCCGAGTCACATAGACCATCTGAGTAGGATCCAAGGGCAAGGGATTTACAGCTAGAGCCCCCCGGCGCCCAAGCATCCTCCTACAAATAGATGTTTCTATGAAGAGACCTCTCATGATGGGTTCGGTCCACATTCTCGATGTGGTTATCCAAAAAAACCCCTTGGATAGGGTTGGTGACAGGCTGGGCATGCTCAACACGCCTTTCCCAAGTGTTTCAGCCTGAATCCAATTTGAAAGAGTTTCTTCCTATATCAATTCCTTTTTTAGATTACTCCTTTTCCAAACAAGTGTTCATAAGTACAAACACAAGTAGAAGTACACAATATGTACTAGACAATTCTTTGTTCTTGCTGCCGAAGGAAATTTCGATTTGATGGGATAGCATCTAGTCTCGGCTTTATCCTCATTATCGTCTGAGATTTCCAGAGATAACCTAATTTAATATCCTCATTCTTCTAAATGAAGGAGTATCCTTGCAACGTTGATTGCAATTTGGAACATTGGCTTCCCTACAATGAAACCCTACATATTCATTTGAACTAGGGTTTGTCATGTAATTCATATAGTTACTTAAGGACTTTGAATTCCTTTTAGCTTCAAGCAAGATGGGCCTTCAGAAGAATCCTTCAACTCTTTAGGGTTTGAAATTATTTTTCCTAGGAACCTAACGTATTCTATCACAAGTTCAATCTCTGTTTTGTGAGATGTAATAGGATTTTTCAACCAAGCAAACGGATACAGTTCCATAAAATCTATCTGACTTAATTGCAATGTAATATGTGTGTGTGTGTGTGTGTGTGTGTGTGTGTGTGTGTGTGTGTGTGTGTGTGTGTGTGTGTGTGTGTGTGTGTGTGTGTGTGTGTGTGTGTGTGTGTACATATATATATATATATATATACACATATATATATATATATGTATATATATATATATGTATATATATATATATATATATATATATATATATATACATACATAAGCATGAAATTTCCATGCAATTTATGTGCAATTTAACAACTTCTAAGTGCAATTTTAATTAATCATCTAAGATGAATGCGATGAACAAAATTTTCCTAGTACGCTCATTATCTTGAAACATGCTCAATTAAGTTGCGATAATTTAGTGTAAGCATTCTCTTCTCCCAATTTCTTTTCCCTAATACAACAGGGTGCACCTAATTCATAAGAAATGGGTTTCCCGTAGTTGTGGTCCCTTAGTTTGCGGTCGCGTTGGTTGTGGTGGGAGTTTCAATGTTTGGAGAGATCTTTCACTTGGGGGCCATTATCCGTAAGTAGATTCAAGAGATAAAGAAGAAGGACTGGATTTGAGATAGGAAAGCATAAGAGAATATGGCTTAGTTGAAGATAGAGATAGGGGGAATTAAGCTAACTCTCTCTCCCTCGCAGCCTCTCGGGGTTCTCTCTCTCTCTCTCTCTCTCTCTCTCTCTCTCTCTCTCTCTCTCTCTCTCTCTCTCTCTCTCTCTCTCTCTCTCTCTCTCTCTCAAGCTCCTTATCACAATCTCTTGGAGGGGTATCCTTCTACCTCCCTCTCAACCTGTTGAGGTCTCCTTGTGCTTTTCTAAATGCTCCCCATGCCTCATATTTCTAGTTAAACAAGAGAAGAAGGGTTGTGGCTGAGAAGAAGAACTTTTTATGGAGGGGATCTTGGAAAAATCAGCAATGTGATGCTCAAATCACAATTCTGATAGTTCCGTTGGCTTTGAAAAGGGGGTAAAATCCCAAGGCCTTGATTAAAAATTTTCCAAATCACTCCTTTTTCTTCTCCCTGTTCAGAATGTTGTTTACTATATGTAAATTGTGATCGCAACGCGCTCAATTTTACCAATCCTTCTTTTTTTGTATTAAATCTCCAAAACAAGCTGAAAAAAACCACTTGCCTTTTTTTACATGACATCCTATTCTAGAAATCTCCATAGCTTTTTAGGATATTTACAATAAGTAAAATCTAAAATATGCTAGTTTTGCCCAAAATCTAATATTTTTGGACCATCCATACTATACACATTAACGCTAGTGATTAATATGGCTCATAACTCTTGTTCACGTTGTAAGTTAGTAATTGACTAGCTAACTTTTGAACTAACCAACTAATTTTTAATTGCGTGGAAGTATTACAGCACTCTCCTTCCTTGGGCCAAAAAGTGACCTCAAACTCTTGCTAATGCTAGTATACTTGGATTGCATTGTATGCAAATGCATTGCAAAAGGTGATGAAGGATCTTGCTCTAATAGGACCTCATGCATGAGAGATTACAAGGATGCACCAAAAGGCAACAATTGGTTGATGGATGCCTATGTGCTCTCAACAATGTCATCACTAAAACATTAAGCAATTGCTAATGTGGAAGTTGGAAATAATAACACCATGTATGTGTTGGATGAAGCAGCACAACTGGTGGAAAAAATACTTAGCAAGAGCAGATCTAAGATGAAGAATAATAAGGATTCCTTAGACTTTGATTTTGACGATTTTGATTCAAGGGAAAGTAGTGATGAAGAGGATACCTCATCAAGCTATGAGTAGGATACTAAATCAAACGGCTCACATGATCACAAGAGTAGAAGGAGGCAGAAGCAGCATAAAAAGAAATCTAAGAAGGATAAGAAGAATGGAAAAGAAAAAGAGGAAAAGAGAGCCTTGGAAAAAAGGTTGGAGAAGAAAATAAAGAAATAGTCGTTGTACATGGGAGTTATAAATACTCCCAGGAAGGTGAAGTCATGCAACAGCATATGTCAGAAGGTGGGCCATGAGACTAGAGAATGTTGGTATAACCCAATGGTGTAGAATGCATGACAGAAAACAACACTGCCAGTGGTACCACTAAACCAAATTTCACCTGAGATGTCACAACAATGAGGAATTAGAGGTTTTGGCAGGAAGGGTCGGCCACCTAAGTAATGGGGCAATGACCAACCAAAGCTATGGAATATTGCCCAATAGAGGCAATGAGAGTCTTGTTACTACTATGGTAGGTAGCAGTAGGGATATATAACCAGATCTAACTGTGAGTTATGGGTATGCTATAGGGCTAAAAGGGGAATGTGGACACTGGAGAGTAGCAAGAAATGGAAGCGATAGTACTACCCCATGGACAGCAACCACCGACACCCGCAACAGTGGGATCAGTTGAGATACTTGTGAAAGTCACAAGGCCAATAGCTAGAGCAAAAAATCAAAGAAGTTTTTTACCAAGAGGTGCCAAGTAAGGGTGTTTTAAATGTAATCAAGCATGGGTTAGAACCACAAGTAGACTGTGATTGTTCAAACTGTACAATTGTGAAAGAATGTCTGGAAGAAACAGCAGTCTTAGCCATCACTAGGGCTAAAGCAAGGAAAGGTTAAACTGGGATGACCAGCAAAAGGCTAGGGAAGTAGCCTCGAAAGAAATTTGTAAGTTGTAGAAGTAGGAGTTAAAACAACTTAATTATGTAGATTTGCCATATGAGGTCTAGGGGAGTCAACCACTATATGCAAAAAAATAGTAGGATATGCCACTGACACAAATGCAGTTTGTTGGCTAGCATAATAGAGTTTGAATATATATGAATGATCTCAAGGCTCTCATGAGTTATTTGGTATTAGCTAAATCCCCATTACAATTAACTTTGGAGCAAATCCTTGATTTGATTCTAGGATTCAAGGAAAAGCTCATAGCAAAGATTATATTGAATCAAGGAAAAGTATGGAAGCACTATGATATTGATAGTAGGCAGACTTCCTATTATCCCCACACAATCAAAAGAAGTGGTGGATTACAAAGTGCCAACTATTCAAGTGGAATACTTGGGCAATAAATTTGATGATGTATTATTAGATGGTGGTTCAAGAGTAAATATTATACCTGAAGAGTTGTATTTGGAACACAGATTACAAGGACTTGATCCAACACCGTTTCAAGTTAAAACTGGCTAACCAATGGAGACTTTAGCCTTTGGAGATCTTGAAAAATCAATTTATTCTAGTTGCAAGGTTAAAGCTCAAGGTAAGCTTTGTTGTTCTCTACATAGAACGTCTAGGAGATTCATATAACATGTTGTTGCGAAGACCATCATTTTGATTATCTATGCTGAAGCAAGATTGGGATTCGAATACAGTAATCATTCCTCATGGTGGTAAGGAGGTTAAGTTAATTATAGTCAATCAAGTGGTAATGAAACCAAAGTGCCATCCATTGATTGCCTCATACAATAAATGTTGAACCTAAGATTGAAGATGATGAAGAGAAACTCTTTTTACAAGCTAATCCTACCATTGTACCAATTTTTGAGGTAGATGTTGAGAAGATTCTGTTAATATGTTTATAGCAATACCGTTGTAGGCAATAGGTTTACTGCTACACAAACAGTGACCTGATGCAGCAGGACACTAAATTGGATATAGAAAGCAATGATAACCCTAAAGGGAGTAAGGGAACTCATATGGAGACTTTCAAAAATCAAGTCTTCATTGGAGTTAGAGGAGGATCTTGATAGCGCAAGCTAGCAAGCCATTATTGATGCTAAGCTGAAATATGAATATACTATGTGCAAGTCAACTAGAGTGCTTGAAGATGATGTTCAAAAAGTGTATTCGGATGCTGAATTAAGTTCTAAAACCATAAAGGTGTATATTTTTTAAGGAAAACTTCAAGTAGTAGCAGTTGATTAATGTGTGCAAACTATTCTAGGATATTTTTAGTAGACTAACATAAAGGGATTTGATCCAAGGGTGTATCACCATAGCATCAACTTGAAGGTAGCTGCTTTGAAGCTTGCATTTTGTAACTTTGTTTCTAGCGCATGACATTAATATACAAAGCCACTTTGATTTTGATGTTAAAAATTTCAACATCACAACCCTTTAGTTTATTGTACCTTGCATTGTCCAATGCCACAAGGAGAAGGTGGTTCGAAGAGATGAACTGGGTAAAGAGAGAGCGTAGGGGTAGCACTAGGACGAAGAAGCTTAGTTAATGGCTATACATGAGTATGAACAGGCCATACAACAATTTGAAGTTGATATGGCAATTGTCAAAAGAAAGGATACAATCGAGGGCGGTTGTGGAGAACTGGTTGATGCAACTATTGATGACTAGCCATAGGAGGTGGTGAGAGGGGAGTCAAGATTCGAAGCTTTGTGGCATGATATCGAGGACACCATGTGTCAATTCTCCCAACCCCAACCCCAATCTCACTATCCCAATCCCAACCTTGCCACCAATCCCAAATCCATCCTTGCCATGCACAATAACCTCATTGCCCAACACAATCACCCTTGCACTTGATCTTCTAGTCCCTTCCCTTGAGGGGACTCCTGGGCCTATCTTTCATGGCCTTTACACTGTAATTTTACAATGGCATGTTCACTCATCACATTGCACAAATTTATACTATAATGAGAAATGGAAATGTAAAAATTTGCTAGATGTGTTTATTACAATGTTTTGGTGGTATTATCTTTCTTATGTCCACAATATACTTTAAATATTTGTTTTTTTTAATATATATGTAACTTTTTTTCCAAAAATCGTTTTGGAATGTTTGAAAAATAATTTTGATATTTGTGGAATTATTATTTTTATTGATATGGCTCGAGAAATTGTCACTTTCTAGTAGCAAAGTGGATTAGTTGTGAGTTTCATTAAAATAGATTGGAGTGAATATCATTTTCCAATAGTAATGTTTTGCTGTCACATTTCAACCATTTCTCTCATTGAGGCAAACAAAAGGTGGTGAAATCCTCTATTTTGAAATCTTTGAGTGTTCATTTCCTCCTCTTTTCCCTCCCCTTGACATTGTTTGGAGTTTCTCTTTGTCTTCTATCAATTTTACTGCATGTTTCTACTCTCCATCTTCCTACTCCATGGAAGCGTATGCTCGGTGTCGAAAACCTAATGCTTCCATTAAGCCCATAGTCACTTATAATACACTTAATGAGCAAGATAGCTAGGGTTCAGCCCCACATATAGAACTAGTATGACTAATGTACTAACCACACAAAGGGAAAACATAATGTATGAAGTGTGAATCCATGGCTAACACCTGGCACAAAGCCCAATGGATGGTTGGCACAACCATGACTTGAACCCTTGTATAATCCATGGTGTCAAATGCCTTATCTAAAAATAAAAATTGACATATATAGTGAGAAAAATTATACCTTACTCACAGCCTTGCACCATGAAGTACGCCACAAGGAGTAACAATAAGTAGTGCCTCTCTTGTAGGATACTTATAGCCCTTTAAATGGTTGCATAATCCCCTCAAAAGATAGTCACAAAACATAAAGGCATACAGAGTAAGTATGATGGAAAAAAAACAAAGTCTAATAGTGGAACAAGAGAGTGTCTCAGGAGTTGTGAAGCTCATGAGCATCATGAGAGTCAGTAATAGAATGTTCTTGTGTATGCTACTCATGAGATACAAGAGGAAAAACATCCATGTCATGAATCCTATCAATTGTAAGCTCCCTAATCTTTACTCGTTTACTGATATCATGCAATACATAATTAATATCATCCTTGACAACATTAAGATCTAAAAGACTCATTTTCAACATTATCAATCTACTTAACACTTTGCAACCTATTAATCATGCCCAAAAGTTCATCATACTCAATCTGCATCCCATCGAGCTTCTCCTTGAGCATATCCTATTCATGAATCAATGCTTCCACATTTTCAAAAACAAATGACTGCTGCAACACTGCATAGGACAGAGAAATAACCTGAGATATCCTCATAGCAATAGAAACCCATTGATCATGCAGAACCCTAATCAAAGTAGTCCTCATAGGAGCCAAATCATGTTGCATAAACACAAAACCATCCAAATAAACTTCCATGTCATTCAATAGTTGCTTCTTCTCAACCTTAAGCAAGGTTCCACAACTAAGCATTCAGAAGAATCCTCTAAGCTTTGAGATTGGCATTCTCTTGAGACACTAAATCGAGCTCACTTTGAAAATTTTGCTTGCATAGTGGTTGTCCACTCCTTGAAAGCATCCGAGGATATCTTACACTTAGAAAATATATCACCATAATCATCAATTTGTATCCTCAAAGCATCCACTTCACTAGCATGCAACTCCTTCATTTTATCCTTGCCTTCTTGAGCTTCTTGGCTTGATCCATACGGCTTTTGTGCTAGTGGGAGCATCATTGAATGTTTGACAGATATTGAGCAAGTGGTTTATGTTATTGAGCTTTGAGTCGTTTGAGATTGGGATCTTCTTCACTTGGATGTTGCATGGTTGATATGCCGTGGTCTACATACACGTACTTGGGCTGATTTGGGCTTTGCACTCCTTGAGCACACACCTCTTTGTGTCAGGTCTTGCCAGTGTTGTGTACACTTTGCCCTATTACATAAGGGATGTGTCGGCTTATTGACAGATTCATTTGACATGCTTGGGTGTTTGCTCAATGTCCATATGACTATCATATGCTAATTTATGTCCGCTTGATGATGGTTATGCTTTGACAGTCCGTGGTTGACTTGGTGCATTGATTTTGCCTACACTTTGATCTCATTGTACCTGACTGTAATTTATTACAGCAAGTAGTTATGTATGGACTAATGTGGAATTTTAATGCTGAATCATCTTGATTTTATGTACTTTTGATGGTACTTGGTAGGCAATATCATTAGCTATCATTTCGTGGTCATTTTACCTTGGTTTTGGTGGTATTTTGGCTGTTTAAGCAAAAAACAACAAGCAATTTTGTAATGTCTGCACTGTTTTGGACTGCATTATGGGTTCTTCTTCCACTGATAGTGATATCTTCAACATCATTAAGCTTGATGGTACAAATTATGCCTATTGGAAGAGCCAAGTTTGGTAGGTAGTATTGGTGTAGAAATCGCAGATAAAGCCGCTAAGGATGCATGGCGAGTAGCCTGAAACTATGACTGATGATGAATGGGATGAGTTTGATGAGTTATGCGATTCCACCCTCATCTTGTCTCTCACTGAATAGGTGCATTACAATGTGGTTGAGGAAGCACAGAGTGCTTGGCAGCTTTGGGATAAAATTAAGAATCTCTATGAGAAGAAAAGTCCAGCAAGTCAGATGTATTGGCTGAAGCAGCTTATGGACCTGCGCATGAAGGAGAGTATGACAATATCTGCTCCTTTGAGCCAGTTCCATGCTATTCTCAAGAACTTGACGTCGCAGGGTATTACCTTTAATGATGAGGTTACTCCATTGTTTTTGCTTGGGACTCTAAGTGAGTCATGGGATGTATTCCGCACTGCCTTATGTGCTCCTACTACTATTTTGAACTTGCCTGATGTAGAGAGTGCTCTTCTACAGGAAGAGATCAACCGTAAGAACTTGGATGCCTCTCATGTGTCACATGCTTTGACTATTAGAGGCAGAGATGGTAATGGCAAGAATGACCATGGGAATGGCCGTGGCAGAGACTTGCAGAAGTCTAGGTCTAAGTCGCATGTTAAGTCACACAGCAAGTCTCGTGGGAGAAATGCTAATGTGACATGTCATCATTGCGAGAAAAAGGGTCATATACGCCAACAGTGTCATGAGTTGTGTAATGAGAAGTGCAAAGAGAAGGGGAAAGACAAAGTATAGGAAAAGTCCTCTGATCGCAGCATTATGCCTAACGAAATCCAGTGTGAAAATCGAGGAGATAAATGTCATGCAAATGGATGACTCCCATGAGGAGTACATACTTGCAGCTAGTTCTTGTGATGCTATGTCATTGACCGATGTTCACTCTATGTATGTGCAGTGCTGTCTTTTGGATTCTGGTCATTTCATGTCACACCATGCCGTGAGTGGTTTCACTCCTACCGCACTGTCTTTGGTTCAGTTCGCTTGGGTGATGATAGGTCACTTACTATTGTTGGCATTGGGGATGTACGGCTGCAGTTCTCTACTGGCAATACTTTTTTGTTATAGAATGTACATCATGTACCTACACTTACACGCAGTCTTATGTCTACAGGGCAGCTTGATGATGCTGGGTTTCATGTTTCATTTGGGGATTCTGCTTGGAAGATAACCCGTGGCAAACTTGTGCTTGCTAAAGGTGCCAAAGTTGGCAGCCTCTATCATCTTGTAGTTGATGGGTCCTCTATTGACCATGTTTTGTCAGTAGGCTCCATCCCACATGTATCTCTTTGGCATGCGCATTTGGGCCATATGTACTTGAAAGGAATGAAAATGCTTTCTAGTTTGCAATACTTACCACCCCTTGACTACGCATGTTTTGATTCATGTGAGCATTGTCTTTATGGCAGATAGACTAGGAATACACATAAGAAGTCTGGTAGGACACACGAGTGAGCCCCTGGCATTGATATATTCGGATGTGTGTGGGCCCATGCCCTATCAGTCTATGGGTGGTGCAAAGTATTTTGTGACTTTCATTGATGGTTTATCACATAAAGTCTAGGCTTACCCCCATTAAGCTTAAGTCCGATGTCTTGGCTGCATTTCAGAGATTGCTTGCATTTGTTGAAAACCAGATTGGGCATAGGTTGAAATGCCTTAGGATTGACAATGGGGGAGAATATGTGACACGTGCTTTTGAGCAACTATGTGACGAGAGGGGTATTAAGCATCAATTGACCACCCCCTATACCCCACCCCAGAATAGTTTGGCTGAGCGGATGAATAGAACCATCCAGGAGCGTGTACGCAGTATGCTTAGCCATGCAGGCTTACCACAGAGCTTTTGGGATGAGGCAGCCAGTACAGCTATGCATGTCATAAATAGATCACCTTCTAGTGGTTTGGATTCCCAGGTTGCAGAGGAGGTATGGACTGGGAAATCTCCATCTTATGCGCATCTACATGTCTTTGGATGTGAGGCATTCTGCCATGTGTCCAAAGACAAGCATACTAAGTTGGATCCTAAGAGTGTCAAATGCATTTTCCTTGGCTATGGGGATGTAGGTGAGATGAGTTATTGCCTTTAGGATCTATAAGCGTGAAAAGTCATCCATAGCCATGATGTAGTCTTCCATGAAGACAAGATGCATAGGCAGCCTGAGAAGGTGGTAGAGATACGCAGGGTTATATTCTAGGAGGAGCCACATGCTCATGCACAACCAGTTGGATAGCATGCAATAGTAGTTGGTACACATGGCCAAGGTGTTGGACCAGCCGCAGAGCCTACTGTGAGACAATCTACTAGAGATAGATGTCCGCCTGATAGATTTGAGCCCTCGATGCATTATGTATTGGTTACAGATGCAGGAGAGCCTCTCACCTATAATGAGGCTATGTACACGGATGATAGTCACTCCTGGGAGAGAGCTATGCAGTCTGAGATAGACTCCCTGCACAAGATTGTGACTTGGGATTTGTTTGCACTGCCTCAGGGCAAGAAGGCTTTGCCATGTAAATGGGTGTACAAGCTTAAAAGTACCCCTGGAAACCCCAACCCGGCTTATAAGGCAAGACTTGTTGCTAAGGGTTTTAAACAGGAGCATGGAGTTGACTTTGATGAAGTCTTTTCTCTTGTGGTCAAGATGACCACCGTACGCTTGGTTTTGGCCTTAGTCACGCAGCTTGACTTGGACTTTACCAGATGGATGTCAAGACTACATTCTTGCATGGGGATTTGCATGATGAGATATACATGGAGCAGCCTAAGAGCTTTGCAGAACCTGGCAGGGAGCACCTAGTGTGCAAGTTGAAGAAAAGTCTTTATGGCTTGAAGCAGGCACCTAGGGAGTGGTATCATAAGTTTGATGCCTTCATGCAGTCACAGGGCTATAACAGAAGTGCTATGGATCCGTGTCTTTACACGAAGAAAGCCCATGATGGCTCATTGCTTATTGTGGTACTTTATGTGGATGATATGCTGATAGTAGGGAAAGCTCATGATGAGCTGGATGCTCTTAAATCTCAGCTAAAGAAGAGCTTTGAGATGAAGGATTTGGGACAGGCCTCTCACATTCTTGGTATGCGCATTAAGCACGACAGGCATCAGGACTACTCTACCTCTCACTGAGGGAGTACATTCATAAAGTCCTTGAGCATTTCCGCATGCAGGATGTAAAGCCTATTAGCTGTCCATTACCTTCTTATGTGAAGGTTTCACAGGCCGATTGTCCACAAACGGATGACCAAAGGGCCAAGATGGTCAAGGTCCCTTATGCATCAACCGTGGGTAGTTTGATATATGCCATGATAGCCACTCATCTAGATATTGCCTTTGCAGTTGGTGTTGTGGCACGCTATATGGCTACACCTAGCAAAAAGCATTGGGATGCCGTAAAGGGTATCATGAGATACCTGAAGGGTATAGTAGATATGTGTATTTGCTATGGCAGCCAAGATACAAGAGTTGTGGGCTACATAGACTCCGATTATGTAGGATATGAAGATAGTAGGAAGTCCACTTTCGACTATGTCTTTACCTATGCTGGAGATGTTGTTTCTTGGATGTCCAAGGTCCAGAAGTATACGGCTCGCTCTACCACTGAGGCTGAGTATGTTGCGGCCACTGAGGCTTGCAAGGAGGCCATATGGTCAAGCCGTTTGGTTCATGACCTTGGGATTGATACTATACCTACGTTGCATTTGGAGTGCTATTCAGCTAGCCAAGAATCCGGTCTTCCATGCGAAGACAAAACACATTGAGGTGAGGTATCACTTCATACGTGGGGTCATGGAGGACAAGTCTGTTGACCTTGTCAAGATCTCCACTGATAAAAATCTTGCAGATCTGCTCATGAAAAGCCTCACTACTAAGCGCTTTGCCTTCCTCAGGAGATTGATGGGCGTTGGATGAGATGATGTTTTTCCTCATCATGTTGTACATGTGTACATTGTACTATCTTTTCTTTTTCTTTTCACTCCTCACTGGGGCAAATTCACCTTTAAGTGGGAGGTTGTGGGGGTAAAGGCGCCTCTGCCTAGCCGCCCGTATATTACTACACTGACAGTACCTGCCACTGCACACTACAAGTGGTGGGCACCCATCACCGTCACTTTATTATTTATTCTTTTAGTGAAATTTTGAATAAAGAAAGGCTCAGTCACACATTGTGACTGTTGGCGTTCCCATTTGTATCTCTCTCTCTCTTCTTACTCTTGCTCTCCGCCATAGCTCACTTCTAAGCAAGCTTCGATCCTTCTCACCTTTCATGAGGTTGACCTTCCTGCATACATGTAATGCACTCCATATATTAATGAGCATATTTAAGTAACGTTGGCCACCATAAACCAGCTTGAAGAATCTTCTTGCCTATAATCTAACCAGTCCCGCATGTGCCTCATGTAGTACAGTGGGCTGTTCTTCAACAGTTAAACCATCTTCTCAAGACATTGTTAATGCCCCTTCTATAAAGCACTCCCATAATAACCTGAAAGTGTCTGCTATATAGTCCCAACCTTCTACTATGATCTCTTAACAAGTCTGCAGACACATCACTCCATCAAGCAGAAATTTCATCCTTTTATCATAGAAAAAGTTGAATTAATGTACCTGAATACCGAATAGCTCTCCATCAGGTAATTGATCATTTACCCCTTGTGTAGGGTCTACGGATTCAATCTTGCTCAATGAATCAGCTATATTGCATGACCTTTACCCAATATATGCACTATTTTATACTCAAACTCTTGCAAAAGAAGTATCCACTTGCCAATCTTCCTATAAATTGTGGTTTATTAATGAGGTATAATAAAGCTTGATGATCCACATGAAAAATTACTTGATTCCAAAGTAAATAATATCTACACTTTTGTAATGCAAATATCATTCCAATGGCTTCTTGAAAGGGATGAGAGGATTGAAAGACCATGCATGAGCTATGGCGGAGAGCAAAAGCAAGAAAAGAGAGAAAGAGACAAATGGGAACTCCAACAGTCACAATGTGTGACCGGGCCTTCCTTTATTCACTAGTCACTGAAAGAATAAAGAATAAGTGTGACGGTGACGGGCGCCCGCCACCTGCAGTGTGCAGTGGCGGGTACTGTCAGTGTAGTAATACACGGGGTGGCACGGAGGAGGCGCCTTTACCCCAACAACCTCCCACTTAAAGGCGAATCTGCCCCAGTGAGAGAGAAAAGAAGAGAAAAGAAAAGACAGTACAAATGTACATAGGTACAAGGGATGAGGAAAGGCAACATCTCATCCAACGCCCATCAATCTCCTAAGGAAGGCAAAGCGCTCAATAGTGAGGCTTTTCGTGAGCAGATCTGCAAGATTGATGTCAGTGGAGATCTTGACAAGGTCAACAAACCTGTCTTCCATGACATTGATCTTAGCTCCGCTTTGATACCACTGCTGCGCAGATCGGACGCTATATGCTCACGTAGTGAATGCCGGAAGGTCCCCAAGAACAATGAACTCTACTTTTTGCACAAGTTACAAGGTAAAAAGCATGAACGACAAGAGCAAGAGACCAATTGGGTGCAATCTCCCCCCATGCCTTGTGTGAGTGCTTCACAAAGCATGTATTTTATGTATATTTCATCTTCATGCTCAATAATAGCCCAATTTACAAAAATATATCAAGCTTTTAGCTTTTGAGTTTGCTTTTACAAAAATAGAAATAAAGCTAATGGACGGTGCCCAAAGAGTCTGGCACGCCCAATACAATGTCCAAATAGAAATAACATAACCGTGCGCATGGGCGCATACAAAATAATAATAAATAATCGATGCCTCAATAAATAAGCATGACAAAATATAGGCATGGTGCCTATCAAAATATAATCCATAGATCGAATACTCGCAATCCTCCAATGCTTTCCTCCACCACTGCTGCTATCTCTACACATCATGGAAGACCGGATTCTTAGCCAACTAAATAGCACTCATAGAATCTGAATGCAGTGTAGGAACAGCATCAATCCCAAGGTCAGAAACAAGATGGCCTAGCCAAATAGACTCCTTGCAAGCCTCAGTGGCTGCAACATACTCGGCCTCAGTGGTAGACAAAGCCGTACACTTCTGCACCCTAGACATCCAAGAAACAGCCCCTCCAGCATAATGAACACATAGCCAGAAGTGGACTTCCTACTATCTACATGTCCTGCATAGTCGGAGTCAGTGTAACCCACGACCCCTGTATCCTGGCTGCCATAGCATATAGACATATCTGCAGTGCCCTTCAGGTACTTCATGATACCTTTCACGGCATCCCAATGCTTCTTGCCAGGTGTAGCCATATAACGCTCCACAACACCAACTGCATGCGCAATATCTGGACGAGTGGCTATCATGGCATACATGAGACTGCCCACTGCTGATGCATAAGGGATCTTGGCCATCTCGGCCCTCTGCTCATCTGTCCTGCGGACAATCGGCCTGTGAAACCCTCACATGAGAAGGCAAAGGACAGCCCGCAGGCTTTACGTCCTGCATGCGGAAGCGCTCAAGGACTTTATGGATGTACTCCCACTATGAGAGATACAAAAGCCCCTGATGCCTATCATGCTTAATGCGTATCCCAAGAATATGTAAAGCCTATCCTAGATCCTTCATCTCAAAGCTCTTCTTGAGCTGAGCTTTCAGAGCATCAAGCTCTGCATGAGCTTTCCCTACTATCAGCATGTTATCAACATAGAGAACCAAAATCAGTAAACTGCCATCACGGGCTTTCTTCTTGTAAAGACATGGATTCATAGCACTCTTGCTGTAGCCCTGTGACTGCATAAAGGCATCAAACTTATGATACCATTCCCTAGGTGTCTGCTTCAAGCCATAAAGACTCTTCTTCAATTTGCACATTAGGTGCTCCCTGCCATGTTCTGCAAAGCCCTTAGGCTGCTCCATATAGATCTCGTCATGCAAATCCCCATGCAAGAATGCAGTCTTAACATCCATTTGATAAAGATCCAAGTCAAGTTGCGCGACCAAGGACAAGACCAAGCGTAGGGTAGTCATCTTGACGACAGGAGAGAAGACCTCATCAAAGTCAACTCCATACTCCTGCTTAAAACCTTTAGCTACAAGTCTAGCCTTATAGGCCGGCTTGGGGTGCCCAAGGGTACTTTTCAGCTTGTACACCCATTTGCATGGCAAAGCCTTTTTGCCCTTAGGCAAGGCAACAAGATCCCAAGTCATATTCCTATGCAAGGAGTCCATCTCAGACTGCATAGCCCTCTCCTAGGAGTGACTGTCACCCTTGCGCATAGCCTCATCATAGGTGAGAGGCTCTCATGCATCCGTCAACAAGACATACTTCATAGAGGGCTCATAGCGATCAGGTGGACGTCTATCTCTAGTAGACCGTCTCACCACCACAGGCTCTGCTGCCTGCCCAACTGCCTGTCCAACACCCTGGCCCTGTGTAGAAACTGCTGCAGGCTGTACTATTGGCTGTGCTGGAGCCCGAGGCTCCTCCTGAAAGATCACTCTATGGATCTCAACCACCTTCTCAGGCTGCTTATGCATTTTTTGTTCATGGAAAACTACATCATGGCTGCGTACTATTTTCCGCGCCTACGGATCCCATAAGCGATAGCTCATCTCTCCTGAATCACCATAGCCAAGAAAGATGCATTTAATGCTCTTTGGATCCAACTTACTCCTCTTATCCTTGGGCACATGGCAGAATGCCTCACATCCAAAGACACAGAGATACGCATAAGAGGGTGGCTTACCAGCCCAAACTTCCTCTGCAACCTGGAAATCCAAACCACTAGAAGGTGATCGGTTTATGACATGCACTGCCGTACTAACTGCCTCAGCCCAAAAGCTCTATGGTAGGCCTACATGGCTAAGCATAGAGCACACACGCTCCTGAATAGTCCTGTTCATGTAGTCAGCTAAACCATTCTAGGGTGGGGTGTAAGGGGTGGTCAACTAATGTTTAATACCCCTGTCATCACACAACTGCTCAAAAGCACGTGAGACATATTCTCCCCCATTGTCAGTCCTAAGGCATTTCAACCTGGTTCTCAACAAGAGCAAGCCAACGCTGAAAGACTGCCAAGGCATCGGACTTCTGCTTTATGGGATAAGCCCACACTTTTCTAGAAAACTCATCAATGAAGGTAACAAAGTACTTCCATAGACATACAAGGCATGGGCCCACAAACATCGGAATGCACCAAAGCCAAGGGCTCACACATGCGTGGCCTACCCGATTTCTTATGCATAGACCTATTCTGCTTACCATAAAGACAATGATCACATGAGTCAAAACATGCATAGTCTAAAGGCGGAAGATACTGCAAACCAGAAAGCATTTTCATTCCCTTCAAAGACATATGCCGCAAACAGGCATGCCAAAGTGATACATGTGGGATAGAACCCACTGACAAAACATGATCAACTGTAGGACCATCCACTACAAGAGAATAGAGGCTGCCAGCCTTGGCACCTCTAGCCAGTACAAGTCTGCCTCTGGTAATCTTCCAGGCAGAGTCTCCAAAGCCAATGTGAAACCCTGCATCATCCAGCTGACCTGCAGACATAAGGCTACGCGTAAGCGCAGGTACATGATGTACATCCCTGAGCACAAAGAACTGCCAGTGGAAAACTGCAATTGTATGTCACACTGCCCACAATAGCCAAAGACCTGTCATCTCCAAGCCTGACTGACCCTGATACAGTGCGGTAGGAGTGGAACCACTCACGATAAGGCGTCACATGAAAAGACGTGCCCGAATCCAAAAGCCAACACTGTGCATATATGCTAGGAGTCTCAATCGACCTGTGAGCTGTCAAATGAACTAGCTGCTAAGACAAACTCATCACCATCAGATGGCTCCTTAGTCTGCGTAACATTGATCTCTTTGATCTTTACATTGGACTTCGCAAGTACAATACTGCGATCAGAAGACTTTTCCTGCACTTTATCCTTCCCCTTGTCCTTGCACTTCTCATTGCGCAACTCATGACACTGTGGTCTGACATGGCCCTTTTTCCCACAATGATGGCAAGTGACATTAGCACTGCGCCCACGCGACTTACTACGCGACTTTCCACGAGATTTGGACCAACCCTTCTGAGAGTCACGGCCACGGCCATTCCCACGGTCATTCCTGTCATTCCTGTCTCTAACTGTCAAAGCATGAGAAACACGAGAGGCATCCAAGTTCTTCCTGTTGATCTCTTCCTGCAGAAGAGCACTCTCTACATCAGACAATTTCAGCTCAGTAGTAGCAGGAGCACACAAGGTAGTACGAAAGACATCCCACGACTCTCCAAGAGTCCCATCACATGGAACTGGCTCAAATGAGTAGACATCGTCGCATTCTCCTTCATGTGCAGATCCATGAGTGCTTGAGCCAATACATCTAACTAGCCGGGCTCTTCTTATCATAAAGATTCTTGATCTTTTCCCATCACTGCCATGCGGTCTGTGCCTCATCCACTACATTGTAATGAACCTGCTCAGTCAGAGAGAGTATGATTGTGGACTTACAGTATGCATCCAAGTCAAACCAATCATCATTGCTCTGATACCAATTGAAAGGGATGAGAGGATCGAAAGACTATGCACGAGCTATGGTGGAGAGCAAGAGCAAGAAAAGAGAGAGAGAGACAAATGGGAACTCCAACAGTCACAATGTGTGACCGGGCCTTCTTATTCACTAGTCACTGAAAGAATAAAGAATAAGTGTGATGGTAACGGGCGCCCGCAAGAAAAGAGAGAGAGAGAGAGAGACAAATGGGAACTCCAACAGTCACAATGTGTGACCGGGCCTTCCTTTAACCATTAGTCACTGAAAGAATAAAGAATAAGTGTGATGGTGACGGGCGGTCGCCACCTGCAGTGTGCAATGGCGGGTATTATCAGTGTAGTAATACACGGGGTGGCACGGCGGAGGCGCCTTTACCCCAACACTTCTCTCTTAGTCATTGTGTAATTCTTCTCAGCCTCCTACTCTACTGCTGCTATTGTAAGCCTTCTACTTACGTAGCAGACAAGTCTAAACTATCCTACAACTCTTTCTTGCATTAAGACTACACCCACCAGAGTGTTAGATGCATCAACAATACATGAAATGGAATGTCCCACTGTGGAGGTTGTAAAATCAGTGCCACTAGAAGCATCTTCTTTAATACACCAAAAGCTCTATCTTGATCATGCCTCCATACAAACTAAACTTCCTTATTAGTAAGCAAAGTGAGCAGAGCAAATATATGAGCTAATACCAAAGATACCTACTACCCATTTCACTTGCCCCACAAAGCACATCACTTCTTGAATTGCTACATGCACAGCGGCTTTCTGAAGAACTGCTTGAATTTTCCTGGGGTCAATAGCCATACCTTCCTAAGAGATAATATGGCATCAAAGAACCCCTCTTTTAGAAGCAAAAAATTATTTAAATGGGTAAGAGACATCCCAAATTGATAGCATATTTCAGAATGTAGGCTAAGATGTTGCAAGTGGTCTACTATGTTGGCAAACACATAGAAATCATCTATAAAAACTCTCATAAAGGTAGTAAGATATGGATCAAATGTTCTGTGTGCTGCAACCTGAAACTCTAGTAGTCGATTCTTTAACCCAAAATTCATAATAGTACTTATAAATGTTCCCCGTTTACTTTTGAAAGCGGTTTTGTCCATGTCATCTGGATGCATTCGAATCTGATTGCATCTTGAGAAACCATCCAAAAAACTGTAGATCTTATGACCTACTACATCATCCAATGAAGAATGTATAAACAAAAGAGGGAATGGATCAATTATTGTTGCTCATTTAATTTTCTATCATCCACACAAACCTGTATCTTGATATTCTTTTTTGGCACCATTACAATAGGTGATCATTCTCTTTGAACTAAGTGTGGCATGGGTCTGCTTCAGAACAGGTATCTTTGTGTAAATTAGATGTCAAAAACTCGACACTAGAATGTTGTCAGGAGACCTTGGTAACTACGAACCCAAATTTTAGGTCGATCCTAGTGGGTTTGGGTGTGAACGTTTCGTTGCAAGGTGGACTCAAGAAACCCTAGGTGACAAACCCTGGAACATTCCATGGGATTGCTGGGCAGCGACACTTAGATTCGACAATGGATCGCTAAAACGTGATTGGATAGCCAATAGGCGAGCACGCTATATTTGGTATCAGAGAAAAACTTCATAATGTTAATGTATGGTTCGTAGACATATCTTAAATAGAATAACCTAAATGGTATGGTTGATTATCAGGCACCTTCTACACCCATCAATGTTGACATGCAAGAGAAGAAATTCCTTCTCAAGCAAATTAAGACACCCAAGTAAATGGTGGAGAAGGGATGGACATCGCACCAGCTGAGGCAAAGATATGGATTGAGTTGATGGATGATTATTTTTCTACTTCGGGGAACTGCTCCTACCAATCAAGCAATGATATCCAATAGTTGGCCATGCTCGATTATGGTGGAAGAAATAGTGCAAAGATCAAGGTATTTCTGAAGCCACTATCACTTGGGCTCGATTGAAAGATGATGTACGCAGACTATACCTTCCATCAACCTACCGAAATTTGAGGATGAATGAATTCTTCAAGCTCAAGCGGCTGGAATTAACCTTGGAATCCTACTAATCAAAGTTTGTAACCCTACTAAAATATGCACCAACAGGGCCTTAACGTTGAATTTTAAGTTCAATGAACGTAGGATATGTCACATGGAAATACCTCTATAGAGCATAAAAGTGTGCAAAAATTAATAGCGAATGAACAATGAGTCAAAACAGGGGATTGTAAAAGAAAAGAATGTATGATTCAAAGGGACAAATAGAGTTGTGACATGAAAGTGTATTTTTTATGAAGCAAAGGTGTGTTCACATGGAAAGACAAGAAAAGAGAAATTGCCATAAGGAGAAGGAAAGACCCCAAGTACAGGGTGAAATAAGATGAGTGGGTGGGGAAGGGACTCCAACAGTATATAGAAGCGACATTGCATTAGGTAATGATGTTTTCATGAGTGTATGTAGTAGAGAAATGTAGGGACACGTCCCCACACTTAAAAATTTTCAGATCAGTTTTCCTAATCGATATGGATATTGCAAAGAAAGTATCCAAGTTTTGCCATGGCTTGAACACTCCTCTAAACCATCGTCTTGAAGCAATGCGTCCAAAGGACTTGCAAGATGCATTACTTCAAGCAAAGCCAATCATCCAAGAACTTGGATCAGACAAAGATGACTCCCGAGATCAGGACAAGAGATGCCACACGTGGGGAGAGATAGGGCACATCCGTAGGAGATGTCCCTACTGTCAATGCTTCCATTGCAATGAGCTAGGACACGTCCAAGTAGACTACCTTGACTTAAGACCAGAAGATATGGAGCCCCCAAGAAAACGAAGCTACACATGTGCAGTCTATGGATATATAGAGGAATCAGATGAAGATGAAGACCTAGAACCCACTACACCTTATCAGGATGGCTAGAAATCCTAGAAGTTTTGTCGACATGAAATACAACTTGTATTGGAATAAACTTTACTCTTGTAACTATAGTTAAGTTGAGTAATATGAGTTGCATCTATTTTGAGCCTAGAATTTGCAAATGATTAGAGATATTGTGGTAAGGAATGACAGTTATAACTTGCAATGAATTTTCCTTAAGTCATTTCTTCTCAACTGATACAGATTGGGTCTTTCCAGAATGACGAAGTTTGGGAGTATTCTTTAATACCACAACAAAGCCAATTGACCATGGACCTCAGTCTAGGTCTAAAAAGAGGACAATTAAAAAACAAAGTCTCCGCAATAAAGGACCACTTTAATTTGCTGAAAGGATCCTAGGAAAATTTGGCCTAAAGAAGAAAATCCTGCCAAGGATGACCAAAAATCTTGTGACTCCAAGAGATAAAGCTGCGCTATTTCTATTGTAAGGAGCTAGGTCATTTTAAAAGGGAATGTTCAAAGCACCCTAAACACCAATGCTCCGAATGCAACAACATTGGACATAACTATGTCAATCGTCCCAAAAAAACTCAAAGAGAACTTGAACTTACAAGGGATGGAAGTGTACAAGCTCTAGTGATCCAGAATATACAAGGTACTTAGGAAAAACCTAGAAGATATCCATGAGATGTGACTACAATAAACTCTTCTCTTGAAATCCAGATTCGGATAGATCTAATGCAATAAGTTTTTGTATCACAAGACCGCATGCTTATGAGTGATCGGAGTGGCACAGCAAATGCATGGTGGGTCCTAACCCATAGGCCTTAAGCCCCAGTAATGCTTATCTTCCCTAGTTCTTCAGAGATGAGGACATCTCGAGTTCTCTAAGGGGGAGAGGATGTAACATCCCGCCACTCCCACATACAACCCCCCTCCCAAATTTTTAAAAAAATGAATTTATTCTTTTTTCATTTTCCTCCCTGCCATCGCTGGCAAGTGGTGAGGGGGGAAAAAGGAAGTTGACGTGGAGGGGAGAGTGGGCGATGGCGGCGAGGAGAAAGGGAAAGACGACACGAGGAGGGAGTGGTGGATGACGTAGGGGGAGGTCGCTAAGGTGGAAGATGATTGAGGGAGGGGAGGCCACATGGCCAAGCATCCCCCTTGGGCATAACGACAGCTAGGAGGCCCAGACTCCTCGCCACCATGCACAACTCCACGTTCCCCCCCCCCCCCCCCCCAATCATAATAGAAAGGTACATAGGAAGCCTTGGAGGGCTTGGACCTACTGCTGGCCATGAGGGGGGGAGAGAGAGAGAGAGAGGAAGAGAAAGAAGAGAGGTGATTAGGAGGAGAAGAAGAAGAGAAGAAGAGAGGGAGAGAGAGAGGAGAAGAAGAAGAAAAGAAGAGAGGGAGAGAGAGAGAGAGAGGAGAAGGAGAGAGAGAGAGAGAGAGAGAGAGAGAGAGAGGAGAAGAAGAGAAGAGGGAGAGAGAGAGGAGAAGAAGAGGAGGAGAATAAGAAGAGAAGAAGAGAGGGAGAGAGAGAGGAGGAGGAGGAGGAGGAGGAGGAGGAGGAGGAGCCCTTCCCCTCCTTAGAGGGTGACCACATGCATTGCTCTTCTCCTCATCTCCTCGTGAATCTAATCCTTTTGAGAAGAATCACCCGGCACACCATCTCTCCGATGAGAGAAAAGAGTGATTTATAGGCTGGAAGTATAGCCCCAAAATGGAGAGAGGCATGCATCAGTAGTAATCCTGCATCCAACAATGGAGCCACCAGCCAAGGCGTTTGGATAATTCATATCCGAACATCCAAGTACAAATTGCCATCTCCACTAGTCATTGCGCATGAATTCAATTCAACAAGTAGCGTGAATTTATCTTTTTTGACAATTAACGAACCTAAAGGGGATCTTGGGTTAATTCTTTCCGCAACCATAGATGGCATCGCATAGATTTATGCATATGGCGCATTGAGGTTCGCACAAACCCATGTACTCAATTACTTTGCATCCTAGTGCTACACGATAAAGTCATATGTGTTATAAATAACATAAAGGTTACTTAAGGGTTATGCACATAGACGGTGCATGCATGGAAAAGATTATATGACACATGCATCAATGGTACACAAATTGACCTTGCGTTAAATTATGCGAGCTACTTGTTCATTGGGTTCTTGAAGTTATGGGACAATCATTAAGATTATAACTATGATGCCTTGAGATCCGTTCGATAGTAAATATGTTTATCAATCCTATTCGGGGTTAGGCTAGATGTAACAACAACCACCTTAAGGCAAGTGAAGAGCTTAAGGACTAGGAAACCCTAAGTCAAAGGAAAGACTGATGCCAAGTCACTTCATTCACAGGCCTAATAAAGCCAACTCTAAGAAGTTTGTCAATCTCTTCTTTCACGTGTTTAGCATAGTTTGGATACATGCGGTACCTTTTCTGCATGATAAGTCTAGCAACTACCTTCAAGTTGATTCTATGTTGGTACACCCTTGGATCAAATCCATTTGTGTCAGTACACTCCCAAGCAAAAATATCCTGGAATACTTTGCACAAATTAATCAACTGTTGTTGCTTGAAGTTTTCCTTAACAAATACTCACCTTTATCAGTTTAGAACTTAATTTAGCATCCAAATACACTTCTTGAACATGATCTTTAAGCATTCTAGCTAACTTACTCATAGTAGATTCATATTTAAGCTCACCATCAATAATGGCTTGCTGACTTGTGCTATCAAGATCCTCCTCTATCTCTAACAAAGCCTTTCCTTGCTTTTTGAGAGTCTCCATATCAGTTCCCTTACTCCCCTTAGGGTTATCATTGCTTTCTATATCCAATTTAGTGTCTTGATGTATCAGGTCATTGTTTGCGCATAGCAATAAACTTGTTGCATGCATCGATATTGATATAAATATATTATATTGAGTTTCCAGTCGAGCATCTAGAAATACAATAAAGTTCACATTCAACGCTACCTTTTCTATTGCATGATAGGTCTAGCATCTGCCTTCAAGTTGATTCTATGCTGATATACCCTTGGAACAAATCCCTTCATGTCAATATACTCCCAAGAAAAAATATCCATGAATTCTTTGCACATATTAATCAACTGTTGCTTGAAGTTTGGCAAGGTGGACGCTTCTTTTGCAAGCCATTGGCACAAATTAATCATTAGCTACTCTTACAAGAAGATTGGTAAGGAGGATGCTTCTTTTTCAAGAGTATAAGTATAAAATAGTACATAAATTGGGCAACGATCATGCAATAATTGATTCGTCGAGCAAGATTGAATCTGTAGACCCTACACAAGGAGTAAATGATCAATTGCCTGATAGAGAGCTATTCATTATTCAAGTACATCAATTCAATTTTTTCTATGATCAAATATTGAATTTTCTACGCTTGATGGAGCGATGCCTGCAGAATTGTCAAGAGATCATGGTGGAAAGTTACCATTGTGCAAAGCAGACACTTTCAAGTTATCAAGAAGATGATGTGAAACTGTTGAAGAACATCCCACTGTATTGCATGAGGCACATGCAGGACTTGAGAGGCGATCATTTCTCCTGTGAGATTATAGGCAATAAGATTTATTAAAGCTAGTTTATGGTGACCAATAGTGCTTAAAGATGCTCATTGATATGTGAAGGAGTGCATTATCTATATGTGGGAAGGTCATCCTCAACCTAGAGAAAGGATGATGCAAGATTATTTGATTTTGCCTCTAGAGCCTTTCCAAAAATGGGATATTGATTTTGTGGTTCCTATTAAACCAACAGCCCATTAGAGTAAAAATTAGTACATATTGGTATGTATAGATTATTGCACTAAGTGGGTTGAAGCTAAAGCCTTATGGGATGATAAGGCAGCAACTATAGCATAGTTTCTCTATTCCAATATAATGACCTGGTTTGGCTGCCCTACAGAGTTGGTAAGTGACCATGGTAAGCATTTTTTGAATGAGATGATTAAGGAGCTGACTTCTAAGCATATGATTTTGCATAAGAAATCAACACCTTACCACCCTCAAGCAAATGGGTAGGTTGAGAGTTCTAACACAATCTTGCTACTAATTCTTAAGAAGATAGTCACTGATAATCGTAAGGATTGGCACACTAGATTATATTCAGCAATATGGTCTTTTCGCACAACATATAAGGTGTCAATATGTTTAACTTTGTTTGAGTTAGTTTATGGCATTGAAGCACTGGTCCCAATGGAATTTTTACTTCCTAACTTGAGAGTGGCAATAAGTCATAGATTGTGTTATGCAAATTCAGTGCATGATAGGTTACAACAATTGATGCAACTTGAAGAGGATTGGATTATAGCTCATTATCATTCAGCAATGGTGCACTCAAGAAGACAGGCATGGGTCAACCAGCACATTAACAAGAAGATCTTTAGGGAAGGAGATCTTGTCACGGTATATAATTCAAAGCTCGATAAGCACCCAGGAAAATTGAAGTTGCCATATATAGGTCCATATGAGGTTGTCATAGATGTGGCCCAAGGATCTTTTGTTTTGGCTAAATTGCAAGGTGAGATAATTAAGCCAGTAATAATTGGATTCAAATTGAGGAGATTAGTACAAGCAGATTATGATGACTCAACTCAAGAGGCTCACAAAAAGTTGAAAGTTACAGCTAATTTGGTTCAGCCTTCCATAGTGTTGCTTGATACAACAAGTAATGGTTTTTTGCCTGATATGGCAGCCTATGATTTTTTTACTCTTATGATTATTTGTAGGTTTGCATGGGATAATTCTTTACTACATGGAGTACCACTCTATTACTATGAAATAGTGGGGCTGATGTTGTTATATTTCAGATTATTTTTGGTTTTCATGAGGAAGCTACTCCAATCTTGACTTTGTTGTATGAGGTGAGGGATATTTTGGAATTCTCTGTGGTCCTACTGCAAGCACTATGGCACTTATGAAGTGGTTGTATTATCCAAAACTAAGGCTTGGTCATGGGAAATTAGCTTATGATGGATATATATTTAATGGTTTTTAGAATCTATCATGACATGGGAGAATATTGTCATAGCATTGGTGGAGTATTCTTTGAAAGGACTCTTGACCACTAACCATGAATTTGTCAGCTCCTGATGCTCTTCCTCAAGCCCTTTTCGCCACTTATCTTCTTCTCCTTCTTTAGCCTTGAGCTCTGCTTTTAGCTCACCTATTTCTTTCTAGTAGCTCACCACTTGGCATGTTTTCTCAAGTTGGTAGGCTGCTAGTGTCTCCTTCTCAGCCTCCAACTTCACTACTACTATCTTCTTATCCTCCTTTCCTTTCTCTAGTTGCAAGTGAAGCTCTTTGATGTATTTGTCACAGCCTATGGAAGGTGACATAGCAGTGGGGATGGAAGTGGTGGAGGCCTCTATCTTTTGCCTTTTGGGGTCTTATCTCGACTCAGCGTCCACAGCCACCTGTCTCTTTCCAATCATTGGGGTTCGTGGGCTTACATCTCGGGCTGTCCCATCATGGGACATTGAAGCAACTTATTTGAACTGAAGCTATTTTACCATTGAAATTGTATGAATTCATCAAATTTTAGTTGGAGGAAGCCCAATTGAGGGGACAAAAGACACGCGTCAAAGTCATTGAGAGTACTTTGTGTAATCTGTATGTAACACACTTCCTCTTTTTTGGGAGTTTCACTCAGTGTGAAGTTGGAAAAGGGGAAAATATGGCAAAAAGGGCATGATGCCTGGCGCATGTATTTCGAGAAGCACATGTTCAGTAGTGCCATAGCTTGATTCAACAACTTCATCTTTCTTCTTATTCTCCATCTCTCTTGCAACCTGATTGTGAGTAGGTCATGGTTGGAGCCAACATGGTGAAAACTTGGCAAAAGAAGGTGCAAAAATTACATGTCAACAAGAGGACACGACAACAATTCGAGACAAGTTCATATGAAGAAGAGAAGTGGAGTGATAGATCTCCTGAAATTACTCCTTCATAGGCAAAGGAGACCACATTGAAAGCATCCTCAGCCCTATCCACTGATGAAGATGGTGAGTTGGCAACACCTATAGTAAATTGTACTATTTTTATGGTACATCATAGCCTAGCACTAGAGTCTAGCTTATGAAAATCGGCTTATTGTCTTTTGCTAAATTACCCTAGGAATCATGGAGTAATAATGTGCATGCAAAGCAGCAGCTTGCTATACTTAGGGAAAGTTGTAAAAATGGGAAAAAGTTGGAGATTACACCTTCTATTTTGTCTCAAGCTTTTTCTCTTGATCTTAATGACCATCCTAAACTTTGGATTTGCATGGATGGGGTTATGCAATAGGAGTTTGGGAAGGCAAAGGATCTAATGCTCAATTGAATACGGGTTATTCTTTACATGATGTATCTAATGCTAATGTGGGAAGTGCTCTGCCTTTTTATTTTTCTAAATGGTTGAATGATGATGCTAAGTATGATGTGGTTCATGAAGATGTGGTCATAACATGTATGCAAAAGAAAGTCTTATTTTGTAAGGTGAAAATGGAGACTATGTCCAAGCAATCTAGCTATATGCAACAGGGAAATAGTATGTCTCATCATAGGAAAGTATTGGCAGCAAGTTGTGTTCCTCATAACCTTGAGGAAGCATGTTCACTTGTGTCTAGATTGCATTGGTTTATGGTTGACACAAACGCATGTGGTGCTGTCAAATTGGATGTTTTTCAATCTTTAGATGAACAGTTGTCATGTATGAAGTCCTGAAGGGATACTATGCTCATTGAGATGGAATAAATGAAGGAGTTGCATGCTAGTGAAGTGGATGCTTTGAGGAGAAAAATTGATGATTATGGTGATATATTTTCCAAGTGTAAGATATTCTCGGCCACTTTCAAGGAGAGGACAGCCACTATGCAAGCAAAATTTCAAAGTGAGCTTGATTCAGTGTCTCAAGAGAATGCCAATCTCAAAGCTTAGAGGATTCTTCTAGATGCTCAGTTGGAACCTTTGCTTAAGGTTGAGAAGCAAGTGTTGAATGTCATGGAAGTTGATTTGGATGGTTCTGTGTTTATGCAATAGGATTTGGCTACTATGAGGACCACTTTGATTAGGGTTATGCATGATCAATGGGTTTGTATTGCTGGGAGGATATCTCATGTTATTTCTCGACTATATGTAGTGTTGCAGCAGTCATTTGTTTTTGAAAATGTGGAAGCATTGATTCACGAATAGGATATGCTCAAGGAGAAGCTTGATGGGATGCACAGGCTGAGTATGATGAACTTTTGGGCATGATTACTAGGTTGTAAAGTGTTAAGCAGATTGATCATGTTGAAAATCAATCTTCAAATCTTGATGTTGTCAAGGCTGATATTAATAATGTAATTACATGTTTTATTGATTCATCATTGATTAATTAATTGAATTTGTTGGTAGGTTGGTTTGTTCGTAGCTTTTGATTAAAGCTTTGGTTGATGTCTGCCACCGCTTAGAAGAATGAATGTTAGAGAACATTTTCTTGGGTTTATATTTTTATGGGGGTTGGATTTTTTGCAACTGCAGCTTTGGTGGAGGCAACCAAAATCTTTAGTATATATATTTTTCATACAAAACTCCATAGGTTGGGACTGGGTTGTTTTTAAGAGCTTCTTTTCCTTGATCCGAGTACAGAGATCATATATTACCTTGCAAACTAGCTAGGTGATCATGCCAAAAGAGTGCCCATAAGTGATCTGTTGTTGCTCCATTTTATCTGCTACCATCCGGGGCGTCTGTGCTAGTGAAACTGGGAGTTGGTCAGAGGCAAGCGTGTGGTATTGTCTCACACTTGGGGACTTGGTTCATGTACAAGGGGAGGTACTATGGGTGTGACTTAGGGAGATAGGTCTAAAGTGGAAACTCCCTAGGTGTGTCCCTTCTTCTGAATTGCTTAGAACCATAGTTACCATTTGCTTAAAATTGTTATGGTCTTTCAGGCGGTTTTTGCAATTGTTGTTGGTGCGCAAATCGGATGCTGGATGCGTATGTAGTGAGCGCCGAAAGGTCCCCAAGAACAAAGAACTCTACTTTAAGCTCAAAAATCAAGAGAACGATATAAGAGATGTTATGGAAGATATAGAATTTGTTGAGATTGTCCACATGCATAAATTGTGAGCATGAAGGTGTGTAGAGCTAGAAACATGGACATCAGATGGCACCTTCTAATAGCATGGATAGCAAGCACTTTCTTACCTAGATGGTTGCTTGGTATATTGTTGATGAAGAGGGCTGCAAATCATTGGCATCCTCAAGATCAAATGATGGAGGATATATGTAGCATTGCCATGGATTTATCATACTCTTATATCTTGTGACATCTACAAGCATTGTATTGTTTCTACTAAAATTTAGAAGATGGCACTAAAAGTTAGACAAACACTTGAGAACTTGCATGATATGAGGCAAAAGGACCAATTGGGTACAATCTCCCCCCATGCCTTGTGTGAGCGCTCCACAAGGCATGTATTTATAAATTTATTCATCTCAAAGCTCAAAAATAGCCCAATTTTACAAATAAGCATGCTTTAGCTTTTGTGTTTGCTTTTGTCCAAATAAAGAATAAAGTGGTTGGGCGGCCCAAGAGTCGAGATGTGCCCAAATATAATGTCCAATAATGAAATATTTAAATCATGCACCCCTGTGCACACAAAATAATAAATATTTGTCAAGCGCTTCAATAAATAAGTGCACCTAAATAAATATTAGTGCCACGCCTTTATTGGTAAGACGTGCGCCCATCAAAAATGATAATTTGAATACACGCTATCACCCAGTGCTTCCCAACGCCACGATTGCCTGCTCTACACATCAACTGAAGCATTCACAATTGTTAGAAAATAATAAAATTAAGCCGACAAAAGTGAAAACCTAGCTGTCTCCAGCTATAAAATAAATAAATAGGTTGGAACTCCGTCCTAACCTTAATTTAATACGAGTGTACTTTAAACTCATAAACGTCCATTAATTTAAATAAATAAATAGGTTGAAACTCCGTCCTAACCTTAATTTAATACGAGTGCACTCTAAACTCATAAACATCCATTAATTTAAATATGTATTTTGCAGAATCACCCATGTGCATATTAAATTAGCATGATGCCCGAAAAGGACAGGCATCCCCGTCAACTTCTCACACAAGGAATCCACCTTGTGTATGAGCCCCGGCAAATAAATACAATTTTACGGAATCCACCGCAAAACCTCACAAAATCCACCGTGGAATATGCCTCCTAGCATCAGTTGTCCAGGTTGGTGATCTCTTTCCTTCAATATGGTATTTATGTTATTATTTTAGGTATGTGTGTGTATGTGTGTGTGTGTGTGTGTGTGTGTGTGTGTATGTGTGTGTGTGTGCGTGTGTGTGTGTGTGGTTTATTAGTAGTTTATCACCATAATTATTATTATTAGCAAGTTTATGTTAGTAAGCTTGCATATGTATGTTGGTAAGTTTATGTTTATTATTAGAGAGAGAGAGAGAGAGAGAGAGAGGAAAATTACTCATTATTTGTTAATTATTAGTTTCATTGATCGATTATTGATTAATTAATTGAATATTACTTAATTATGGACTCTCTTTCTCTTTACACAAGTGTGGGGATAGAGAGAGAGACAGAAATAGAGATTAATTAATAATTATTAGCTTTATGGATTTTAATTAATTGATAGATAAATTAGGTATGGAAGAGAAGATTTCAATAATATTGGGATTTAAATATATGTTTATTTTATTATCTTCTGCACTAATTTTAAGACATGGAGTGGAAGATTATGTACTAATTTTAAGGTATGTATTATATTTTCAATCCGTATAGGTACTAGGATGGAGCCATATATCTTGAAATCAAAAGTAGGGACTACAAATTTCTATACATGTGTTCTTCGTGGATAATCAAGTATCAAGTAATGATTTCTAGTGAAGGATATTATATGGTGTGCACCCTTGGACCGTGGGGTCCATCTTATACATGCAAATGAGATTAGGCAATGAGGCTATTTGTCCTAGAGAAAAAGCCTCATTCAAATTGAAAAGTCAATTCATTGGTAGTTGTAGCGTTCAGTGTACTAGGGGCTAAGTGATAATGCTATTTATTCGTGACTTTCATTATTGAGAGATAGATCCATCCTTTACTTTGCTCATTGCAATTCGTGAGGTTGGTATGCACATAATACTTTAATGACATTAAAAAAACCCTATTATTGATGTTTTCAAACTTTGGGAGTTTTTTAGTGTGTGGGTTATAGTTTTATTAGCAGGAATGGGGATTGTTGCATTGTCGTAGGGCATGATTTTCTAGGGAAGGATGTTGTGTAGTGTGCACAAGCAATGAGACTCTTTATCCCATGAAAAAAAACCTCATTCCAATTAAAAGGCCAACTCATTGGTCACTGTAACATTAGGTACATCAAAAGATCCATACTCGACTTTGCTCATTGCAATTTGTGAGGTGGGTATAATTGTAGGAAACTTTTAATTTGTCCATGGGTTGTAAACAAAGACAATTTGTTAGACTTAAGATAGGACTTAAGATTAAGGTAAGGTTGAGAGAGGGGTTTCAGATCACGATGGATGTATTCATAGGGATATTCAAATGAATACATTCATTGTCACAAAATTTGTAATCTCTCACCTAGGAAGCCATGGGAATTTCCCTTAAATACTCCAATTGCACCTTGAAGACATGTGCATGACCTGCATGTAAGTTAGTGAAAGAGCCACTTGAGTTCTGTGTAAGATAAATAGATTGGAACCTCACTCCAAACATTCCTTGGTATAGCAAATCCAATCGTAATCAATCATATGACCTGTATTAAGTTAGTGAAAGAGCCACTTGAGTTCTGTGCTTTAATGCATTGGAAGGCTAGTCTAATGCCATCTAGGATTTTTTCCTATTTCTAAATTTTAAGAATAGTTGATATGCACTTCAATGTTAACGCATTTTTTTGCACAACATGGAGGCTTTTATAGCAAACAAAGATATGTCTATAGCAAGAAATGTTGTGCGATGCACTCTCAATGTGCAAATTAATATGCGTAAGGTGAAAGAGGTTATAAGGAAGAAGGCAGTTCATCGTGTACTCGAGCATATTGGAGGGTATGATAGTTGTGTTGGGTTCTTGAGAATCATTCATCGCTTGGACGGGATTGAGAAGCAAGTGAAGACACTATTTCGGCATCAAAGAGATTCAATTTCTCTTAGTGAGAACATTCATAGCCGTCTATAGAGGATTGAGAGAATATTAGAGGAGAAATATGAAGGGAACCTTGGTGATGGAGTGAGGATACAAGATAAGTTAGAAGAAATCAAGGGCTATTTAGGGGAGATATAAGACCATATTTGAAAATATTGACCACATGTTGGATCCTTGGATGATCATGACAAGAAGATAAAAGATATTATTGACAGTGCAGGTCATATAGAGGATGGAGTATGTGAGTTAATTGCTCATAAGAATGAGAGCTTGGTCATACCTAGGAACATTGCCCTCGATGTGCAACTTACTTCTTTGAAAGTTTGTCTTAATAGGTTTTTAGTGATGTTGACCCAGATGAAGCGCCACGTAGGCTCATCCCTTTACAGTGGAGAAATGGTATGAGCATCTGTGAAGTGGATGAGATCAATAGTTATTTAGACGCATGATATGTTTTTGCTTCAAAAGCATGTTAGTGAATATATGACTATATATTGCACAATGAGAAGCCTAATATACAGCAGTCGCAAGTGCACTTGCCTGGTGAGAATTGTGTGGTGTTTCGAGATACAGATAGTATATCAGATGTTATGCAAAATGAAAATATTAAGAAAACCACTCTTATAGAGTGGTTTGCATGCAATCGTATTCATCCAAAGGCTCGAGCTATTTGCTATCAAAACTTCCGGGTGTACTGGGTATGGAATGCACTACAAAATGTGTGGAGGAAGATAAAGCGTGGAAATACATGTGGTTGAATATACTTTGTGCCACCTGCATGTGGTGAGCATTATTACTTGCGAATGCTCTTAACAATGTCTCGCAGATGTACATCTTTTGAGGATTTGCATACTATTTCCAATGTGATGCACAATACTTTTAAGGAAGCTTGCATTGCAAAGAGCATGTAAGAGGGTGATGGTGAGTGTGCTATGTGCTTATAAGAAGCTGCCTTTGTGTAGATTGATGTCGGTTTACGTGCTTTTTATTGCAATTTTTGTCTTTTGTGAGCCTACTTAGCCTAGTCACCTTTGGGATAGGTTTATGGCGCCAATGGTAGAGAATATTTTGTATAAATTGCACCTAGAGCATACACATGTATCTTTTGCAATTCTACACCACAAGGCATCAAACATGACTTTATTGCATCTTGAAGACCTTTTGCGGTAGCATGGGCGAAGATTGTTTGACTATGATGGATTGCCAGAACCTCATCGAACGGATTCTCAATTGTGTACTAACCCTCTTTTAGAAGATGAATATGCATATGATTTACAAGAGCAAGGTAGAGTTTGTATTTCTATGGAGGCAATATTGAATGACGAACAGAGAGTTACATATAATGCAGTTATGGATGCTATTGGTGCAAACTCTGGGAATGTTTTTTTTTTTTTGAATGCTCCTGGTGGGTTTGGGAAGACATTTCTTTATAAGTGTTTGCTTGCTAGGCTATGCACTGATCATTGTATAGCATTGGCAATGACATCATTTAGCATTGCTGCTTTGCTTCTACAGGGTGGTTGTACAGCTCACTCGAGGTTTAAAATTCCATTGGATCTAAGTAATCGATCCACCTGTAATATTCTTGTTTAGAGCAATCTTGCTCAACTATTGAGACAATCGATCCTTATTTTGTGGGGATGAGACTCCCATGATGCACGTGTATGCATTTGAGACCGTTGATAGAACTTTAAGGGATATTATGAGTTGTAATAAACCATTTGGTGGAAAGGTCACTTTACTTGGAGGTGATTTTAGACAGATCCTACCTGTCGTGATAAAGGGCTCCCATGAAGATATTGTTAATACAATACTATGTTACTCTCATTTATGGCAGTGTGTTAAGGTGCTAAGGTTGTCTAGAAATATGCGGATGTCAACAGTTGGTGATATAATGGATAATGGATTAATTGGTTGGATTCAAGGGATAGGGGATAGAATGGGTATTACAGAGAGAATTGTGATAAGTTACATATATATTCCATCTGCATGGTATTAAAAAAAAAGACACTCTATTGAAACCTTGGTTGATAGTGTGTACAGTGAAGTATCCATTTTGCGAGAGACTTTGGAGCATATTTCAATGAGCGTGCTATACTTGTAGTGCGGAATACAAAGGTGGCTTCTTTGAATCATCATGCATTGCAATTGATGCCTAGAGAGGCTATATAGTACTATAATGCGGATTCGATTGCAGAGATGGATGATATCTCATTTTTGTACTTTGTAGAGTATTTAAATACACTAGACCTTGGAGGATGGGTTTCCTCCCCATCTATTGCTACTAAAGATTAATGCACCTATTATTCTGCTTAGGAACTTAAATCCGGGAAAATGTCTATGTAATGGTACACAGTTGATATGTAAGGCATTCACAATAGAAAGGTGATAGATGTTGAGATAATAACATGAACAAATGTAGGGGAACAAGTTTTTATTCTTAGGATCACTTTTACTCTTAGCACTTTGCAATTTTCATTTACTATGAGGCGGAGATAGTTTCCTATTTGATTGGTGTTTGCTATGACGATCAATAATTCACAGGGCCAGACTTTGTCTATTGTTGGTCTTTACTTGAAGACACTGGTATTTACACATGGACAATTGTATGTTGCATTTTCAAGGGTGAAATCCTCATGTGGTGTAAGAGTCTTGCTGGATGAAAATGGAAGCATCGTGAATGTCATGACGAACATTGTATACAAGGATATACTTCAAAAGATGCAATAAGGTGTATAACTTTTTTGCAGGGATGCATACAGAGATGTGTTTTTTGGAGGGTGGAATGATATGCTTGCTTTTTTGTAGGGATGTATCCATTGAGATTTGACAATTTCGCAGTCTCACTGCTTGGCTCATATGTGAAATGGCCTTTATGCCATGTTCAGTTGGCATATACTCAGTAGTAACTGATTATTTCCTACGTTATATTTAAGTGTTTACTCAACTTTTGCATATGCCTACTCCAAGTTGGGGCTATTATCCAGCTTTTGAGTATTAGAAGGAATTGCAATGTATCTTGTGCGCAGTAACAACACATGATATTATTAGAAGAACGCTTGCAAGGGTCATTAAGCATTTATATGATGATGTCAATATAGAGATTTTACTTTCAATTTTTATTGAAGTGGTATATTCTGGATATACTCAGTGTTTTTGAGTGCATATGGGTGAAGTTGAACATGATAAGAGGTTTTGACGATCTGATGAAGCCTTATTTTGGTACAATTTTCGTCATTGTAAATGCAATGTATTTTGAAATACAGTGCAAATTGCAAGGTTTTTTGGACATGTAGAAAGCTTATGCACTTGGCCTAAGATATTGAAGGCTATGAACCTTAGAAGAATTTTGTATTTTGTATTTCAATATAATACAATTAAAATAAAAAGGGAGGTTTCAAGAGTCGTGTGAGAGGAAGTTGAAAGAGGTGGTTGCCTTTCCTCTCTTTTTTATCTTGCTAATCACACGATGCTCTCTCTCTCTCGGTCTTGCACAACTCTTACTTTCCTCTCCTGTGCTTCATGCCTGATCTTATGGGAGGGAGAGTGAGAATGTAATGTCTATCTCAATTTTCCATGTGCATTTGGTTCATGGTTTAGATTTTATGTGTAAGAGAAGGATTAAGAGTGCTTTCTTTTTGGTTTTCTGGGTTTGCAAGAGTACTTGCATCCTCCCTTACTCGGGTTTCTGCTGTGCTTGGAAGGCTTGGTCATTTTGGTGTGTTTGCCAAGAGGGAGGTGATTTGCTGGAATGCTAGGAAAGAAGCCAAAATTAGAGGACTATGTCTGCTGGCGTTTGATGATGTTCATTAAAAGAAAAAGACAGATAAGAGCACAGAACATGGATTTTCAGTAGCTATCAAAATTTGAAATCTGTGTACCCTATGCACTTAAGCATGGGCGGCTTAGCATGGATTTCCTACTCGATGGAAGCGAAGACATGATAATATACAATCAGGGCGGTGTAGTAATCACAAAACGAACAACAAGATGCCTTGAAAGAAAGTAATTGCATGTGGCTTTCTCATTAGAACCATGTTCGGATAGCCTCAAGAAATCGTTGACCAAAAGCAAGCACAAAGAGAAGCATCAAAAGATTAGTGAGATGAACAGACAGATGAAAAGAAGGTATGATGACAGCAAGATCTGGGTGCAACATACGATTGCAGTATATATTTTGGGGCAGCCTACAATCAACTACAGAAGATGTAATATGCCATATTTAGAATTCATCCATTACTTTTCTCCATTCCCATCAATTGCCAAATGCTCGCATTGTAGCCAAAATGATGGATTCACAACAGTCAACAGATATATTTTCTCAATCCTAGTTCAAAAAAACCATAAAATTAGAGTTCAATTCACACAATCCTTAGCCTCTTCTCTATCCCACAAAGTAATCATGATAATAGTTAAGCCTAAGCTGCAATCAAACTCATGTCTAAGATTCACAAGGCCATGGGAGGAGTCTTCATAGACAAAATCATGAGAGATGTTCTTTTGTGGACCAAAGGGAGATGGGAGATCCTTGTTATGTTCTAGTAGGAGTTTGAAGAATTAGTGTGGGAGTGACATCAAGGTCCAAGAGGTTTTATGATGAAGTGAAGTGCTAAAGAGTTGCGAGCCTTCACCAAGCTTGGTTCGCAGGAGCTCACCTCTCTAGTGTGGGAGAATGATGAAGCCTTATTTTGGTACAACTTTTGTCATTGTAAATGCAATGTATTTTGAAATATAGTGCAGATTGCAAGGTCTTTTGGACATGTAGAAAGCTTATGCACTTGGCCTAAGACATTGAAGGCTATGAACCTTAGAAGAATTTTGTATTTTATATTTCAATATAATATAATTAAAATAAAAAGGGATGTTTCAAGAGTCATGTGAGAGGAAGTTGAAACAGGTGGTTGCCTTTCCTCTCTTCTTTATCTTGCTAATCACACGATGCTCTCTCTCTCTCGGTCTTGCACAACTCTTGCTTTCCCCTGCTGTGCTTCATGTCTGATCTTATGAGAGGGAGTGTGAGAATGTAATGTCTATCTCAAATTTATTTGTGCATTTGGTTCATGGTTTAGATTTTGTGTGTAAGAGAAGGGTTAAGAGTGCTTTCTTTCAGGTTTTTTGGGTTTGCAAGAGTACTTGCATCCTCCCTTACTCAGGTTTCTGCTATGCTTGGAAGGCTTGGTCACGATCTCACACTGATAAAATACCAAGGGGGTGGCCGACGTATGAATTTAAAGACCTCGATTGCTTTGTGATGCTACATCAAGCTATGACAATGCCTACTGAGTGGTTTGCAGGTGTTAGGCCATGTATTGTTATTCCAAAGTTAGTAATCTTTGTCAATCGTTAGATGTATTTACATTTACATTGCGGCTTTCTAAAATTTTAGGTGCAAGAAAGAGAGAAAAGACTATCATATCCCCTATACCATTGTCAAGGCGAGGAGTGGCAACATGACTTGCTTCATGTGGGAGCTTTCGCTCAACCGCCAAGACCCACGGACCGCTTATTGTTTCAAGCGTTCCAAGCCGAGCACTAATGGCTACCTCTCACATAACCGATGCCCCATCCATATCTAGGGATGTAGTGAGCTTACCTCCGTGCCGTTGGAGTTACCTCCTCTCCCGCGCACTTCGGTAGCTCCACGATCCAAATGCAAGCTTCAAGCAAGCTCGATCCTCCCACTCCAAGCTCCAAGCTCCAGTGCCACGAGCAAGACAAGAGAAGAGAATATAAGAGAAGAAGAGAGGAGAAGATGGAGAGCTTCTCCACCCCACGGTCCCTCACCCTCACACACTCACTCCCTCACACTCTCACACTCCCTCTCTCAAGCACAAGCTCAAGCAAGCAAGAACAAGAAGAAGAAGAAGAGGAGAGCCACTTTTTGCCACATACAAGAATGAGCTTCTCATTCACTTTTCAACTTTATATACAAAACCCTAAATCCCTTTTTGGGCGATCATCCCCTTTTCCCCTTTTTTACATGGTCGACCGTAGCCTAGGCCCTTTTTCCCATTGTCCTTCTATCTTCCTAGCTTCCTTTCCACCGCCCGTCTATATTTACAAATTGCACGGGTGAGAGCCCAGCGATCTTTTACAAGATTTTCGGGTGCGCCTTTTTTAAAATGCGCATTTCCCCTTTTGCATTTGCCTTGGACTTTTAAGGTTGCCCTTGCGCTTTTGGCCTTTTCTCCTATTCTTTCTTCAGTTGGGCTACCTTTTTTCCACCTTTACCCTGCGTCTTTTTTATTTCCTTTTGCTTCTTTGTGTTGGGGTCAACATTACCCCCTCCTAGATGAGTGCCAGTCCCATGGCACTCACCGTCATAGGTAGCAGGCTGTAGCATGCACCGAAGACGTGGGTGACAAGGACGCTTGTGGTTTCCGTGGAGGAGTATTGGTGGTGGTGTGAAAGAAGGTCCTGGGGGCCTATTGGTGGCCAAGGTGGCAGGTGGAAGGGTTGTTGGAGTTGGTGCTAGGGCTGTTCGGTGTTGGGGATTGCATTGATGGCCATCACAAGTGTTGGTTTGTTGGGGATTCTACACATGACGATTCTTTGCGGGCTTGTCGGATGGTAAGGGATAAGCATTTAGAGTTGGGTGTTGATGAAGAGCGAACGACACTTTCGTTGGAGTCTTCAACACCTGCAATTGGAAAACCTCTCATGTGGTCTCTCCTTAAGGGGTAGTGCTAGTCTTCTTATCGTGCACAAGACATATTTTGATTAGTTTGGGAGACAGGTCGAACTCTAAGCAAGCCTCGAGTATTGTCCTGCACTTGAGGACCCAAACTGTGTATATACTTTGGTGCAGATATTATGTGAGTGCTTGTGCATACTTAGATATTACTTAGTTAGAAGACTGTCGGCCTGGTTCCTTGTATAGCAATGGGTCAGTGAAGCAAGGGGCTAAGTTGATGGAAAATTTTGTCGATGAAGACGGGGAGTACACTTGAAGATTGCTTGAGACATCATTATGGTCTTGTCAAGGCCATGGAGCATAATTGAGCTCCTTGATGTCTAGCTCTTGGTAGCTAGTGACTACTTGTAGTACTTGAAAAGTATGGTGTACTTTTCCATTGTCTTTCATACCTTGCTTACCACTGTTGATTGTAATGGCATTGAGATGGAGTGCAAAAGAAATGGCAAGTGGTTCAGGGTGACAGGTCTAACCATAGGCGAATCGAGCTCCCTAGGTATGTCCTGCCCTTAATGTGCCCTGAACAATTGTGGGGGATGTACAAAGGGCTAGGGGATTAGGGACAGAGCCAGCCGACCAAGGTTACTGGACGTACCTAATTTGAGGACCCCTAGGTGCGGTGCTGTGATCGTGTGTGCTTTTTTTTCTTTGTTTCTCTTTTTTTTCCTTTTTTTTTTTTTTTCATTTTCTTTTCTTTCTTGCTTTCTTTCTTTCTCCTTTTTTTTTTTGGTGGAAAAAAATGAATACAATCAATGCCATACATTGAGGCTATTAGCCTTTTATTTGGATTGAGAAATGTTGGAATCCAAAGGCTATGAAGAATGGATATTATAGAGAGGATTGTGTCACCAGCCCTGATGCTAGAGGAACTGTTGTTGAGATGAAGAGATACACTTGAGATATTGCAAACCTCCTTGCGGCACACGTGATGTTGGTACAATTGAGGTACCGACTGCTGTGAGCCAACTATAGAGCTTGACCCAGAAAGAGAGCGTAGCCCATGAATATGCTTTGGGCCATGCGATGTGGGCGGTCGGCAAGGGTGATTTTTGCTTTCGGCAGCGTGGATTTGCCACGGCTCTTTGTGGGGTCGATGGTCTTGCGGTGATCGGGCATTGAACACTTTCGCACAAAGACCTGTATCATCCTGCATCCACTTGTCACTTCATGAGAGTATATGCATGGTATATGCCGCAACTATTATAAACTAGTGCAACGCAAGGAGACATCACTTATTTGAATTCCATGGTGTTGACTTAGATACTTATCACCTCCGCTTGATTAGCTTTTTTTTTTTTTTTGCTAAAGACGTGAAATATATTAAACGCAGATATGAAAAGTTTGTACAATTGGGGAACATGTCAACACTTAACCATTAAATACAAAAGGTCATGGCCAGGTAGCATTTGATAAGCCTTTTATACAACATGGGGCTACTCTATTTGTACGAGGCGGGGTGAGTCTGGATGGTCGGACAACTGAGGCTATGCTGGTGAGGGGTTTCCGTGAGGCTGGGCAGGGAACATGTCGGCCGGGACATGAATGGTGTAGTCCCGAGCCGCTACCGTTTCCAGAATGTCTTTGAACAATTCATTAAATTCTTCTCTATCCCGGGCCACCTTGTCACTTCGTGAGCACCTGGTGCCCGAGCGTGCGTTGGGGGTCTGTGCAACTGGCGTTGCCACATGCTGCGCGTTTCTTTGAGTCTCGACTTTCTTGGCCCGGGAATTCTTCGGCCTTCGTCCGGGACGATGTCGCTTAGGGCCTCGCTTCTTCGCGTACCTCTTGAGGATGGGCACGTAGCGCACCGGTGGAGGGGCACGTGCCGCATGTTCCCGTCGCTGCGGAGAGCGTCCTTGCAAGCTAGTTGCCCTTGGTTCTCCATGTTTTCCTCGTAGGGGACCTGTAAGATGCGAATCAAGGATTAGGATTTGTTACATGATAAGACCATTCATATGTAAGGGATTATAGTGCAGGTTATCAAGTGCATAGGACGAGAAGGGGAGGGGTGGGGCATGCAGTGCTTGTTGTAGAGGGATGGCCCCCGTGATGTATATTTAGCCTCCTGCCATTAGCAGATCTTGACTCATGCCGAGTTACGTCGGCAGTGGCCATGAATTTAGACAGGGCTCAACCTTGGAAGGATAGATCGGAAAGGGAAGAAGGTGTATAGAAAAGGACTACACCCTGTCTACACCATCAGAGTTGTTGGTCAAGGCTTCCTATGGCGGTAATGTGGGTTGCGTGCCCTTCACTTGGAGGCGGGGATAGTCACACAGCTTTTAAATGCGTGATGAGAGGAGGACTTGAGAAGCTTAGCCTGTCAAACCCAACTCTTCTCCCTGCACTTGACTATCATTGCTTGTGTGTGTTGATATTGTTTATACACAGTGACACAAAAATCAATGTTTATTTATATACATATTTATGAATCCATGTCACTTCACGAGGATAAGAACCAATTGTAGAACTCGGGGTTGTACTGGAGCGTGGCACACGCATCCAGCACTCGTGGCAGCTTATTTAGTACCGATAGATATTTTGCCACATCAAGCAGCATGGACCCTTGTCCGAGTCTATTGGCAACATGTAGCTCCTTCTCAGTGAGAACCTTATCAAACAGAGAGTTTTCTTGGCTAGGTTCAGCCAAGTCTGTACCCCGAATGGCAGTCAGCACTCGAAGGGAAGTTGATGCCACATAGGTTGGGTCCCTTTGGGAATGCCATTTGGCCAATCGCTCCTCAGAGACTGTCATGATCTGAGCCCCTAGTTCGGCCATTACAACGCGGCATTCGCACCAACGCTGCTCAAATTGACTTTGGCCTGCTGACAATCGCTTTAGTTGCTCTATGTCTACGAGATTCAGTCAATAGAGCACTTCATTGAACGTGATGGTTAAGCGCAGTTCGTCAGCCTCCTCGTCAGAGATGAGTCGCATGCGTTCATGTAAGAGCTTGTTATAGTGCTCGTCAAGATGTTCTTACTCTTCCCAAGATAAGGGGAATGGTAAGTATTCTTCGAGCTGCTCCTTAGAGAATGCGCCCATGTCTGCAAGGACGTAGACACGTACGAACACTTTGAGCTTAGCATCCAACTCAGTTAAGCATTCTGTGACACTTCTATGTTCAACGAAGGCTTGCTCGGTTGCTATCGCATGTAAAGTTCTAAGAGTTTCCTTAGGCTTTAGCATAGCTGGGGGCTCAGGCCTGGATGAGCAAGATTGGTCAATGCTAGGATTGCTTATGCTCTCAAGGATTGTGCGTTTTTCCTGAGGTTTTGCTGCTATTTTGTCATGGTTCTTCTCGGATGTGACTGGTATAGATTTGTCACCATGTTGTGACGACATTGTATCCACTCTTGATTGGTCGATGTGAGTTCTATTGTTGGTGGATTGAGTGTTGAAAGCAACTGTTGATGGCAACGGCTGCTTTGATTTTTCAGAGCACACAGATGTGACTGAGGTTTCACCGCTATTAGGAGAGACATCAATGGGTTCATTGGTGGATGGACTTGATGCTTTATTCCCCAGCACTCCCTCGCTCTTGGTCTCAATGCTCTTGAGGTCCACAACCACCTGTGATTGATGTTGTCTTCATTGTTTTCTCCTCTTTTTCTTGGTTAGTGAAGGTGCATCTCTCAACGACTCAGGACCCTGGACTAGGTCAACCGTTGATGTGCTTGGTTGGGCCTCAACATTCTCTTTCTCTAGTGTGTCCTTATGGGACATGGTCATGGCCTGCTGAATAGCCTCGCTAGGTTGTGAGAGCACAACTACCTCCCTTTTCGGAGAGTCTAGCTCTTTAGCCAACTCCCTTGAGTTTAACTCCTCCAGCCTAGGCTTTAGGCACTTTGAAAGTGCTAGAGTTGTCGAGGAAGTTGGTTGCGGCACCTCCTCCATAGGTAAACTACTAAGGACACGTTCCAGAAGGGGCATTGTCACGGCCAAGGGCTGTGACTGTTGTGATCCATGATTGGAAGTAGTAGCAGCTAGTTTAGTGGGCTGGCTACCCTTGGTGGATTGTGGTGTCAAGTCCCTAGGGTGATCGGAAGTGGTCATGTCTTTTGTTGCCCTTTGAGTACTCATCTGTGTAGATCGAGCATGAGTTGATCTAGTCACATTAGGTTACTTAGGTGTATCCTTGGGTCGAGAACTATAGATGGCGTCATGTCCCACCTCTTGGACATTTGGAAGCTCTGATGTAGGTAGAGATTGGGATCGAGTAGCCGCACTTGACGAGTGTTGTGCTTCCTGTGTCCGTTTAGGGGAAGAGGGTGTAGGAGACTTGGGACTCCTAAGTGGCTTTGACACTAGTTGGGAGATTTGCTCGTGGCTGTTAGATGATTTTGCTATTTGCTTTATTGAGCATTTAACCTTGCCATGAGCAATGTTGTGCCTATGATGCCTACTATCCTCTTGGGGAATCAAAGGCTCCTTGGGCACTAGTGGCTTTTGCGTATCCTCAATGATTACATTTGATGTCTGCTTGTCAAGCACACTAGGCTGAGGATCTACCCTCCAATTGGTCCCGTTGGGTTTCTTGATTTCGACCATGAGGGGCTCAGTCACTCCACTGTTTTTGACTTGGGACTTGGTTTTTTGTTTAGATATCCTCCTACGCTTCTTTGCTCTTGATACGTCCTGGCCTTCAGTCGACAAAGGAGGTTTAACAGGGGTTTTGGTACCCAAATCCATCGGTTGCCTACATAATACCCTTGAGCACGTAGCAACGCTTTGGATATCCATCGCGGCGTTGTGCTAACTCTCCATCGATGCCTTCGTCTATAAGGCTTGGCCTTCTTTTGGGGTCTTCTACGATATTTTAAGTCCAAAGGCCGTCCTTGGCATTGTCTCTTGACCTTCTTGTTTTCAACATGGCCTCACTCACTGGTTCTCGTTGTTCGACCTGTGCTTGTATTAATTCTTCCAACAAGTCCTTGCTCTCATCCGCAGGCTTGATTGTTATGTCAGCACCTTGCTTGCCTTTCCCTCGAGGTTTGATGAGGTCACCCTTGCTAAAGGTTGTGACTATCCTCACACCCGGTAGTGTCAGGTGTATCCTCTGTGCTACATAGTCGGCCTCACACTTGGTCGCCCTTTTGAAGGGTCTTCCTAGGAGCGTTTCTTTCTTGCAGCTAGCACTATTTGGAGGAACATGAAATAGGATAGGCAAGCTTTCTGTTTCAATTGTCACAAGGATTTTGCACTTCCCTATGAGTGTTTGTGGGTGTCCCCCATAAGGGCTAAGAGTTGCACTAGTCCGTGTGAGCTCTGGTTGGCCTAGTAGGGTCCATGATTCATAGGTCAAGATGTTAAAATTTGCTCCTTCATCAATCAGAGCATCAATAGTATGCTCTCTTTTCGCGGTGAGTTTGACCCTAAGATAAGCAGGTGGTACTATGTCTTCATCTTCCGGGTCTTGGCTTGTAAATTTAAGCCTTCTGACAAATGCCCTTGAGTTCTCAACTGCACGACCAGATGTGGATTCTCCACTGATGTCTTGGATCGTCAGTGCAGTGCTATTCAAGGTACATCTCTCGTCAAGAGTGTCATGTCTAGTCATATTCGCATTTGTAGCTTGCTGAAGTTGCATTTTGCTCTGACTAGACACGGTCTGAACACAATGTCTTTGTGTTCTCATGGCGTGGCCTTTTTGCCCTTGATGGCTAGTTTGGCCCATTGATGTTCTAGGGTCTCTGTTTCTCTCTGTTTGGGTATGGGCTTTTGGTTGCTCTTTTGCAAGTGAGGATCCATGCTCGTGTAGAGCCATTAGGGTCTCTGTTTCTCTCTGTTTGGGTATGGGCTTTTGGTTGCTCTTTTGCAAGTGAGGATCCATGCTCGTGTAGAGCCATTACTACACTAGGGTTCAATTTGGAGGACCTGTCACGGTGCGCGTTTTCTCTCCAACCTACTTGGGGGAGGTGTGGAGGGGGCAGCCCCCTCTGCGGGGGTCCGGGGGAGGGGGGAGGGCAGTCCCCCCCCAGCCCGTAGGGCCGTTACGGTAAACGCCATACGCAATTTGGAGGACCGTTTATGGACAAATTTTGAACTACGTGCTCTAAATTTTAGCCCAATTATGAATCTATGATGTGTCTTTAGCTCTACGTAGCCTTTGGGGTCAATTTCGGGGTTTAGATGCGTCAAAATTTGTGTTCTAGATACCTGTTTGATTTTGACAATTTTTTGTCCGCTTCTCAAATGTCTGATTTTCAGGAGTCCGATTATCAGAATTGGATGTCCGATTTTGGGTTAGTCCGATCGGCCCAGTGGTCCGATTTTAGTCACGTCCGATTCTGGGAGTCGGATCGAAAAAGTGGTCCAATTTTGGAAATCGAATCGAATAGGGTGATCTGATTCTAGTAGTCCGATTCTGGACTGTCTAATTGTGGACTTCCGATTGTGGACTGTCCGATTTTGGACTGGTCCGATTCTGACTGGTCCGATTTTGACTGGTCCGATTCTGATTGGTCCGATTCTGGACTGGTCCGATTTCCAAAATTGGACGGGTTGGTCCGAGTGGTCCGAGTCCAAGTGTTCGAGTGGTCCGAGTCCCAAAATCGGACGGGTTGGTCCTATCGGACGGTTGTCCGAGTGGTCCGATTCTCAAAATCGGACGTCCGATTCTGAGATTCGGACACTGAATCGGGTGTCCGATTCCGCCGACCCGAACGCACTTTTGACCATGAAATCGTCCAAAATCTTAAGGTATTGCTTATTGTAAGCTACAAGATTCCACAAGAATGATGCTGGAGTGATGGGGAAGAGATCTATATACCTGGGATAGCCAATAAACTCCAAAATACAAATCAGCAAACGAATCAAACCCTCATGCCTTGTTATGACAGCAAAAACCCTGATGCTTGTTTTTCTTCTTTTTCTTTGTTTTTTCCTACCCTAATGCACCCAAATCACAAAGTAAATACCTACACTACTTCATTCCACAACATAAATCTCAAGAAAGCAAAAAACCTACTTGCCAAAGAGATCGAATATCATCTTCAACTCCTTCCCTTCCTACCTATCTCAAGCACCGGTTCGGGGAAAGCCCTTACTTCGATGCTCGATTTGAAGCGCGCAAGCGCTCAAGGCTTGAATCCGTTGATCCCGACAAACGGAACCAAAATGTGGGAGCTTTCGCTCAACCGCCAAGACCCACGGACCGCTTATTGTTTTAAGCGTTCCAAGCCGAGCACTAATGGCTACCTCTCACATAACTGACTCGCCATCCATATCTACGGGTGTAGTGAGCTTACCTCTGTGCCGTTCGAGTTACCTCCTCTCCCGCGCACTCCGGTAGCTCCACGATCCAAGTGCAAGCTTCAAGCAAGCTCGATCCTCCCACTCCAAGCTCCAAGCTTCATTGCCGTGAGCAAGACAAGAGAAGAGAAGATAAGAGAAGAAGAGAGGAGAAGATGGAGAGCTTCTCCACCCCACGGTCCCTCACCCTCACACACTCACTCCCTCACACTCTCACACTCCCTCTCTCAAGCACAAGCTCAAGCAAGCAAGAACAAGAATAAGAAGAAGAAGAGGAGAGCCACTTTTTGCCACACACAAGAATGAGCTTCTCATTCACTTTTCAACTTTATATACAAAACCCTAAATCCCTTTTTGGGCGGTCATCCCCTTTTTCCCTTTTTTACATGGCCGGCTGTAGCCTAGGCCCTTTTTCCCATTGTCCTTCTATATTCCTAACTTCCTTTCCACCACCCGTCTACATTTACAAATTGCACGGGTAAGAGCCCAGCGCTCTTTTAGAAGATTTTCGGGTGCGCCTTTTTATTTTAAAATGCGCATTTCCCCTTTTGCATTTGCCTTGGACTTTTAAGGTTGCCCTTGCGCTTTTGGCCTTTTCTCCTATTCTTTCTTTAGTCGGGCTACCTTTTTTCCGCCTTTACCCTGCGTCTTTTTTATTTCCTTTTGCTTCTTCGTGTTGGGGTCAACACTTCACCTAACCATGTTGTATTGGAGAATGAAAATTTTCCTAGTGATTCCTCAAAGACAATAAAGCTTTATTTTGGTTAGGCTCCATGTGAAATTTTTGATTTTTTTGTTTGCATTGGGATCCTTTTTGTAAGATTTGGATACAGATGCATATGCAGAATCAAGAGGTAACACTTTGTGGTTTGTTGATGCTTGACTTTGTGGTGCAAAGTTATTAGCGCATTCTTTGGAACAAACTTTGGTTTCAGGCTCTACTTCACCTACGTGTATTATTAATACAGAGAGTTTGTTTGTAATGCTTGGATACACTTTTACTTTGTGGTGTATCTTGTGTATCTTTAATTTGTGTTCATTTTAGCATAGCAATGTTATTTGTAATTGTGACATCCAAGGATAATATAGAGATACTTCTAACTATTGCACAAAGCAAGTATGGATACAAGTTTACAAGTTTGGTGCATGGTCATTACACATATATGTGAGTGTCTATACACCTAGATACAAATGCATGTTTAGCCTTTTATATATGCATATATGAGAGAGAGAGAGAGAGAGAGAGAGAGAGAGAGAGAGAGAGAGAGAGAGAGAGAGAGAGAGAGAGAGAGAGAGAGAGAGAGAGAGAGTGTGTGTGTGTGTGTGTGTGAAGAGGGGGAAGAGATGCAAAAAGGGTGAGAGATAGAGGGGTTGGGGGTAGAGGAGAGGGATAAGAAAGGGGAGGGATTGGGAGAGGTGAAAAAGGGGGTGGAAGGAAGAGATAGAGGTTGTAAAGGGAGAAGAGAGATGAAAGGGAGGAGGGAGGGAACGAGAGAGAGAGAGAGAGAGAGAGAGAGAGAGAGAGAGAGAGAGAGAGAGAGAGAGAGAGAGAGAGAGAGGTAACAAATATATGAGAGAAGAGTCATAGAGAGAGGAGGGGGGTGAAAAGGGGTAGGGAGAGAGAGGAAGAGAGGCAAAAAATAGTAAGAGAGATTCAAGATACAAAGAAGATAGTGAGCAAGCATGTGATTTTTTACACTCAAGGATACAAAATATGCATTTCGTATGTCTTGTTTGTGGTTAGGTGCAATGTTATTTCTAATTGTAACATGCAAAGTAAGTATGGGTAAAGCTTATAGGTTTGGTATATAAAAGGTATTGTATACATATATGAGTCTCTATACACCTAAATGCAAATGCATGTCTATCCTTTTGTACACGAGAGAGAGAGAGAGAGAGAGAGAGAGAGAGAGAGAGAGAGAGAGAGAGAGAGAGAGAGAGAGAGAGAGAGAGAGAGAGAGAGAGAGAGAGAGAGATGTGTGGTATGAGGGGTTGCAAATAGAGTAGAGAGATAAACAAGGGGAGGGAGGGAGAGGTGGAAAGGAGGGGAGAGAGAAAGCGATGGGTGTTGGAGAGAGAGAGAGAGAGAGAGAGAGAGAGAGAGAGAGAGTGTGTGTGTGTGTGTGTGGTGTGAGGGGTCGCAAATAGAGTAGAGGGATAAACAACGGGAGGGAGGGAGAGGTGGAAAGGAGGGGAGAGAGAAAGCGATGGGTGTTGGAGAGAGAGAGAGAGAGAGAGAGAGAGAGAGAGAGAGAGAGAGAGAGAGAGAGAGAGAGAGAGATTGGCAACAAATAGTGAGATAGATTCAAAAAAGAGAGAAATAGTGAGCATGCATGTAACCTCTTACGCATGAGGACACAGCCTTAGATAAATAAATCGGTAAAAAGAAAAGCTTCTGCTGTTGGATTGAACCGATTTAACATCTGTATGGTTGTGCAATTGTATAGATGTTACAATTGTATACATGCTATGGTTGTGCAATGGAAGTGAATTATATGGTGTTTTTACACTCAAGGATAGCAAAGTTACTATGCGATAGGGAAGTATTCGCTTCCTTGTTGCCTCGCTTTTTGCGGCAAAGCTATTGCGAAGTGGGATAGTGTTCCTTGCACGTAAGGAACACTAGTGTATATATTACAAGAAGCAAGCTGTAAAACCACAAGGAAAAAGTTTGTGGGGAATGCATTTTGAGAGAGAGAGAGAGAGAGAGAGAGAGAGAGAGAGAGAGAGAGAGAGAAGGGGGGGAGTGAGGGAGGTTAAACACCCATCATTTTACAAGTATCCTAATGACCCATGCAAGCGCAGAGCATTAGTATCTATCAATTGAATATTTGCCCCTTTATGTTCTCGCCTATGCGTGTTGTGGCACTTAGTCAACCAATGCTATGTCTATCAACTGAATATTTGCCCGTTTGTCTTTTGGCATGTGCGTGATCAAGGCCTAAAAATCCTTGTGAAATATCATGCCCTTTTGAGAGTTGAATGGCCCTTAATCGACCAAGGCCTTGAAAAATATTCAATTTTGGGAACTAAAGTGCTGAAAGGCTTCAGTGGGGCACATCTATCAACTGAATATTTTTGCTCTTTTTCTTGTGACTTTGAAGCGCCCGTGGGGAGAGGCCGTTTCATGCAGGTATGTCGCGTCTCCTGATACACTTCCTGTTTCATCATGGCAGCTCCGGTGCTTGCAATCTTCCGTGGCTGTCATCAAGCTGTTAACAGAACTAGCTCTCTGTTATTGAATAAACTAGAAGAACAGACAAGCTCAAGATTTAGAGCAGAACTGCAGAAAGTACAGTCACAACGCTTCATTCCAACTCACCTACGTCCTTTGAGATGCAGGTCCCTGCCGTTCGAGGAAAAATTCAGGTCCAATGTGTCAAGATTCGTAGAGCGATTCCATCGTGACACATCCATCAGCTTTCTTAGGTGTACAATTTGAAAATCCAGCCATTCAAGGAAACAATACAGGTTCGTTGTGAAAAGATATATAGACTAGTTCAATGGTGACACAGGCATGAAATCCGGAAGAATTGCAACGATCCATCATGTTTCTTCTGATTGGGATCATGTGAGGTTTATGCATTAATCTTACTCAACTGGCCCAACGCACAGCAATCATAGGCGAATTTCAGTAGAGACAAAGCAGGAAGAGATCATATGACAAGACCACTGGACAAAGGAGCGTTTCAGCTCCTTTAACCTTTGTTCCAGCAAGTGGTGCAGGAACAAAGTTCACTTTCTCATAGGCAGGAGGGGAAGTTTTTCACTAGTGTTTGTCCTATGGTATATACTGATCATATATATGCCCAATAATGGAGTATATAATCTTAGGAAGCTGTGCTAGAACTGAGTTCAAAATTGTCTGAAAGTACTTGTGATCATAAATTAACAGGCTAACAATTCAGAATGCCCAAGAAGAAGTCTCGTAACCCAAAAAGGATGGAGAAGATCTCTCTTGAACTCCAGGAGACTGCCATGAAAGAAAGTGGTGAGTAGGAAGTGCCACATCTGCTTTTTTGCCACAGTTTAAACTTAATACTACAATGGCACTAAGGGTCAAAGGAGCACTGAAGCATGTTGACTTTGGATTGCATTATTCTTGTGGGTACAGCATGCATACATTTTCATCAAATGTGACAGTTGCTTTTGTTTTGGTTCTGTCAGAACTTTGTCGGAAGGCTACTCTACTTGAATCGGAGACTATAGCTAATCAACCCCAATTGCTACCCAGTCAGATTAGTGAGCTTGAAGGCATGTTTGAAAAAGTTTACATGGACCTACAACCAACACCTCGAGACTATGTTGCAAGAAAAGATGCTATCGATTTTGTTCAAGACATAGCTATGGGCCAGTTATCTGGTAACTATTTCAACTCCAAATAGCTGGAAGGTGTGTGCTTCCAAGAGTGTTGATTTTGCATTGTGATTCTGTTTGGTCCTGCATATTCTGGATTCAGATCCTTCTATTTGCTATTTTTAGCAAGTGTAGCTTGGTGCAATCTGTAAATCATTCAATGTCTTCTTGCTTATTGGAATATTGTGAAGCTGTTATTTGTACAAAGTTAACAGTTTAAGGTCAAGCATACTTGGATGCTATAAGTTTTGTTCAAGGCATAGCTATGGCAAGTTATCAGGTGATTGCTGCTTTTTCAAATAGCTAGGTGTTTATTGGTAGTTGTACATATTCTTGTTTCAGCTCCTCTGGTTTGTAATCTTTAGTAGGCATGGTTTGGTGCAGTCTGTGAACATTGTTCTACTTATCAGAATACGTGAAGCTGTCATCTCAGGTAAGATATACATATGTATACACAAGGCATATACACATACATACTCATTTATCATCTAAACTTGTCATCTCAGGTAAGATATACATATGTATACACAAGGCATATACACATACATACTCATTTATCATCTAAACTTGTCATCTTAGATCACACACACACACACACGCGCGCGCGCGCACGCACGCACGGGATGTACACATACATATTTAGGTACTTGATATGGTTAGAGATTTGGTTTGGTCATCCACAGATGGGCATAGGCATGTACAAGGCAGTTTATGCAGTTGTATCATATTTAGGAGCAGGTCAGGCAGCAGTTTGGGCACTTTTCCAGGCAGGTCAGGCAGGCTGGACTGGGCAAACAGGCTGTGCCATGGGGCAGGCAGCTTTTTCCAGCATTTCTTTGATTATTTTATTATTTGCTGATCAGTTGGCCAGTAGGAAGCCTATTTATGGCTGGCCTGCATGGGGTTATATACACTTTAGTTTCCCAGAGGTTGAGAGAGAGCTCCAGCCGGTGATACTCCAATAGCCCGCTGTACATATCTGCCTTTAGTATTTAGCATTCATACTCTGCAGTCTTCAGCGTTCTACTCTCTCTCTCCCTGTGTTCACTTCTTTCTTTCAGTCCCTCTTCATACCTTCTGCATTCACTAAACTTTGAGAGATATAGCATCAACTTGTAGTATTTATTCAAGCTTTATTGTAAATTGTATTTTTGCACAAAAGTATTGGTCACCCTAAGTTGGAGAGCTTGCACTTTACTAGAATGCAATTGAACATGCAAGCTGAACAATTATGCCAAGGCCCATCTAAATTTGAGTCCTCTTTTTAATTCTCATATCCAGAGGGTTTGCTTCATGTCAACACCTTGAGCTGCTTGCCCCTTAAACTTATCACCTAAAACCTAATTGAGTTGCATTGACATTTTGTTTATTTCTTTAACCTTACTTGTCACTCAACCAGCTAACATAAAATGTTGGAAATGAAAACAGAAACATTGAATCCAGATTTAACATATCATAGAATGGACTTACTTTTCTTTATAGAATAAATTTTGTTGATCCATAGTTGGTTTCTTAGTACAAATTCGTGATCAACTCTTTCTACCAAATGATATGGGGGGCTCAAACATGCCAATCTTATAGATGCAAACAAAGGCATCATGCCTTTCTTGCTCCCGTGATTAGAGTCTCCCTGCAGGCTTCCCCATCCATTTTTGAGAGTATTGTAAATAAATACTTGAGTATAGTAGATAAACACAAGTATACAACAAAACACAGAGTGATAAACACGAAGATGATGCAGGCAGCTCCAGAAACCTGTAAATGCAGCTTCCTGCTATGTGATCTGGGGCTGGTGACTGCTGAATTGCTGATGTCAGCAGTTTGACAGGTCTGTACAACAGTAAATGCAGCTGGATTTTTCCTAAATTAGGGTTTTGGCCTATTGGATGTAGAAATATTTGATAAGCTTTGAGTTTTGGGGCTGTGTAAATGAGCTAATGAAGATTTAAATTGTTATTTAGGTTAACACATGGTCACCTATCAGTATGAGATTGTCCACATAGAGTATGAACATTGTGCGCCCTCCCGCTAAAGTGTGAACATACAAATTTGGATGAGAGATAGCTCTTTGATACCTCAACCACTCCCTAAGGAAGGTGCCCTTCTTTTCAGTTCATGCACAGGAGCCTGTTTAAGGGCGTCAATGCATATATATGCTAGGGTTTGCACAGAGAAAACATAGAATATATGAACACAACTGAAACACAATACCTTAGACACAGTAACACAATCAACGCAAACCCTAAACGCAAAACGCAACACTCAAAATGCAAAAATACAAACACAAACAAAGAAGAAAGAGAACCCTGAAGTGAATGAATCAATGCTGTAAATGAATGAGAGAATGTATAGTATGCTTGAGGGTAGAGCTGTCAAGAGTTAGTGGTTTTCGTGGGAGTGGGTTGAGGGAGGTGTCAATGTGCATCGTCCATGGAAGGTGGATTTTGAGTGTAGTAACCCCTAGTTGGAGGAGAGGCTGATGAAGAAAAGCGTTGAAAACACAAAAACAACTTGTTGTAGATGCAAATGTAAATCAGGCTGATCTGAAAATGGAAAGGCAGCAGGCTGGAAACTTGAAAGTGGCTGTCTCTAGGGATGGAATTGGTAAACGCAGCAATGTAATTGCATGAAGATGATGGCCACTAATCATGGGTAGCGGTGGGAAGCTAGGTGATAGCTGTAGACTATGTAGTAGCGGCCGATGGAGATTGGACAGCTAGTGGAAAAGGGCTAATGTTTGAAACCTGCAAGACAAGGATGGATTGAATGGTAGGCAGCTTGTCCATTTATAGATATAGAAGGATCCTTTCAAATTAGGGTTTTACTTATGGAACACGGAAACTCTCTAAGAACACACATTGTTTAATGAAACTTTTGATAATTTACATGTTTTGGGGCTATTTTAAAGAATCAGTATGTAATGCATTTTTAGCTCAATACCCCCTCTCAGGCCCAACAAGAAGGGACTAGAAAAAAAGCTCAAGCCCATTTTTACCAAGGTGTTCTATCCCAAAGCAGTTAGGGCATTGGACAAAGGGTGCGTGTCGATTGCTCGGTAGCCTACCAAGACTATAGAGGCGATGGTTATCTTAGCAAGGGAGCCCCAAGCGATCACCCAGAGAGGCCAAGGCTCAAGGCATCGGACAAAGAGTACACGGCTGCTCAGTGGCCTACTAGGATCTGCAAAGGTGGATGGAACCACATTAAACTTTTTTTTTGAGGAGAAGATATGATCTGTGGCTTATCAAGTAACTGTGCTGCAGGGATTTGGGGGGGGGGGGAGAATTAAAAGGGATCATTAGATCCACCACATCATGAAATAGACAAGCTATCTCAACCATTTGTGTTGTCGAGGACGAAGGGAAAGGGAGAAGTATGTAGATGTGGTGGTGAAACCAACCTTTCTACTAGGATAGGGTGGTAAATAACGTGACGAAGCACTAATTACAACAAGCATAAAACTCATGTAACGAGAAATGCACAATTTACCTTAATAATCTTGGACAGTAGATACCATGTTGGCCCCAAAATTGGTGTCCCTTTTAGTATTTCTTTAACTTTAATCGCCAATGGATGTATTACAAGCCAAGATTCCATGGTCTCCTTGGTTGATCCAAAAGCGCCTTCTTGATTCAACAATCAGCAAGTAAATTGGGCAATTTGCCCCTTGATTTTTATCCAGGACTTGCTCTAACTAGACCCCAACTAGCCAAATGCTGCCTCAAATTTATAATGGATGGTTGGGCATTTGAAGTTCTTGATAATACAACAAATTATAGGTGCTAGTTTCTATCTACGATGCGTTATCCTGTTGGCACATCTCCTGTGGTGGTTGGTAAACCCTAATTTTTGCAAAAATTTAGGGTTTACATTAGAGATCCCTCTGTTGGCCACCAAATTTGGCTGAGATCTGCTCAAAATGACTAAGAAATATTGAGATCTCTTGAGAATGGATTGGAGAAGGTGTGAGAAAGCCAAGATGAGAGAGAAATTTGATTTTCTTCATGAGAAAACCCTAAATTTTACTTGTTGCCTGCTTTAGTTTGCATTTAATGCAGTCACCTATTGCCAGACAACTCCAAAATGTTATCACCTGATCAACAATGTTGTTGTCAGCCCTTGAAAGGTATCTCCTTGCTATCCCTTGCCTGTTGAGTCTCCAAAATTAAACGTGTCCATCCATAATTAAATTGGCTAGGCCATTTGCAACTTGGAGTGGTCCCCAACCTCTGTTGACCCTTAGATTGGTGGTAGTTAATTAATTAATGCTAGTCTCTAGTGTCACCATTGATACTTATTGGCCAAACAACTGTGCTAGGGTCAAAATTGACATCGATTGACCCCCAAAGCTTAGCTAGCATAACTTATCACAATTTTTGCCTTTGACATCCATTGTATTCTCGGGGTCCTTGGCGTACATCCTAACCTTGTACATTGGATTAATAACTTAATTAAATGTTATCAGAAAGATTAAAGCATCTTAAAATTTCATGTCCCTGTGATAGACCTCCCCTTTGAAATCCCTGCAATCGTCTTTGATTGCATTGCATTATGCCAAAAGAAAAGCATACTATACTGGAATTTCCACGAGGCATCATAGTCACAACATTAGCCACTATTGTCCAACCATGCCATATGCCCAAAACCTTGCTGAAAATTTCTAGCCAACATAAACATCAGATAATACTGAGAATTAGCCTAGAATTGTTGCTAGTAACCCATTGGATGCATCCGTCACTCATGTTTTTCAATTGTTGACTCCACAACCATAGTAAAGTGTATTCTCAGCATAAACCATGGCTGAAACTGTCAATGGTATTTACTAACATGCTGCTATCCATGGAACAAGTTGTAAACCATTGAAATCTGAGCATAATCTGATCATAAACTGATCACTTGCTGATATGAGAACTGATCACAAACGGCTGCAAATGTGACCTCAAACTGATTGCAAAAACCGATTTGAAATCGATGCAAAACCGATTCCAAAAGTGACCATAAACGGTTCTCAAACTGATAAAAAATTGAGCTGAAACTGATTAGAAATTAATTGATCTCAAAATTGAGGCAAAAGCTCATGTTGTAGTGGATAGTTTTTCTCAACTAAGAAGTGATCAGTCTCGTCAGTAGAGTGCTCCAAGTGAGATGCACCTTGTGAAGGAGTATGAGATGAAGAAGAGTGGGGCCATAGTGAGTGATCCCTACAAGAAAGGTTTGTAGAAGGAGCATTGTCCTCCCAATCAAGACCATAATACCTCCTTGGGGCTCCCATTGAAGGAGTAGCTAGAGAAAGCATTAGAGGATTTGAAGATGGAGTCGCTTGAGCCATTGTGAATTTATGTGTCATTTGTGTATCTTGCACAAAATCAAGCTCCCCACGGCAGCCAGACAAAGAAAAAACAATATGTATGGACACAGCTGAAAGTAACACAATATATGCAAATCTAAATGCAAAATGCAAAATACAAAAACACAAACATATTATTTTGACATTTGTACTTCAATGTGATCTAAGTTCTTACACAAGAAATCGTTATAATGCTTTTTATCTGTTTCCATCCTTTCAATCTAATGCTTCCTTTTTCATCTATCCCTTGAGTCTTCCAGTTTGTACAAATTTTGTTAGGCTTCTAAATTTGAATTGGTCCCTGAAGTGTGCTTTTTGGATCAGAATGTGATTGCATGTCTGAACATATACAACTAGTTTGACTGTGTAGATTTTAGGTCTTTCACAAGAAAAGTTCATGTAGATGATAGGATTTTGTTTGTTCTCTCTCCAAGGGATTAAAGAGACTGTTAGTATGTCGGTACCAGGATTTGTGCTTATGATAATGTGAAGATGTGACTGCTGCTGACATAAGTATTCTGTATGCTGCACCTCTTGACTGCAGCTTGCAACACAATAAAACATTTCGGATCCATTCAAGCAAGAGCTTTTGGCTCTTTTACAATGGATATGTTCACTCCAGGTAGTGATCTGGATATCTCATTGGATTTTGATAGCAGGGGTGATAGTCTCTCACGAGATGATAAGTTACAAGTTCTACGAAAGCTTTCAAGGTTGCTTCACGGTTTAGCTGCCCGTGAGTATGTTCAGTTCTTTTGAAACAGTTTCGAAACTTTGTGCCCATTGATTTAATCATATCCAATCTTGAAGACTGACTGGAAATTATTTTATCCTGATTCTAGGTGGAGGGATCATCCGTGATGTCCAACCTATTTTGAAAGCAAAAGTGCCAGTAGTGAAATTTGTAGTTTGTGAAACAGGAATTGAATGTGATGTGTCTGCTGAGAACAGAGATGGAGTATCAAAATCAGATCTCCTTCGCATTTTTTCCACAATTGATCCACGCTTCCGCAAATTGTGCTTCCTAGTTAGTATTGAACAGTGTCCTATTATTCAGCTTCTACTAGTATGTAACAATAAGCTTCCCTTTTTAGGGAAGGGAATTGGCAGTAGTGCTGGCACTTAATCAAAAGTCTATTCAGATTGCATATTTTTGAGTGTTGTAATTGTCTTAACTTTTCTGTTTTTAAGTGTTCTTTCCTCCTGTAGCCGTCTTAGAGTTCCTTTGGTAGTGTCATAATTTGAACTCTTATGTGTCATACTACAGTCTCTTCTTTAGTGAAGCAGATAGTGAGGCTGTCTGAACTTCAGAATCTGCAAAGTGGTTCTAGTTGAGTAGTTATTGACAACTAACATGCTGCACTCAGATGTAAAATACGTGCAGTGTGTTCAATTTTCACCCTGGTCAATGTAACCGATCCTTTATAGATTGGTTCATTACTTGGTTTCTATAGAGGCTCTACAGGATCCATCATACATGTGAGCCTTATATGAGGGACAGAAAATAACACTACCTGGATGATCCATGTGCAGAAGAAAGTCAAAAATGTGTTTGTGTGTGGATGAGGGGGTACTCAATGAGCTGTCATGAATAGTATTTTGTTGGACATGTTGGCATGGTAGTCATCTTTAGCAAGTTGGAATTGAATCTAGATACTAAGACATCATTCAAGGATTGTGCAGAGCTTACAGAGATTTAAGCTTTTTACTGACATTCATATGGGAATGTCTTGACTGAGATGTGGTGGACCTTGTTGAAGCATGATATGTGGTGTGCCTTGCTCAATTCATACTATGTGCTTGCTTTGGAAACATTCTAGACTGATTGTGCTACTGTTGACCTACCCAAAAAACTTAATTTTTCGAGGCTAAGGAAATTTTTCAAACACACCTAAATGGAGGGTACTGGACCACTTATCTAATAGAGGCAAAAGTGCTACTGCAGACGTTTTCAAAGGAATGGTGAATTCAAACTAAGTTCTAGATTGAGAGACACCCTGAACTCTACATCCCTATCTGAACATTAGACCCTTACCTACACACTGAACATTGTCTAATTGACACCTCCACCATCTCATTGTGCCTATTTAGCAGTAAATTGTGAGATCTTGGGAGTCTTCATTATACTGTTAAATGACCATGGTGCAAGTGCAGTGGGCACAAGTGACACAAACCTACCTTGAATAAATGACCTTTCGAAAAGTATAGGCTTCTGTACATCTACAAAGTATCCCTTCCAACCAAGGTTTAGATGAGACTTCAACCTCCACACTCAAACCAGAGAATCATAAGATTTAAATCCCAGTTCTCCAAGTAGATCATAGTGATTACTTAAACTAACTGCTCAGTGGCTCACGGCAGTCAGTTTCAAATAGTCTTGTGACAGACCAGGACTAACAGCATCTTATTATAGAGTCATGCCACTGACAATAAGTGCACAGATGTGCCTTGAATAGTGGGTAGGCTTTCCTTGATTGAAGGATCTTGCTACTCTTCTCTCATGCAGCAATGTGGTCTGGATTTGCTGCAGCTTTTTAAAATTTCTCACAAGACATTAGAACATTTGCTCCTTAGGCCTCCTTGTGAAACCACAGCCACATGTTCTCCGGGTTGGTCTTCATGCTCCTGACACCTTGTCCATGCTGCATCTACTGGCAACATGTCCATACAAAATCCATGCAGGTAATTTCTTGTCATTTGAGCCACAGCTGTGTTTGCAGCTTTTCCATAGGTCTGGCTGCTTAGCACAGCTCTGCCCAACAGCTTTTACCTCTTTATTTAAGATAGTGATCTAGTTTGTTTAATGAGCTCAAAGAGAGTGAAAAAGTTTTTGTTCACCAATCTGTAACAAAGTTGACATATTTGATCCGGGACCATCTACTGATTACAACAAATGTGCCTGTGAGTTTAGCAGTTTTTGTTTTTAGGGTCACTTTGCAAAGATGGTTTCTTCTTCACAATTGGTTTTGAGTATTGGCAACTGATCCCATCATATTAGTGGAAGTATTGTGCCAATTTGTGCAGATTTAGAAATCTGTCAAGTGGTGATATGCAAAACAACATTTGAGGATTCATTAGTTGTTGGTTTCATTTATTTGCAGGTCAAAGCTTGGGCTAATGCACAAGGTATCAATAGCTCCAAAGACCAAACATTGAACTCGTTAAGCCTGATCCTATTTGTTGCATTTCATTTGCAGGTCTGTGATTCAGGCCATCCAGTTCTGCAAAGACATTTTACTTTATTGCTGTGTCGTCTTCATGTAGGTTTGTTTACCTATTTGTATGTGAGACAAGGGATGTGTGAGTGACAAGTGTGTATACCTTATGTGTAGAAAATGATATGTTTGAAGTTAATTTATTTCAGTAAAATTATGTTCCCAGTTATGTGTGAGACAAGAGGGTGGTGGGTGGGTGTGTGTGTGTGTGTGTGTGTGTGTGTGTGTGTGTGTGTGTGAGAGAAACAAGAGGGAGGGAGGCTTATGTGTGTGTGGTGGCTAGGACTAATGCGGAAGGTAATTCACTTCGCATGGGAGAGTTTACATTGGAGCAAAGTTTTTGATCCTCATTTGGCTGTTTCTGAACTAAAAAAGGCTCATGTTTTGGCAATGATAGACATTTCTAGAGTGATTGATGATCTTACTCCCCAGGGTACAGTTATGACATTCCCCAAGCTCGAAGGATGTATGCTCTGGGTTATCAGTATAGGCATCTTTGGAACTTGATTTGGGATATGCTTGAACCCTTTCAGCTTGTCCCTCTTTGGGAAGTTGCAGATAGATATACGTGACTGGAGCATTTCATACAGTGGAATACAATAATGCAGCTTGAGCCTTGGATATCTGAACATTTGCCAATTTCCTTTGGCATTGCACAGATTCTCTTGAGACTCTAAATTTGAGAGAGCAAACTACCATTTAAGGGGAGGCTTTTCTTATGGGCTTGCCGTCAGAAGGATTGCTGTCAAGAACGAGTTTCTCTGGCTGTAGATTAATGAGTTGTTGGATCATCTAGCCAGGATGGCGATTTTCAGCAAGTTGGAGTTGATGTCTAACTATTACCAGATTGAGCATTGCTTCGGACATTCACAAGACTGTTTCAGACACCTTTGGGTTTTTTGAGTTCATGGTACTTTTGGGCCGCTCAATGCAACATGGTGTTTTTCAGACTTGTCACTCATGGCATAATGTTGCAGCCTCTTCTAGGGAAATGAGTTATATCTTGGTTCACAATATGTCACGAAAGGAAAAATATGACCATTTGTCCAAAGTGCTGCGACTTTGATCAGAGAACAAGTCTTTCATGAAATAGAAGAAGTGCGAGTCCTTTATTACATTTATTTCTTATTTTGGGGCATGCCATTTCTGTGGGAGTCATTGGTATGGATTGTGAGAAAGTCAAGGCAATGGTGCAGTGGCATTATCAGAAGATGTGTTGGAGGTGAACGTGTTCTTGAGATTGGTGATGCCCACAGGTAGTTTGTGAAGCACTATGTGCATGTTGTATTGCCTCCACAGAAGCAAGGTTTTTGACTGGTTATGGACAAGCAACCTTTCATGGAGCCAAGTTATATCTGTTGTTCACATCCTATGTTGAGGATTTTGGATTTCAGTGAGTCCTTCATGGTGAGTTGTGACACGATCAGTGTTGGCATAGCAATGTTGCCACAGTATGTGCATCCAATGCTTTTTCTTGGCTTTCATCTACTTGATCATGGTTCTCAAGTTGAAGATGTGGTCTAGTGTAGAGAACCCTCATCTGAATCCAGCCTGTTCTGCAGCTCTCAGTCCCCTCCTCTCAGTGCATGTGTGTGCACACACACAGGGTGTCAAGGAGAGAGGGAGATGTGTTGCCGGTGGGTGCAGGGCGTTGGGCGGCGACCAGTGGAGTCAGAGTTGGCACTGTTTGCAGACATGGCTGCATCTAGGCGGTTCTTATGTGAGGGTGGCTACTTGAGACTGTGGTGGCGACCTATTGGTCAATGCCTACGTGACTACTAGGCAGATGTATGTTATGGCTTTGCCTTCCAATGAGAAAGTTTGTGACAAGATGAATCTTGGAGATCCGTCCTCCACATGGTTTATTGTGTGTTGACCACTTGAATGAGTTGCATGAAGGCCACAAATTTTTGTGATTTTTTGGGGGAGGGGGACAAAAGTTTTACCGTTTTAAGGATTAAAAGCTTTCTAAAGACTTAATTTTTAGGATTGGACAGTTTGTGACTGCTTCCCAAACCCTTTGAGAAAAGCCGCCCAGACCTGCATTAAATGCAGTCCTGTGTTACCAGCACAAATTCAAAAAAAATAAAATCATATTCATATACCTTCTTTTACATATCGCCTTCACACTTATTCAAACAACCCTTCCTCTCTTGCTCTCTCTATCTTAGCCATCCTCTTGCTCTCTCAGTGCTCTCAGCACCACTAATTCCTTTCAGCACTATGACCTCTCATGATGTGCCTCAATTTGAAACACCGATTGTGAGCAAACTCCAAGAGATAGAGAATGTTTATTTGATTTCTTCTGATCCTGAGCATACACGTGGCATGGGTGTTGTCCCAAAGGCTATTCTTAGCATCACATGAGATGCAAATTTGTTGCTTGCGGTGGCTTTGTAAATGGAACTTAAGGAGATGCAATGGCAGCTCGCTGAGTTACAACTCTCTCCATTTCCACTTGTGTCCACAGCCGTGCAAACTTTGCCTCTTCCACTCCAACTAATATCTTCAAAGGAGAGAAGGAATGCAATGAGACAAATATTGATTTGTGGGTGACCAAATGGATGACATACTTTGATTTGGACCAGTTGGTGCCCAATGCATCAAGCAGATCCTAATCGTGCTTTAGGAGATAAATCACGCTTTAGGAGAAGACATATGCTTGGTGGGTGGGGCTACACCCCAAGCCCAAGTCTTGGTCAAAATTTCAATTGTTTTTTTGGAAAGGATTTGTAATCAAGGATTAGATTGGAAATTTTTGTAGGTTATTTGAGTTGGACATGGGGAAGGAAACCTTGGAAGCAAACTTTGAGGAGTTCAGAACCTTCTAAACAAGACAAAGGCCTTGGATGATGTGCAAACATACTTTCTATGTGCTATCTTTTTGGGCTGTTGCCAGTGTACTAGAATGAGGTACTAGGCAACCCTTTGCATTCTTTGGAGGATGTCTATAGGTATGCGAAAAACTTCGACAGCACCTTGGTTGTGAGCAAGGATGGCCAATCCGTACTGTGACAGCTTTTCATCAATTGACTTAGAGTCACGCAAGAAAAAGAAAGGCAAACATAAGGCTACTCCAAGAAGATCAATCGAAGGATCATTGCTTTGTGTGCCACTAGATTGGTCACTTCTATGGAAACAAGGATTGTCCACAAAATATGAATGTGAAGATGAGCTCCAAGGCATTGGTAAATACCATTGAAGCTCCAAACATGTCTTTTGATTTTTCAGCCGAGGATTGTTTTGTAAAGGCGAGTTGTTGCACCTGGTTGTCTCGTAAATAAGAACATATTTGGCTTGCACGACCCTTCAGAGGTCACTAGTTCTAATAATGGCGCATCAACTATGGTGTTATTTGACAACAACTCCATCCACACTTTTCTTTTTTCTTGATTGGTGCATAAACTACAACTTCACACGATATCTACTAAGAGTATCATGTCTATTATGTGGAGGGCTGGTTGGGGAGAATTGCGATTGATTTGTGTTGCAATTGGATTTGTGTTGTAGCTGTATGTGGATGTCATTGTTGGCATTCCTTAGTTCTTTGAGAGATCTTCCGCATTCTTTGTAGATTATATATGTCATGTAATCTCTTTTGAGTTTGATGGTCGGTTTCATGTGATCAAGGCATGATAACCATGAAATATGTTTCACTAGGGTTGAAACATGAAACACATTTTGCTACTAAAACGTTTCAGCATGCATGACTTCACTTATCCCTCGCCTTGCAACCACAAAGATCGGATTGATCACCAAGGTGTTTCAACGAACGGTGGTTAGTCCAAATAATAAACTAGGTGCGATACAGATAATGACACCATATTTTAAGTGCATGGATGATGACTAAGTTGGTTAGCTTATGGCTCTCAAATGTGATAGGTTGGTTATCTTGATAAAGAACAATACTTAAAGTATAATCACTTGCATCCATATAATCCTCAAAAGGTTTATTCGGATTGATAATATACAACATTGGTGTAGTGTTGACTAGTTGTTTCAATGTTTGCAAATATTGATTGAGCTCACTAGTCCAACCAATTGGTGGATTAATGTGTTTTTTCTTGCTTCGGATACCCTTAAGCAAATGTGAAAAGGATTCAATAATATGAGGGTAGTCCTTTATGAACTTTTGAAAAAATCCACAAAAACCTAACAAAGGTTTTACTTGTCTCATAGTCCTTGGAATAGGTCAATCAAGTACTACTCGAATCTTATTGGTATCAATTCAGATGCCATCAATTGAGATGACATGCCTAAATGTAACTACTCTGTGCAAAAAAAATTGCACTTGCATAGTTTTGCAAATAAATGTTCACATGTTCAGATACGTAAAATGATACATGAATGTTTTACATCTTTCTCCAACGACTGACTGTAGATAAGAATGTTGTCGAGGAAGATGACTATCCACTTTTTGAGATACCGATGCAATAAATCATTCGTCATCTGTTGGAAGGTTGCGGAAGCATTGGTTAATCCAAAAGGTAAGACAAAAAATTGATAATGTCTATATCGCGTTGGAAATGCAGTTTTCGGGACATTCTTTGAAGCTATTCGTATTTGCTGGTAATCGGACCTAAGATTGATTTTAGTGAAATATCACGCACCACAAAGTTGATCTATAAGGCCATCTATCCTAGGTAACAAATACTTATTCTTTCTTATTCTTGATGGTTACCTTATTGAAATTTTTATAATCAATAGAGAAGTGCATTGTGCCGTCATCCTTTTTAGTGAGAAGGTCAGGTGCGTCCCATAGAGATTTACTTGGCTCAATAAAACCCTTAGCTAGGTAATCATGAAGTTGCCTAGCTATCTTGTCCTCCTCTTGCGGACCCAATCTATAAGGTTGTTGAGAGATAGGATGGCTACTGTGTAACATCTCGATTCTATGGTTTAATGAACTGTGAGATGATAAAAGTTCGTTAGGTAGTTCAGATGAAAATGCATTAGTAAATTCATCTAAAATCGGATCTAAATATTCACTTATTAGTATTATTATTAAAAGAAACTAAATTACATTGCATATCAAATGATTAAACGTTTTCAATGAAACAAATTATAAGTCACAACATTTGGATTAGAAAAACATTCACTTAAGTCCAATACTGATATCATATGTACATTATTTTTTGTGATTCTAGAGTGTAAACAATCCTCGATCACATGATAATGACATTCAAGTTCAAAAGAGAATACATGAGTTTTATAGTCAATATACAAAGAGAAATATGTATAAAAAAACCATGGCATACCAAGAATGACATCAACATGGTCAAAGCTCATAAGTTGGAAGCCCATAAGTTGATGATATTGTTGGATCGAAACTTGGTACCATTTGGGCTTAGTGATTCATAATATGGCCCTTCACATAACTGACATAATAAGCTCGGTCAGTGGTACTGAGTGGAGTTGCAAGTTTTGTATCAATCAAGAAAAAAGGAAATTGTAAGTAGAGCCATTATTGAATAAAACTATAACTTCTTGGCCATTAATATGCCAAGTGACCTTTAAAAGATTTCCTAGGCCAAAAACAATTTTATTTATGGAGCAACATTGTAACTACTCAGATGTATAAAACAATCTTCCGATAAAAAGTTAGAAGAAATACCTGGAGCTTCAATAGTGTTTAATGAAGTTTTGGAAGTAGACTTTGTCTTCTTATTCTGGGGACATTCTTGATCATTATGAGAGTGGCCAATTTGATGGTAGGCAAAACAACCACCCTTCGAGTGGTTCTTGCTAGGAGTGACTTTGCACTTACCATCTTTCGTCTTACTCAACTCCAAAGATGGTTGATGAGTTGCGTGTGGGATAGAATATTTCTTTGGCTTAAAGATGGAGGTAGCTCAATGGGAGCTTCTCGTCGACTAGTTGCCCCCTTGCCCCCTATCCGGCCAAAGTATTATAATTTTTTCTTTTTTGTATCTGTAGACATCCTCTAGTGAGTGTAATGGATTAAAGTAAAGCAATATTTGGTCGTTGACCTCTTGTGGTCAACATCTCTAGCCTCGTCTAGCCTTATAGAACAAAGGCTATATCTCTTGTGCCAATTGGATAATGAATACCTAGGTCGGGGGTAGAAACCAGCCTTCCTTCTGTGGATGGGTGGTAATTTCCTGATTATAACTTAGTTACAACAACAACATTTATTACAAAGCTGAGAAATACAAAATGCAAATTAACTCACAATCTTGGATAATGGACACCTTGTTAGCCCCAAAACAGGCATCTCTTTTGGTATTTCTTTAACTTAATTGAAGAAGAAGTTGATGTACAATGGGATTTTTCCCAATCCCTTTCAGTATTCCAACTCTCTTTGCTGTCCAAAATGACCATCAAGTCTTCAATCTGATTTTTCCCTTGATTCGAGCAATCAATTAGTTTTTACCCGCTTTGATGGAGATGGAAAATGCCCCAAATTCATTGATTTGCTGGTCCCTCCACTTGAATTTGATTGAAAACAGCTTCAGCCCTGTTGAATCCAAGTCTTGGAGCTTCCAATTTCTAGCACCTTCCCAAGGCTGTTGCTAAACCCTAATTTCTGTTGTAGATTCAATAGAGAAATTTCTGTTGTAGATTCTGTTCTCTCGCCCTTCTCTTTTTTTCTCTCTTTCTCTTTCTTTGTTGCCCCAAGAACAAGAACAAACCAAGAGGAGGACTCTCATGATCTCAATGCTGTAATCTTCGGAGCAAGGTTATAGAAAGGCTAGGAGATGAGAGAGAATGCGAATGAGAGAGAAAATTTAGACTTCCTTTGCAAATAGTTGAAGAAAATCAATCATCTCAATAGCCTGTAGATGCTGTCACTTGCTGTTGATTGGTCTTCGCCTGCCCTTGGCTGCCTCAGAAGGTCGTCCAATGGCTACAGATCAAACTAGTAGCATCTCCTCTCTCTCTCTTGTTGCAGGCTGAATGCTCTAAAATGCCTCTCTCCAGCATTTAAAGACGTTTTTCAGTCTTGCATGGGCATTTTCGACAAGTGGCAGTCTTCGCAAATGGTTTTTCCAGCATTATTCATAATTAAATATTAATTTCCAGCCTTTAAATACTGAAAATTAATCTAATGCTTATTTTGGTGTCCATAATAGAGTGAAAATGATTTAGAACTAATTAGAAAAAAAACAGCAAGATAACATTTGGAGAGAATCAGTGACATGGTCTATGTGTTTACATGTTTACACATAGCCTTAGAGTGTCACTTATTGAGACATGCACTTAATGACCATGCTAAAATGCTAAAGACATGCATATCTTAGGTTTAACATTCAGATTTCTATTAAACATTAGCAAGCAATGACTGAGAAATGTAGCATTTATCTCATTGTTTATGCCTCACTTTAGATGTGAAATGTTAGTCTTTTGATGAACTTATTGATGCCCACCAAGTGTGTCCAGCCTTGAGATGGAGCTTCCATATTTGCAATGAACTCGAGACAAGGCTAATCAATGATTAGAATTACTGCTAGTGTCAACCAGGATGATCAAGATTGAAAGAAGAAAGCTTAAAGCTTTCTAGCTATGGCTGCTAGCTAGACAAAGAGTTAGGGTTTTGATCAGTGTGGCCAGTAGAGAAGGAATTTTGCCAAGTCCTCTTAGGTGGGGATAGCCCACTTAGGGGGTTATCTAAGCCCCATGGTAGCCGCCATCATTGTGTCCTTTGTGATGAACATGATCAGGTTGAATTTGCTTAGATGAAATTTGCTCCTTTTTTTGTGTATTTCAGCAATGCCAGTTCTTGGAGCGGACAATGTTAGCGGTTTAGATGACGAGTAGCTGCACCTTGAGGTGGAGAAGAGACTTACAGAAGAAAACGTGAGTTGATATGCCTTCCTTTGACTACACCGACTCCTCCAAGGTCTGCAGGTCTAGAACTGGCTATGGAGGTTGAGAGGATAAGATGAAAAATGAAGCTTTTCTTGTGCACTTAGGTTGAGATGAAGTTAGGGGAAGCTCAATGGATCAAAGATGGTTCTGATACCATGTTAAAATATCAGAGTTGTAGCATGAGAAGATGTGCACCCTTAGGGCTGTTTATATAGCCTATGGATGGTTAGGGTTAGGGTTTCCCTTGCCCCAGTTCATTCACACTCATCTATTCTTATCCACCCTTGGATACAGTGGGTTCATGTGCTAGGAGCCATACCAATGACTCAATCAATTGCTCGTAGTAGGTAGCATATGCCATCGGTGAATCTGTTGTTGAGATATCGAGCTCCACTCGTGATATGCCAGGGTGACCGTTGTGCATTTATGTCACCGACTTGTCAGTTGCAGATACGGTTGGTACACCGCCCATGAATAATAGCTAGATGATAGCTATCCTTATCTACTCTAGTTCGTGGCTCGGTTAGTATGCCACCTTAGTTAGTTGAGTTTGGTTTGAGACCCATATATAGGGTTCTTCTATTTCTTTGTACTAGAGTTCTTTTGGCTTACATAACTAAGAAGAGGAAAACTGTTTTCAGCCTCCACCCTTGTGTGTATTCCCCCATTGTGCAAGCAAGAAAGCTACAAGTGAGACTCCTTCCTTTTCTCCCACAATCTTGACATGGTATCAGAGCCTTGTTCGTGGTAAGGAGCTCAAGAAAGCAAGCCAAGCTCGCGGTGTTCTGGTAAGAGAAGCAGTGTTGCTTTCATTTTCTGTTTTGGGAGCAAATCTTTGCAGGTAGCACAGCCGGAAATTGCAAGAGTGCATTGTCTCAGGTTGAGATGCCCTTCGCGGTGAAGCAAGAGGGCAGCATATGCTGCGGGACAGGGCTTTAGCCCTTGGCGACCCTGTTTTTTTGATTTGAGGCCATTTCGGGGTCTGTTTTAAAGGCGGAAGTTTTTTGCACGCACTCAGGAAAAGGCCCAGTTTTATGCTGTGCAGCCACTGTTCTACAGGTCGGTGAAAAGTTACTGTAGAAATTGCATCGTATGCCTGTGCGCAGAGACATTGGGAGTTACGGAATCATCCTTGGTTCCTGTTTATGCAAAATCGTCACTAGGAAGTGACTGTGTGGTCAAATACCACTTTCGCCAGTTTTGCAGATTTGCCCTTGTGAGGGTGAAGCTGAGTTTTTTGCAGTGACAGAATTTTTTGCAGTGTTCTGTAATGGCGTCTGATTCTCTTTCACAGATTGTAACTGAAAAGACTTGACAAGAACAACTTCCAGGCATGGAAGTTTAGAATGACGAATTTCCTTATGGGAAAAGGATATTGGGAATTTGTTGCAGGAAATGAAGAAGAACCAGTTCTTCCTGATGTTCCCAATCAACAGCAAATGCAGGCATTTAAAGCATGGCATGAGAGAGCCAAGAAAGTTATGTACTAGCTGTCTATCAGTATTTCAGACTCTATGATTGTGCATATTCAGGATGCAAGTACGCCAAAGGAGGCATGGGATACTTTGTCAAAAATGTATAGCACAAATACGCAATCCAGGAAAATGCAGCTCAAGCAAGAGTTGCATAATGTGCAAAGAGAAAGTATGAGCATCAATGACTACCACATGAAGGTGAAGAAGATTGCAGATGCACTTGCTTCCATTGGGTCGCCAGTGGAAGATGATGATTTAGTTTCTGTGACCTTGAATAGTCTAGGAAAGGATTATGCACAGTTTCGGACATCCATTTCAGTTCGTGAAAGATTTCCTGATTTTGAGGAGTTGATTGCTCTCCTAATTTCTGAGGAGCAGAGAAATGGTGGTGCATCTTCTTCAGGAGGAACTTCAAAAGAAAGTGTATTCTACTCGAATACTGGAAGAGGTAGAGGCAGAGGTAGAGGAGGCCGATTTGGAGGCCGTGGTAGAATCAGAATATGCAGCAAACTCAAGAAAACCAGTCCTATGGAGGAGGATGTGGTAACTCTAGAGGCAGGGGGAGCCAAAGAGGTCGTGGTGGATGGCAAAGATGCCAAAATGCAAACAGTAATGTTGAATGCTACTACTGTGGTAAAATGGGTCATATGGCTAAAGACTGCTATAAAAAGCAGAATGACATCATGAATGGAAAATTGCAACAAGGGAATTATGCATCTTCTAGTAGACAGGGTGATGACAGAAATGAGCATTTGTTTATGGTGCAGCACATGAACAATTCTGTGACAAGTACAGAAGAAAGAAACGATGTATGGTATATTGACTCAGGTGCATCAAACCACATGACAGGTCATGCAGAATGGATGGAGGATGTAAGGAAAATGGAAAAACCAGGATTTGTGGAGACTGGTGATGATACTGCACATCCTATTGTGCAGATTGAAAAAATTCCTTTGTCTATGCAGGATAGGAAAAAGAAATACCTGTCCGATGTATTTCATGTCCCGAATATCACCAAGAATCTGGTTTCTGTTGGTCAAATGGTTGAGCAGGGCTTGCAGGTCAGATTTAATCCTCATGGATGCTTTGTTGAGGATATGAAAAATAAAGGTCGCTTGATAGCAAAAGGAAAGAAGAAAGGCAGAATGTTTACGTTGGATGTAGACATGTCTGAATTGAGTGCAGCAATGTTTGCACATGGGACCGGTGTAGTTGCAGATATTGATATCTGGCATAAACGCATTGGTCATGTTAATGTACAGCGACTTAAATCAATGCAGGCCCAAAATATTGTTACAGGATTGCCCAAATTCAAGGTTGCAGAAATGCATAAGGTATGTGAAGCCTGTCAGTTTGGAAAACAGGCAGGGAAACCATTTCCTAGACATGTTCAAGAAAGTAAGAAGCCATTGGAATTAATCCACTCTGATGTGTGGACTACTAAAGCTGCATCTCTTGGAGGCTGTCATTATTTTGTCACTTTTATTGATGACTATAGCAGAAAAGTTTGGGTGTATTTTATGAAAAAGAAAAGTGAAGTTTTTGGGCATTTTACAACTCTTAAAGCTATGGTTGAAAAAGAAACAGGCCTGCAAATAAAATGCCTAAGGTCAGATGGAGGGGGAGAGTACCTCTCAAATGAGTTTGCAAGGTTCCTGCAAGAGCATGGCATAAAGCAGTAATATTCATGCAGTCATACACCACAACAAAATGGAATTGCAGAAAGGAAAAACAGGCATATTAGAGAGGTATCTCGTGCCATGCTCAACGAAAAAGACTTGCCAGATTTTTACTGGGCTGAAGCAGTTGCTACAGCAGTCTATATAATGAACAGGACTTCCACTGCAGCAATACATGGGATGACTCCAGAGGAGAGGTATATTGGTAGGAAACCAGATATTTCTCATTTGAAAAATTTTGGTTGCATTGCCTATGTACATGTGCAAGATGAGTTGAGATCCAAGTTGGATCCAAAAGCTGAGAAGTGCATCTTTATTGGTTACTCTCTGCAGCAAAAAGAGTATAGATGCTATAACCCTTCTACTCGTAAGTTTACAGTGAGCAGAGATGTTGTTTTTGATGAGATGAGTAGCTGGTATAAACCAGTAAATGTGATTGATGATGTAGATGCACAAAATGGTAATGCTGCACAGAATTCACAGCAGCAGTCACAAAATATTAGTGGACCTGGAGCGTCCTCTAGCAGTGGTTCACATTCTTCGCCATGGACATTATGCCACCATTGTAACACCTTTGAGACTGATTGCTTAAAAAATGAGTCATTCTTTTGGGATGGCACTGCTAATCATAGCTTCAAACAGTTAAAAGACGTGCTTACTCCACCCCCCATCCTTGTCTGCTGCCTTGACTTCTCTAAGTTGTTTACCATTCATTGTGATGCCAGTGGCCGACGTATTGGTGCAGTATTGTTGGAAGATCATGGTGTGATTGCATTTGGGAGCCACAAACTTGATGAGAAGGAGATGCAAATGAATGTATATGACCATGAGATGTTGGCCATCCTCCATGCCATCAAGAAATGGCACCACTATTTGTATGGCAGCTGCTTCCAAGTGAAAAGTGGCCATTGAGTCCTCCAGTACTTCTTGACTCGGTCCACTTTGACTCCTAAGAAAAGGCAATGGGTGGCAACCTTACAAAACTATAAAAGAGAAGGTAGATCAGCCCATGTTTGATGTGAATGCAGGTCACTCTTATGTGGATGGTGAATCCAGTGGCTCAGAACAGAGCATTGATGATGAGTTGGGTATTCCTTCTATTGTTACACCTGGAGTAAGGAAGACCAGGGATGTTTTGAGAGCACTTGGGAGTGAACCTACTTTGCGCAGGTCTACGAGAGCTAGGTATCCTGTGGATAGGCTGAAATATGATGGATTTACAGCCATTCACTATGCATATATGGTCAAAGTGATACAGGAACCAGAACCCACTTCTTTTGAGCAAGCCATGGGAAAAGAAAAATGGGAGAAAGCCATGGATGAAGAAATGGATGCCTTGGAAGCAAATGCTACATGGGAGTTAGTACCTTTGCCTAAACGTAAGAATGCAATTGGCTGTAAGTGGGTTTATAAGGTGAAGCACAATGCAGATGGTTCTGTGAACAGATACAAGGCAAGATTAGTAGTCAAGGGGTATGTACAAACATATGGCATTGATTATGAAGAAACATTCAATCCGGTTGCAAGGATGGCAACCGTAAGAGCAGTCATTGCTATGGCTGCATCAAAGGAATGGTCTTTACATCAAATGGATGTAAAGAATGCATTCTTGCATGGTGATTTGCAAGAAGAGGTATATATGGAGCAGCCACCAGGTTATGTGCATGCTGTTCATCCTGAGTTTGTTTGCAGGTTGAAGAAAGCATTGTATGGCTTAAAGCAAGTACCTAGAGCATGGTCTGACAAGATAGGACAGTATCTTGTCACTATTGGCTTTCAGATTTCCAAGGCAGATTTCTCACTTTATGTGAGAAAAACAGAGAAAGGTATTATGCTACTTGTCATTTATGTTGATGATTTGATTATGACAGGTGACAGTGATGAAGATATCATTCATGTGAAAATGCTATTGAAGCAGAAGTTTGAGATGAAGAATTTGGGAGAGCTGCGTTATTTCTTGGGCATTGAGGTGATTAGATCACCAAGTGGGATACAGCTCTTGCAGAGGCAGTATGGATTGGACATGCTGTCCAAATATGGGATGACAAGCTGTAAGCCTATTTTAGTTCCTTTGGAGCAGAATGTGAAGCTGAGCGCAGATGCAAGTGAGCTTCTGGAAGACCCTACTATGTACAGACGCATAGTAAGAAGCTTGATTTATATGACTATTACCAGGCCAGATTTGAGCTATGCTGTTGGATTGGTAAGAGTTTATGCAGGCTCCAAGGAAACCGCATTTGGATGCGGCTAGACGCATACTCAGGTATGTGAAGTCCACATTGCAGTATGGACTATTTTATGAGACTGGGGTTCAGATACAGTTGCATGGATACACTGATGCTGATTGGGCTGGTAGCATTTCTGATAGACGATCTACCAGTGGATATGTGTTCTCTTTTGGGAGTGCTGCAGTCACCTGGAGCAACAAGAAACAGCCTACAGTTGCCTTGTCGAGCACAGAGGCTGAGTACAGGGGTGCAGCAATGGCTGCATGTGAGGTAGCTTGGTTGCATAAGCTACTTTATGATATGCATCAGTCTACAGATGGGCCAGTTGTCATTTATTGTGACAACATGAGTAGTATACACTTGGCAAATAACCCAGTCTATCATGCTAGAACAAAGCACATTGAGGTGCATTATCACTATGTGCGGGAGAGGGTTTTACTAGGTCTTATTGATCTAGTTTATGTCAGCATAGAGGATCAGGTAGCTGACATATTTACGAAGGCATTGGGCGCAGAGAAGCTGCGCAAGTTCAGAGACCTGCTTGGTGTGCAGGAATTGGGATTGAGCTCGAGGGGGAGTGTTGAGATATCGAGCTCCACTCGTGATATGCCAGGGTGACCGTTGTGCATTTATGTCACCGACTTGTCAGTTACAGATGCGGTTGGTACACCGCCCATGAATAATAGCTAGATGATAGCTATCCTTATCTACTCTAGTTCGTGGCTCGGTTAGTATGCCACCTTAGTTAGTTGAGTTTGGTTTGAGACCCATATATAGGGTTCTTCTATTTCTTTGTACTAGAGTTCTTTTGGCTTACACAACTAAGAAGAGGAAAACTGTTTTCAGCCTCCACCCTTGTGTGTATTCCCCCATTGTGCAAGTAAGAAAGCTACAAGTGAGACTCCTTCCTTCTCTCCCACAATCTTGACATCTGTATGGGATGTAGCCTTCTAGTTCAGATCCATGGGAGTAGAAATAGACCTACACCCCTCTATCTCAAAAGTGGTCAAAAGCTCCTGTACATACCGTTGCTGGGAGATGAAAATTCCCCTTGTATTTTGTGAAGTTTCATAATCTAGAAAGAAGTGGAGAATTCCCATATATGTCATCTCGAATATCTCATGTAGACCTACTTTATCTGCTTTACCTTTTGGGCATGATCATGTGCTAGAATGAGATCATCCACATAAAGCACGAACAATGCGTATCCTCTTGTTGAAGTGTGGACGTACAACTGGGGACCAACAGAGGAATGTCGATATCCTAACTTCTCTTGGAAGAACGAGTCTATCTTCTCGTTCCAAGCATGTAAAGGTCCTTCTTTAACGTGTAAACTTTGCCATTTGAAGAGGAAAAGCCAAGAGGTTGCTTAATATAGATTTGCTCCTTTAAATCATTGTTAAAGAATACATACTCCACATCTAGTTGATAAACCTGCCATTGCTATGGTTAGCCAAGGCAAAAACAACCCTAATAGTAGCCATCCAAGCTATAGGTGCAAATGTATCATGGGAATCCACTCTTGGCCTTGCTGTGCGTATCCTTTAGCAACTAGCTATTCCTTGTGCTTATTCGAAGTGCCATCACTGTGATATTGGGTCGTAAAGACCCACTTGACTCCAATCACCTTCCTATGAACGGGCCATGACACAAGATCCCAAGTGCCATTACTCTCAATAGCCTTCAATTTCTACTCCATAGCCTTTTTCCAATGATTGCAAAGCCTCCTTCATGGAGGTGGGATCCTATCTTGTATGACACAAGTGATTAAACAATAGTTAGTACAAACAAGCTTAGCGGAGTATGCTTGGTTCCTTTGAGATTGCCCTGGGCCATCATGCAGTTGCCACTCCTTAGGAACTCTCTCAATTCGTGCATCATGGAGTATATCATGTGCCCAATGAGGAGTCCATACTCCTCTCGTTGCTTTGCCTGTGATGAAGTCTTTGAAACATCCACCGATGTTGATGCAATGAGTGATTCAATGGTGAAGCAACCTCCTCCAGTGACGGTGGAGCCTCAAGAGGCCTAGGCTCCAAAGGCATTGGCTTAAGTGCCCAATTGTCACTTAAATCTCCAAGTATGGGATGCTCAGCACCCCCCTCTTCAACTAGAAACTCCATGAACTGAACATCTCGACCCGTGTATACCTCCCGTGAAATGGGATCACGAAGCCAATATCCTTGTTATTGTGAGCTACATCCCATGAATACTTGTCTTTTGAAGGGTTTATCCCTCTGTTTCTTTGGGATGTAAACATAGGTATCACACTCAAATACCTTGAAATAAGACATCCGGTTTTAGGCCAAAGCAAGCCTTAAAAGGTGTCATATCAACCACGATCGATGCAGGTAACCGATTAAGGATATGGATAGCGGTGGCTTTGTTTCAGCCCATAGACATTGAGTTGTCTGCTGATGCTCCATCATAGTGTGCACCATCTCAATCAAACAGGGATTCTTCTACTCCAATATGCGATTCTCATGAAGTGTATCCATGTTGGCAAACTTATGGTGAATGCCACAATCTACACAAAACTTGGCTAGCTCGTTGGAGACAAACTCCCCATCTTTGTTAGATCACAGGGTCTTGAGTTTCTTACGAAATCTATTGTCCTTGAAGATCAACTAATCCTTAAAGTGTGAGAATGCTTTAGACTTCAACTCCAAGAAATACGCCCATGTCATATTGCCAAAATCATCCACAATTAGCATAAAGTATAAACTCCTCTTAAGGGACTTTGTCTTCATCGGTCCACATATGTCTGTCAAAACAGATTCTAGCAACTCCTTTGCCCTATGTGAAGCCTTGTTGGAAATCACATCTCTATGTTGCTTGCTATGAATGCAAGACACACATGGCGGATGGTGCACCCTAATTTTTGGTAATCCACAAAGAAGCTATCCATGAGCCGCCTTCTGATGATACTTGTAATTGAGGTGGTAGAACCAAGCATGCAAGAGCTTAGTCTGTGTCTAAGAAGAAGAAGAAAAGAAGTAAAGGTGGACGAAGTCTACATCTTGTAGACTCCATTCTCCTCTTGACCTACACAAAGAACTTGTCTCAAATCTCCATCAAGAACTTTGGAGTCATTATCGAACTCAACGAGAAGGCCAAGTGCATAAATCTTGCTCATTGAAAGGAGATATATCCTAAACCTGGCATATAGAGAACCTCTGATGTGTGAGCAGTACCATGCACATTTGTTACATATCACCTTTGGCTTTGATAGAGACTGAAGAGTTGTCTATAGGTAATATCATTTGTAGGAGTCATGTGGTGGCAACACCATTATCCATAATCCACTCATGAGGTTGTAGGGCTATCATCGCTGTAGCAGAAGCCGTCGGTATCCTTGTCCTTGTTTGGGCAATCCTTTTGCCAATGACCTGTCTTGCTACAAATGTGACAAGTAGACTCCTTGGCTTTTCTTGCTTAATCTTCTCATGCTTCTTTTTCTCCTTGTTCTTCTTTCCCTCTTGTTGAGATAACTGACCTATCAATGCATTTGTCTTGGGAGCATTTTGATTTTTGAGTTGTTCCTTCTAATCCAAGACCATTGAAACCAACTCCTCCCACTTAAGGGTGTTTGTCCGCCTTGAAGCAATTAGGGTGGACTAAAATACACTAAATTGGGCTGGTAACTGCAAGAGAAGAGTTATCATGTCACGAGGACATGGAATTTTGAGATCTTGCTGATAACATTTGATTAAGTTATTAATCAAAGGTACAAGGTTGTTTAGTACATGTGATGCACATGGCAATTATTTCCTAGTAATAGGCCAAGGACCCTGAGGATGCAGTGGGTGTCAAAGGCAAAAGTTGTGATAAGTTATGCCAGTTGGGCTTTGGGGGTTTGTTAAGGTCGGTGTCGGTTTTGACTCTAGGATAGTTATTTGGCCAATAAGTGTTGGTGGTGACACTAGGGACTAGTATTAATTAATTAATTAATGCGATTCTAAGGGTCAACAGAGGTTAGGGACCACTCTAGGTTGCAAATGGCCTATCCAATTTTATTATGGAGAAAGAGAGAGAGGGAGTTGCTCGTCCATTTTTTGATTAGAGAACAACAATTTGTTGCAGAAGACGGCCATCCGGGGGCCTTAGCAGGTAGGGCACAATAGGGAGTCACCTTCCAGGGGCAGGTAACAGCATTGCTGCTCTGGAGACCTTATTTTGGAGGTGCCTGGCAGTACGTGATTGCATTAAATCCAGTTTGGAGGAGGCAGCAAGCAGAATTTAGGGTTTTCTTGGGAAGAAAGTTAGATTTCTCTCATCTTGGCTTTCTCTCACCTTCTCCAACCCATTCTCAGGAGATCTCAGCATTTCTCAGCCATTTTGAGCAGATTTCAGCCAAATTTGGTGGATAGCAGAGAGATTGCTGTTCTGTAAAAATTAGGGTTTAGCAGCCACCTTGGGACCTATGCCAATAGGAGAAGGCATCATTTGTTGTAATCAGTACCTGAAATTCGTGGAATTGTCATGGATTTTAGAAGCTGGGCCATCCATTGTGAATTGGGGCAACATTTGGCTATTTGGTGGTTCCATTTGTGTAATTTGTGGGTGAAAATCAAGGGACAATTGGCCTGAATTGCTTGCTGATGGTATGTATAGGAAGGAGCTTTTGGATCAACAAAGGAGATTGTGGAATCCCAACTTGTAATCAATCCATTAGCAATTAAAGTTAAAGAAATACCGAAAGGGACATCAGTTTTGGAGCCAATTGGGTATCTATTGTCCAAGATTATTAAGGTAAATTGTGAATTTCAATTTATGTTGATCTGTTGATTGCTGTAATTAAATGCTTAATCAGGGAATTACCACTCTCTCCAAGAAGGAAGGCTGGTTTTATGGTTCCATTTCTGGGATACCACTCAATCCCTTAATTTGGTGGGCCCAAGGCACATGATTGCAAACCAAAGCTTTATGCTAGTTCTGATTTTTGCTCTCAGCTGAGAAATTACTGCAATATGTCTTCATATAGTGAGATTGACTCAAGTAGTGATGACGCCTCTTAGTATGAAAATTCACAAGGGAATGAAGGAAATGCAATTCTTGACCTTGGACAAGGCTCAAACTATGGACAACAAGCTGTAAATGTTGATGTTGGGCAAGATGCAGGGCCTTTAAGGCATAATGAAGCTGATGACCAGCAAAGTGAAGAGGAATTTGATAATTGGTTCAAGAATCGGATGAGGACAGTAGCAAATCTCTTTCTGAATAACAAAGGATCCTTAGGTTACCCGATTTTTAAATGCTCCGAAGGATAGCAAGGGCAAGAAGAAGAAGATATCTTTTCACCTTCGGGACAGCAAGGTACACTGAAGGTAATGCTACGGCCTTTACTTGAAGCTTCCAAAGATGCTAATGAAGCAAAACAGTTGGTGCCTACGGAGCAAGGAATGCAAATGCAAGGTCATCATGGAAGTGCCAATCCAATGGATTTTGGATAATTGGGCATGCATGCTATGATGGGGTAGCTAGGATACTTTGGTGGAAGCACGATTTTTCATGCTATAATTGGACAAGGACCGCATATGGGAATGCATGGCACAAATCCCTATGATATGCAGCAACCAATGCATGGTGTGCAAGGCCGAATGTATCGGGTATGGTTGAAAATATACAAAACCCTACGTATGGAGTATTGGCTTGATGCTCGAGGCACAAAGTAGTTGATGTAAATTCAACAAATGCATCTTTTTTGCAGTAGCCAATGTATGACAACTTGGCCCCCAAAGGGGCAACAAAAGACTATGATGAGGGTGGAAAAGCAGTGAGGTTTGAGTTTTTCAATGGTGCACAAGATAGGCTGAAAGCTTTGACTTTCATTCAGCAATTTGATGCAACCTATTCAGAGGGAAACTTCATCAAGTCCTCCAAGATTCGAAAGGCAACCACTTTTTTGAAGGAGAATGCATTGCAATGGTGGTCCACTTTTTTGATGCAAGGTAGAGCACCGTCAACATGGGTACAATTTAACAAATGTTTGCATCAAATTGGTTGACAAGTACCTTTGAGGTGGATATCATGACAACTTGAAATAACGTGGATGCTAAGGAATGTAAGAATTTGGAGTAATACAATAAGAAGTTTTGGGATACATTGCTGCTTATCTTTTCTTATCGTCCCGTATCTCTTCATGAGCAAGTGGAAAAATATGTTTGTGGGCTGCCTAAAGGAATCAGGGATTTTTGCATTAAATCCTCTATCTCTAGCAGCTCATAGAGACTGCTGCTAGAACATATACTTTGTTGCATGGGAGAATTCAGGCTTTCTAGAGAGTGGGGAGAAGCCGAATAAAAAGTTGTTTAAGGCTAAGAAAAAAGGTAGATCTGAAAATCAGCTTGAAAATAGGGCAAAACAGCAAAGAAAGGGCTCGAAAACATTGGCACAATGTAAGGAATTGATGGTTGCAAATAAATGTTTTATTTGTGAACAGGAGGGTCACATTGCAAGGGATCGTCTCAATAGATAGTAAGTTGGAAAATAAAAAAATCATGGAGATTCTAAATGAAAGAATCCCAAAATATCAATGGGATTGGTGCCCGATGTTGTCAGTGATCAGCACAATGATGATGCTATTGAGTTATGCAAAGCATGGGGCAAAATGAGGAATCAACATGCGTTGATTTTCTTTGATAATGGTGCACGAGCTAACTTCATCTCTATAGACATGGTAGTTCATCTAGCCATCAAAGAGGATGAGATGGGACCCATGGGGAAGTTGGAATGTCATGTAAAGGCCATGCAAAGCCCGTCACACCGCTCATTGGAAAGCTTCGGTTGCATATACAGGGATATGTGGACAGTGGAGTTTTTCATTGCTCCACTTGAGAGTTGTGATGTATTGCTTGGTTTGCCATGGTATTACTGTATGCATGTAGTGATTGATTCACGAGCAAAAGAGATAACTATTAATCAAAAGAAAAAGATACTCATACTTGATATAAAACTAAAAGGGGAATCTGTCCCTGTTGTATCTGCAGTTGCCATTTCTAAAGTAATGAAAAATCATATTTCAATGTACTTGGTTTTTACTGAGGATAAATATAATAGTGAGAATATTTGAAATATGTCTGAGTTGGAGGACGATTGCATGTCATTTCTGAAAATGTATGTTGATTGCTTCACTTGGTCACTTCCAGGGTAGCTATTGCCTAATAGGTCAGAGAATCATTGCATAGATCTTATCCCTAGAAGTAGTCCATCTAGTAAGCCACCCTACAGAGTCAGTGTAGCCCAATAGGAGGAGATTATAAGTTTGGTGAATGAGTTGTTAGAAAAAAGGTTGATTCAGCCCAACTCATTTGCTTTTTGTCCTCCGTTGCTTTTGGTGCAGAAAAAGGATGATTCATGGCGTATATGTATTGATTATTGTGCTTTGAACAAGATCACGATAAAAAATTGCTTTCGAATCCCACGGATCGATGATGTTATGGATAGATTGTAAGGAGCAGCTATATTTAGCCGTATAGATTTGAAAAGTGGGTATTATCAAATACGCACTAGACCGAAAGATGTGTCTAAGATAGCTTTTAGGACATCTTTTGGATTGTATGAGTTTCTTGTTATGTCTTTTGGACTTACGAATGCTCTTGCTGTTTTTAATTGGATAATGAATCGCATCTTCAAGCCACATAGAGGATTTGTGGGCACTTTCTTTGATGACATGATTGTCTATTCAAAATGAGGCAAAGCATAGAAGACACTTAGACATTGTGTTCAATGAACTACATGAGCATAGGCTGGTCATAAATGACAAAAAAAGTGAACTCTTTTTGTATGAAATCCACTTTTTGGGACATATTGTATTAGTTGATGGTATTCGCATTGACCTTGCCAAGGTTGAGGCAATACAATCATGGCTACCTTTGAGAAATGTGCATGAGATCCACAGCTTCTTGGGTTTGTATTATTACTATAGGAAATATATACGTGAGTTTGCTGAAATTGCATCTCCATTGCATGCCTTGCAAAAGAAAGATATGCCATTTAGATAGATAGTAGTGGACTATTCAACATTTGAAAAGTTGAAGGAAAAGATGACTTCAGATCCTATGCTTGTGTTGCGGGATCTAAGGAGGTCATTCATGGTTCCAGTGTGATGCATGTGGTAAAGACATTGGGGTTGTTCTTATGTAGGAGGGCCGCGTTGTGGCTTATGATAGTTGAATTCTCCACGTCAAGGGGGAGGTAGCACTTTCACTCCTCCAGTTGTGGATAGCTCTCATATATAATGGATCTTGGATGTATTTAGCATGCACCCAAGGTATTGTGGTGATAGTATGTTTGCTATGAGGTCACTACTCAAGGTACTAGTCACTGTGAGATGTATACAAATGAGTATGGTTGTTACCGTAGCTCTAAGACTATACTTCTGCATCAATTTGAGATTAGTTCACGATCAGTTTGGCTAATCTTTTGCCTCAGTTTTGAAATCAAATTTTGACGAGTTTAAGCTCAGTTTTTGATCAGTTTGAGAACCGTTTATGGTTAGTTTTGGGATTAGTTTTGCATCGATTTGAGATCAGTTTTTGCAATCACTTTGAGGTCACATTTGCAGCTTTTGTGATCAGTTTTCAGATCGGCAAGTGATTAGTTTATGATCAGATTGTGCTCAGTTTTCAGTGGTTTACAGTTGGTTCCATGGACAGCAGCATGCGAGTAAATGCCAGAGTGCAATATACTTTTTGTTTGGCACAATGTAGTGCAATCGAGAATGATTGCAAGGATTTCAAGGGGGAGGTTTGTCATCACGAGGACATGAAAAATTTTTATGCTTTAATCTTGCTGAGAATATTTGATTAAGTTATTAATCAAATGTGCAAGGTTATTTAGCACATGTGATGCACATGGCAGTTATTTTATGGTAATAGGGCAAGGAACCCTGAGGATGCATTGGGTGTCAAAAGCAAAAGTTGTGATAAGTTATGCCAGCTGGGGTTTGGGAGTTGGTGTCAATTTTGACCCTAGGACAATTATTTGGCCAATAATGTCGGTGGTGACACTAGGGATGAGCATTAATTAATTAATTAATGCAGTCTAAGGGTCAATAGAGGTTGGAGACTACACTAGGTTGCAAATGGCCTAGCCAATTTAATTATGGATGGGCATATTTAATTTTGGGTAGGGTTAGAAGGGATGGAATTAATTTTCAAAATTATTTAATTTTGAAAATTAATTTAATGACTAGATAATGCTGAAAAATGGGTTTAGAAGGCTGTCACTTGGCAAAAATGCCCTTACAAACCAAGAAACCGTTTTTGGGGATTGGATCTAAGCCATTCAGTTAGTTCACAGCTTGGGGAAGAGAGAGAGAGAGAGCTGTTGGTCCATTGTTTGATCAGAGAACAACGATTGTTGTAGAAGATAGCCATTTGGGAGCCTCAGCAGGCAAGGGACAATAGGGAGTTACCTTCCAAGGGCCAACAACATTGTTGATCAGAAGATAACATTTTGGAGGTGCCTGGCAGAAGGTGATGACATTAAATGTGGGAAGGAGCAAGCATTAGACAAAATTTAGGGTTTTCTCGTGAAGAAAATCAAATTTCTCTCACATCTTGGTTCTCTCTCACCTTCTCCAACCCATTCTCAAGAGATATCAATATTTCTCAGCCATTTTGAAAAGATCTCAAATCAAATTTGGTAGACAATAGAGAGATCTCTGGTAGAAATCCTAAATTAATACAAAAATTAGAGTTTAGCAGTCACCTTGGGACCTGTGCCAACAAGAAAGGCATTGTATACTGTAATCAGTACTTGAAATTTGTCGGATTGACAAGGATTTTAGAAGCTAGGCCATCCACTATGAATTGAGGAACATTTGGCTAGTTGGTGGTTCCATTTGTACAATTTGTGGATGAAAATCAAGGGGCAATTGGCCTGAATTGCTTGCTAATGGTATGTAGAGCAAGGGGCTTTTGGATCAGCAAAGGAGATTGTGGAATCTCAACTTGTACTCAATCCATTAGCAATTAAACTTAAAAAAGAAATACTGAAAGAGGTGCGAGTTTTGGGGCCAACTGGTTGTCTATTGTTAAAGATTATTAAGGTAAATTGTGCATTTCAATTTCTGTTGATTTGTTGATTGCTGTACTTAAGAGCTTAATCAGGGAATTACCACTCTTTCCAAAAGGAAGGCTGGTTTCATATCACCATGTCCTTTGAGGTAATTGCCTTCCGTGTGTTCTGGACTTGCATTTGCAATTGCCAAAGCTTATTGACATGCTCCTGCATGGAAGCGGACTTGGACTGGTTCAGTGCTCGCATCGTACCTCTAGAGACACTTGCTTTATCACGGCCATCTGACTATACAATTAATTCAATTCTAGCCATATCTTTGGAGTAATGGTCAAATTCTTTATATGAGCTATCATGACTAGAGTGCAAGAGAGAAATAGGAACAATCAGATGTGGGCATTCGGTTTGTCCCAATGTGCTTGTACCTTCTCCAACTCTGCTTTCTCATGAGAAGAAAGCTTGGATAAATCGCAAGCTATAGGACAGTCTATGGCCTTGGTCACAAGCTTTGCCAAATCATAGGACTGCATAATAAAATAATAAAATAATAAACCGCAGTGAAAATGCTGCCTGCATGCCATGTGGCACGTGCTTGACTGCCACATCACTTGCATGACTGTCTGGAATTGCTGTGAACAGTTGGTGATTGCATGAAACTGTCCAACCTGATCTAGAAATGCGTAAATTTGCCCTGGAGTGACTGTACTTTGCTTATGCCTGTCCAAGGGATGACTAAAGCTCTTAACATATGGACCACATCTTTGCCCCCTTGAGCTCGATGACAATCAGTGGTTACGGTTCATAATCATTTATAAGCATAAACAGGCTATAGCTAGTAGTAAATGCTTAGCATTGCTATAAAGAAACTCAATTTGAGGAAGGTAATGCTCTCAATCAAATTGTCTATGGGAGTTATATGCTTGTAGCACATCCTTCTTAGTCTGATTTCCTCTCAATTAGATTGTCTATAGGAGACGTGTGCACGCAGCATATCCTCCATAGTCCGATTTGTCCTCTCAGTTTGTTCATTGGTCTGCTCTAAGGATGACATGGATAATTGTGTTTCCAATATTTGGAAAATTGTCTTTCACAAATGGCTAGTGAATTTAGGGTCCTAATCACCAACTATTTCATTGGGCAAACCATAAATTCTATAAAGATGCTTCACAAAGAGACTAGCCAATTTGTGGCTTTTCAAGGTCATCTTTGTAGGAATGAATCAAGCCATTTTTTCAGCTTGTACCATTACCCTGTCTATGCTTTGCCCTGCTTCTTAAGATCAGGCCTCTTCTTTTAGTCCAGGTCTTTCCATCCATATTCGATGCAATGGCACAACAGTTTGGGAATTAATATTGCAAGGGGGTGTAATCCTATGCTGCCTAGCTGCTGCTTGGGATCATACTTTGAGCAAAACAAATGGTTGAAATGTATAGTCACCCTCAGAGAGTCAGTAGCATGCCTGGTTTCTCAAATATTGTCTTCTGAACTTACACAAAGAAGCATGCTCCAAATCCTCACTCTTTTATGGCATTTTGATGAGTTTATAGACCTTGAAAAATTGGTATGGGATTTTACATGTTAAATGTTCAAAGAGACTCAGTCATAGTTGTTGAAATCTCAAAAGCGATTTTTGTATGCCTATGCATGAGCAGGTCAATGTTACAATGTAGGTGTGCTATTGACTAAAAGATTGGTTACATTCTCTTTAAGTTTCCTGACTTTCTACTTTTGTTTTGAATTTGTGCTCAAGACAAGACGTCCAGCAATACTACCACCTTTTTCGGCATTACTGAAGGGTACAGTATGCTTTTTTAATTTTTTGTTTGGATCTCTTGAATCTGAATGCATTGTGATATCTTCCTGATTTTGCATCATCATTCATTATTATAGATGTCACACATGCACCCATACAGCAGGATCATACATGTCTTTGATGAGAGACATTTGGCAACTGATATGGTAAACCAATGTACTAATACCCAAGTAATGTAGGTCTCCATGTCTGTTAGGCATACACATTGTCCATGATTTGATTCTACTAGGGTTGCAGGATAAGAAAATGTTTGAGAAAACCTTTTCGTCTTACCTCAGAACGTTTTTAATACATGGGTTAAAGCTCAATAAGGTGAAGAATATTGGAGCTTAGAGAGTTCAGACCTTGAAGTTTTTCTCTTTTTTTGCAGTGTGTGTCTGTCGCTTATAGCACATACACATTGTATCACATTATAAAAAGTTGCATCTGTCCCCCATGGATGCATTATCTGTATTTGGATTGGTAGCAGGGTGCACATTGATTTCGCCAAATCCAAACCTTTACCTTTCAAATCATTGGACAGGCAAGCTTTGTTTGGCCAGGACAAATTTCGGCATGAGGTTGTAAGACACTTGGGCTATCCCATTAGCTGGCACGTTACTCTCAAGCAACAAAAATGGATTAGATGTCATAGAAGCTGTTGCAATAATTGGAACTTTGGAAGCTATGGCCATTGCATGTTTGGCTTTGAATATTTCAATCAATTCCTATGGCTCATATGTAGTTTTACTTACCCCTTTAGATCTGGACCAATAAATAGATCCATTTATGTTTGCAATGGAGCTTTTATGAACTGCTGATACACACAGGAAAGCTTTGTGATTGGTAAGGGTAGACTTTGTTTGTGCTCCAAATATGCATTGAGTCCTCAATAGATTGAAAATATTATAGGGTGCTTTGTTATGCTGATTGTTTTCTTTGAGCAAACAGCCTTGGGCAACATGTTGGCTGCCATGTATCATTGTATGAGTACAAAGGCGCATGGAAAATTACAGGCTGTCCATATTCTACTGATTTGATACAAGATTGAAAAAGGATACTTTCCCACATCCAATGGTCTGGTAGGTGACCATCATGGAGAAATGCTGTGTGTCTGGAAGGCATATATTGGTGTGCACTTGTAAAGAACCCTTGACAATCTAAAACTTGTCAAAGCCTATAACATTTTGAAATCAGTTATTTGATATTGTTGATATGGTTCATGATGATGGTTGAGTGCTTTCTTTTGTGCAAGCATGTGGAACACATGGACTTGGTATGGATCATAGGTTCATGCTAGATCATACTCACCTTGTGATTCTATAAATGTAATTGACTGACTTATGGATTGGAACCTCAAACCTTTGGACAAAAGCAAGGAATTTAATAGAGCCCATTCAACAGGTGCCTCCTCTAAATGCAATTGACAGACTTATGCATTGGGATATATGAGTAGCACTATGTGATTTTGTGCTCTCAACCTAGCAAAACAATATCCATGTAGGTCAACAAGCATGTTTAATGTCCACCTTTGATAGATAAGCATGGCAATGCACTTTGGCATTTGGATGAAGTAATGGAAAAGAAATCTTTAAAATATCTAGATGTATGATAGGAGAGCTACTAGTGAGGAAATCTAGGTAGCATTACCTTGCATTATTGTTTGAGATGTTGGGATGCTACCTACTATCAAAATGTGCGATGGTACAGAGAGACAATAGGGTTTGCGGGGAGAAACACAGTGTGTACGACAAACATTGAGACAGAAGAAAAACTCTAAAACACAAGAACACTGTGATGATGGATTGAATCATGCTATGAGAAGGAAAGATGATACAATGGTGCTTAAGCTCAAAAGATGATTGCATTGTCCTATTTGAATTAGGTGGCAGTACTTGTGGGGAATCTGCACAATGAAGGTAGTGAAATGCAGTCCTTTGGGTAGTGGGCTATCGAAGTAATCACTGGAAGGTGAAGGATAGCTGTTGAGGGAGGGAACCGCAGTCCCTTGATGCCGTTAGAGATGTGGAAGATGATCACCAGTTGTCAAGGGAGCGAATTGCAGTCCTTTGATGCGAGGGGGATGGCCTGAGCAGCAAAACACAAATCCTAGAGTGTGTTAGAGCTATCAAACGCAGGGAGAGCAGCTCAGATGCGAATGCTAGGGGATGGATGATGATGCCAAATGAAAGGACAACCACCAACAAGATAAATGCAGCCTATGATGGCATGTCAACCCAAAAACTCATGTACCTGGGGATGCAGAAACTGCGCTAGATGTGGGGTGACACCAGGCAAGAAGATACTGATGCCAAGCTAGGGAAGGTGACGCTAGATATCGAGGAGGTCTCTAGGTAGCCAAATGCAAATCTGGTGAAACCTAAAGGGAGTGGAGGAGGTTGCCAACCATGGAGGATTGACGCCAAGGTAGGAATGCTGTTGCCAACTGTAGGGAAGATGCGCCAGCTAAAGATGGTGAAAGGAGGCTACGAATTGCGATGTCCTCCGGTAGGGGTATGGGTAGCAGCAACGTGAGGAGAGAGGAGCGTTGGAGTGACGGAAGAAGGGGGGTGAAGGATGATTGAAGTGGTGTAGAATGAATAAAGTGAATAAATTGAAGCACTTTTATAAGTGGTGGATAGGGTCAGGCTAGGCTGCACTGGTGGTGCTGGCTAGGAAGGTAGGGGAGACCTGTGGATGAGGTAGTAGCGCTTGGAGCTGAATGCCAAGAAGCTGGAGCTGTGAGTTGGCGGTGGCCAAGAGCTGAGCTGAGAAGAGTGTTGCTCTGATACCAAATGTGAGAGGTGAGAGAATGCATAGAGATCAAAGCTCAAGCTCAGTTTGCAAGTACAGTTGACAATGAAGAGTGTGTGTGATAGCACAACACCCAATGATATAATCAAAAGAGTGTAAGGTGTAAGTACAAAGTACAACCCTTAGACCTTGGGGTTGTAAGAGGGTGTTCACACCCGAAAGGTGTAAAACGCTATAAGTGCCCAAATTGTGTAACATAGGCACATAAAATAAAATGAAATAAATCTGGGGAAAAAAAACCTCTCGTAAGGAGAGTAAAAAGTGTCCTAGTGTCCTATTGAGGATCACCGGCACTCCTCTATGAGCGTAGGTGTGAGTCATATCCAACATGAAGGACCACATTAACAAGATGGAGGACATGCTGGATGAGCTTACATCCTTGGGTCGGATGATATCTTTAGAGGACATGGTGATGGTTTTTCTTACCTAGTTGCCATCTCCAGAGTATGATGGTTTTTTACACTAGTTTGCTTTCTCTCCAAGGTACGCGAGACTCTTCTTTGTGAAGTGCTAGCTCCGCTTGTCTTGGAGCATTACGAGTGACTTAAAGAGATATAGGAGCTAGTAGATCTAGCTCTACAAAGGTTTTTACCATAGGTGTGGGATGTTGAGAAACCCATTCATTAACTGCATTAATTTTCATTAATTCATTCAGGTTTCACTATTATTGTCCCAAAAAGGGTTGGGCACCCACATTCTAGGGTGCAATCCTAGATTGTTTGTCCCTATAAATAGGGTGACTCCCCTCATTACACACATTCACCCACATTCATCCATTCGCTTTCTCCAGCAGATTACTTTCTTCTATCAGTCTCTAGTCTATTTCTTAGCCTCTCTAGTGCTATCTACGCCCCTACCCAGAGTACATCTCAGTTCTTGGATGATCTTGCATAGGTGTCTATTGCCTGACACCCTATTCATTCCACACATTGTAGGTTGTGTTTTCAGGTCAAATGCTGCTGCCCAGCTGTTCCCCATCACTAGGTTGATTGGCTTGATAGGATTGCTGCAGGCGACACATTTTCTGCAAAGCTAGGATTTGCAGCTTGCAGTCTTGCACTCTTCTAGCATCCATTTCGTCTCCTATAGGCTGCTGGGAGGTTTTCTTCTGCTATGATTCAGTCAGAGGCAGGGTGCCTTGCTGTCCTTGTGACTCTGAAGGTCGCTGCTTGCTGGTGATTTTCTCTCTCCTCTTTGACGGCTTTCAAGGACTGTGTTCCACTCTCTTGATAGCTGTCCTTCACCATTTAGTATTTACCTTCGATACCCTACTACTCGGAGGCTGCACTTTACTCCCTTCAATGTGCAGATTCCCTATAGATACAACTGTTGACCTAAAATATGCATTACTTGCTGATTAGCCTCTTAAGCAACCCCAAAACACACTAAAAATGCTCTTTTAGAGTAAAACCCTAAAACGGGGAGCGGTTCGAGAGAGTTTAGTGGAAACCCTAATTTTTGGGGCGCCCTTCCACATCTATAAATAGACAGACTGCCCCCATTCAGCCATCATCCTTGTTTGCAAGTTACACCAGCCCACACACCCTGTGTTGCTGTTGGCGCCCAGTTTCCCCGCCTCCATCTGCTGTCCAACCATCATTGACTGCAACCACATTATCTTCAGCCTGTCCATTGCTGTAGGCGATAGCTCTCAGCTGCTGGCGACTGCTCCAGACTGTCCCAGACTGCTGTTCAGCCGCCTGCTGTCCATAATCTCCAGGGTCAGCCATCATGCCTTTTCAGCATTGCAGGCCTTGACACTCTCAGACACTGTTTGAGCTTGCTGTTTACAGCAGACTGTGCACAGTTTTCAGCCTCTGATCAGTGGTACGCTGCTGCGTTTACCAATTTCCAGCCTCCAAATTGCTGCGTTTTGGTGACTAGCCTGCTGCCATTCACTATTCAGCACTCCTACACTCCGACTGGTAGTCATAGACTTGGGATCCGTCTTTGATGGACGTCACACTCCGACATTGCTCTGCCCTTGAGCACACTGTACACTCTTACATTCATTTATAGCATTCATTCACTTTAGAGTTGTGTTTTCTCTCTCCCTTCTTTTGTTTGTGTTTGAGTTTTGAGTTTTGCGTTTAGGGTTTGAGTTTTTGAGTTTTGCATTTAGGGTTTGAGTTTTGCCCTCTGTGTCTGTGTTTGTCTCTTTGTGTTTCTATCGTGGTCGTACACTCTCTGTGTCCTTCGTCCAAACCCTAGCAGTTTCTGTCCAAACCCTAGCAGTGTCTCTTTGTGTTTCTGTCGTGGTCATACACTCTCTGTGTCCTTAGTCCAAACCCTAGCAGTTTCCTTCACATGGTATCAGAGCCGGTGCTCTTGTAAGGAGTATCCTGCGGATATTGTGGAGAGCTAATCTTTGTACGAGGCATACAATATGACTCGTAATTGAATCACAATGTCCAAGTCACCTTCTTCTCCAGTTCCTATGATGTCTTATCAGGTTTCTCCATCATTGGAGGCCTTGAGACAGCATTATGGACTCGGTGAGGAGGACGACACTCCACCTTCACCAGATTTCACTAACATGACAGAGGAGGACTTTAAGGAGTACTATCGCAACAAGTATGGTGATGTTTACACCTCTCTTACTAGTTTTGCTACCACATCCGGACTGGTTGGTGAGGCTGGCCACCTCTCCGATCATGGAGGATATACGGCATTCGGAACATGTGGCGATCCATCTTCATCATCTCTGCCAGGTCCAATATCAAGTTTGTACAATTTTTTTGTGTTACATGAATCAAAACCCTCGCTTATTTCTTCTTTTGAGATACAGGATTTGGATGGCTTTGCGTATGTGAACTTCAATAGAGGGGGCTCACGAAGCAGACGAAACGAAGCAGACAAAATTTAGGTACATCTATAGCTTCTGTTTCATTTGAGCATATCACACACACTTCTCACTTCCCTCCCATCCCACCCTCTTCTATATCACACCTTTCATCATCTTTCCAAAACCTGGGATTACACTCCACATCTGCATCACACACCCTAGGGGTTGGATCTTCCATCTCCGCTCCTAGTACCTTTTTATTCTCCACCCCATTCTCTACCTCTTTGCACCATGGTACTTTGTTAGGGGGAATACCAACCTTTAACACAGTGCCTCTTACCTTTCAGCAAAGGAGCAACCCATAACTCCTGGGACGACTGTGATGGGCATCCCCCTCACTATCCCTAGCTTCACATCTCCCATGACTACTCATACGCAAGGGTTTCCATCCTTAGCTTATGGTGTGTCTTCACACTTTCCTTGGGTTACACCTATGTAGGGATTCCCATCCTCTGCTCACCGTGTTCCCGTCCCACCTCCTTGGGTTCCTCATGTGGTTACCATGCCCATGCCTAGTTAACCCATCACTACTTATGGATCCACCTTGCACACTATACGTATGCCTGGTGGGCACTCTGGGGCCCATTCCCAAGTGTACTCCACTCCCCCATTCTACCCATACTACACTTTTTCACACTATCCATCTCCGAGCACTACCACTCTTGTTGCAACGGCCAAGAATGCCTTCACGGATAAGACATGTTTTAATGGGTCAAATTTTACCACTTGGTCTAATTTCATGCAAGAAGTGCTTGAGTCTTAGGGTCTTTGGGACCTCGTCATTGGTCTAGAGCCTATGCCGGACCCTCGATTAGCTCACCCTGATTACATCCATCAATGGAGAGCCCGCAATGCCACAGCCAATGTTGAGCTGATGCAGGAATTGCTGATTGGTTTGCAGGTTCTGAACCTGTTGCACTTCATGCATCTATCTCACCTTCCTCCCCACCTCATCAGGCATTCCCTTGGCAGATCCTTGCTATTGGACGTACATGATGCTGGCCACCTTCTTAGCCTAGCATGTCTCTAGGTCCTTTTGGATACCCTAGGTCAGTCTAGCATTCGTTTTTCGCACTCTTAGAGTCGGGCCCATAGGATTCATTATCCTTAGTTTTTCCATTTTTTTGTCTTCCGCTGCATTTACTCACACACATACACATTCATTGCATTTATTTTGAGTTAGATTTTCTTTCTGTTCTGTTTTGCTTTGGAGCATCTCACCACTAACCTCTGTGTTTGCATATTCTTATCTCTTTTGCAGGGTTTTGTCTTTCAATGTAGGGCTAACTTGCAGATTGCTTTGGTCCGCCCTGGGCTAGAGACGTGGGGATGTGCACTGTTCCTTTCATGGTTTCATAATCCTAGGAGTGCTTGCTCTTCTTCCAGCATGGTGGTTTTCCCTCCCGAGGCGGATCATACAATATCTCTCTCGATGCTATCATGGCGGTGACTTCTACCTTGCTCTTTCATTGGGCAGCCGACGTGCACCCTTTGTCCGATGCCCTGTCCTCTTTGGGGTGACTACTTGGATTCCCTTGGTACGATAATCATCGCCTCTGTAGTCTTGGTAGGCCATTGAGCAGCCGACATGGACCCTTTGTCCGATGCCTTGGTTGCTTTGGGGTGGGACGCCTTGGGGTACATAAATATCACAATGACTGGCCTACCCTTTCAGCTCAGTTTTGGGCCTGAGAGGGGGTGTTGAGCTAAAATATGCATTACTTGCTGATTAGCCTCTTAAACAGCCCTAAAACACGCTAAAAATGCTCTTTTAGAGTAAAACCCTAAAACGGGGAGTGGTTCGAGAGAGTTCAATGGAAACCCTAAAACGGGGAGCAGTTCGAGAGAGTTTAGTGGAAACCCTAATTTTTGGGGCGCCCTTCCACATCTATAAATAGACAGGCTGCCCCCATTCAGCCATCATCCTTGTTTGTAGGTTACACTAGTCCACACACCCTCTGCTACTGTTGGTGCCCAGTTTCCAGCCTGCAGCCCGCCATCATCGAGTGCAGCCACATTATCTTCAGCTTGTCCATTGCTGTAGGCGACAGCTCTCAGCTGCTAGTGATTGCTCCAGACTGCTGTTCAGCCTGCTGTCCATTATCTCCAGGGTCAGCCAGCCTATGTTTTCAGCATTGCAGGCCTTGACACTCTCAGACACTGTTTCAGCCTGCTGTTTACAGCAGACTGTGCACAATTTCGAGCCTCTGATCGGTGGTACACTGCTGTGTTTACCAATTTCCAACCTCCAGACTGCTGCATTTTGATGACCAGCCTGTTGCCATTCACTATTCAGCACTCCTACACTCCGACTGGTGGTCACAGACTTAGGATCCATCTTCAGTGGACGTCACACTCCGACATTGCTCTGCCCTTGAGCACACTGTACACTCTTACATTCATTTACAGCATTCATTCACTTCAAAGTTGTGTTCTCTCTCTCCCTTCTTCTGTTTGTGTTTGAGTTTTGAGTTTTGCGTTTTGCGTTTAGGGTTTGAGTTTTGCCCTCTATGTGTGTGTCTGTCTCTTTGTGTTTCTGTTGTGGTCGTACACTCTGTGTGTCCTCAATGCAAACCCTAGTAGTTTCCTTCACAACAGCTGCCTGATCAGTTAGGACAGTGGCAATCATCATCGAGCTTTGTTCCATTGTTTCAGCATGATTTATTCATCATGATTCAATGTTCATCATTCTTCACTCTTCTTGTGAGGTTTTCTTCTCTCAGTGTTTGCCATACACTGTGTTTCTCCCTGCAAACCCTATTCTCTCTCTGATGGTATGAGTGCACACTATCCCTCTACCAAGTTATTTATCATTGTGAGTAAGTAGTTCTATTGCAATATTTGAGAGGTCAATTCCCTTTCCACAGTTTTGGAAAAGCTTCTAAACGTTTGGGATACTGCCTCCTCTTTTATGGAGCTCTTATCAGTTTTTCAGATGGGTTAGGTTCTTGGCTCTTTGGATCATTTGGTGACTCTTCTATTAATCCTTTTATCCTCTTTAGAAGATCTCTGTAGCGGTCGCTATTTCCTTCTCACTACTCCCTCCTCTCATGCTTTTGATAAAGGCCATGTTCACACTGAACATGGGTCTCTTTTAACATTGACATAATAGAGTATAGTGGATTTGCCAAAAAAAGTGTGTATGAGTGTGTATGCACGTGTGTGTGTGGATCTAGTGTAGATTAGTTTGCCAAGGCTATCCTTCGAGTGCTTTGCTGCATGTAGTGGCTATGCATCCTTTTCTTTCACTTTTGGATCATTTGACCACCATTGGCCATTGTCATATGATTGCCTTATCAATACTTCCTCTTTCTCTGATTTATTTGATATAGACCATGCTCACACTGAACATGGGCCTTGTTCAACATTGATATGATATAATGTAATTGATTCACAAAAAAAACTTTGCATGTGTGGGTGCACGCATGTGTGGATCTAGGCATAGATCAGTTCACTGGGGCTATCCTTTGAGTGCTCTGCTGCATGCAGTGGCTAGACATCCTTTTCTTTCATACTTGGATCTTTTGACAACCATTGGCAATTTGTGTGGCAATTCTTAGCACAATCTTATGCTGATGATTCTCTCTTTATGCCTGAAATGATTAGCATGGGTGTTCCCATTCTTATGCAGTCTCTGCAGATTTTGGTTTGGCAATGACTTTGAGGGTTAATTTCCATAAATTTGAATTGCTTGTAAAGATAGAACAACAATGGCATTGCTTGCTTTGGCTAGGCAAGATTCCTTCTCAGGGCCATGTGGTTAGGCATTTGGGTTATCCAATGAGCCAGAATCTTAGGCTTCAGCAAAGGTCTTGATGAATAAATGCAGAATTATCTCAAATGTTAGATTACTGGAAACTGTCCACCTGGCCTCTTCATGTGCGTCTTTGAATTGTCCAGTCTATCATCATGACTTAGTATTAGTAGCTTAAATTCGGTTCTTTCATGTACTACACAAGAAGTAGTTGATAACCAAGGTCAGGTGATTTCCTTTGTGACTGCTTTTGCTAGGCATGATTTGGGCATGCATTATTGGCCGATATGGCCCAAGATCAAATAGCTTTTGATGCCATTTCAACCAATTCCTCCTTAGAATCATCAATATAGGTTGTCAGGTCGGAGTTTGTATTAGGTTCACCAAGCCGTTTTCTCTGTTTCTCTGTTGGGAAACAATCATGTAGTTAATGGATAAATAAGGTTAGTTCTTTGAATGTTCCATGTATCTACGTTATATGACCCATTTTTTATGGTGTGTGTAAGAAATGTTTCTTAGACATTTTCTAAAATTTAATACTGTAGGACACTTGTTTCAAACTCATGTTTTACCTTGTTGCTTCTATGACTTCTGCTATTATGGTGGTGCTGAAAAGATGTGACACAAAGTCAATATTATCTTAGTCCCTAGGGCCTACAGCCACTGCTCTACTTGGGGTTTGGCCAACTTTGCTTAGTAGCAAAGATGCTACAATAACATTCACAAGTGAACCCGTGATTCCCTTTCAGCTGGAAAACTTGAGATTTGTGCTATTTGGGGAAGCTATTAGTTGAAATGTTTATTATTGAGTGTGGTGAGGTCAACTTGGTGCTTCTGTGTTTAGGTCTTAACAGAAAATTTTGATGACAACAGAAGAAGATAAGCAGATTACAATAAAGTGACTGGTGGTGTTTTTCTTTTTGCTGGGCAGGCATGCAACCTCCATTTACATCAGATGCCATTTTAGTGATAGAGAAACGAGTACAGGATTACGAGAACTTTGGAGCAAGGAATAAAGAAAGCGTGGTGGAATTGTTTTACTCTCTTTTACTGAAGGTAAGCTGGGAAGAAGAACTTTTCACAATCAGTACAGTCTAGTCTATATTTTGTTCCTTGGATCTCAAGGTTCTGAAGTAACATAGGTAGGTAAAGGTTGCAGGTGTAGTATTATCTGAAAAAAAGATTATGATATTGAAGTATAAATCACTGTCCATATCTGCTTGTTCTACAGGTACTTGTCTTATTGCAGTCTTGGCATGCAAGCCTTTAAGAAACGACTTACACAAACACACAAAATAACAAAGAAAACATGACAGGCTCTCCAGATAGGCAAAACATCTCCATTTTATCGTTTGCATCTATCAATTGTCTGAGCTCCCTAGAGTGGAGATCCTTATGACTTTGAATAACTTGTGATTTGTGTTGATACTCTTTGTGAAAGTCTATAAACTGCAATGGGTACAGCACAGCAAAGATTATGTCTGTCTGGTTGTAGATATTTTTATACTTCAAGAGGATTTTAAAATTTCCTACCATGACTAGAAGCTGGGTAATTGCTTTATTTTGGCCTGCTGGCCAGCTTAGCAAGGGATTTCCGAAATGTGAGGTTTTACTTGCACATGAGTTGATAACAGATTTCAAGATATTCTGTTTGTTTGAATCTGAATGTTACATGTTTCACTTGCACATGAGTTGATAACAGATCTCAGAATATTTTGTATGTTTTGAATCTGAATGTCACATGTTTTACTTGCACGTGAGTTGATAACTGATTTCAGAATATTTTGTATGTTTTGAATCTGAATGTCACATGTTTCTATGCACACTGCTAAAGGCTTATTATATTCTGTTTAATTGGTCAATGATTTTGACGATCAGATATTCCTCTTTCCTCACAGTTGATAGCTGTTAAGAACTTGTGGGAGCAAGGACTGTGTGCAAGTACCTACGAAGGAACATGGACTTGGACATCCGAGCCTAGCTGGATATTTGTAAGTTTCAGTATTTGCAAGTCCAAGCCTAGCTAGACCTGGACATCCAAGCCTAGCTGCATCACATTTGTCAGTTTCTCAACAAACAGCCAGATTGCATGGCCTGTGAGGACCAAGCTGCAGGAAGGACACGGGGAGGAAGCAAAAAGAAAAATCCACCCAGAAGGGGAAAATGCAGGTGGGGCTTTGTGTTGTTCCTGCAGCTGGGTCCTAACAGTCCATACAATCTGGCTGTTTGTTGAGACACTGACAATTGTGATGCAGCAGAGATTGTCAGTATAAAGGTTGAGTTGACAGGGTTGGCCACAAGAGATGCCCATTGTGGCCTGTTCTTAACCCCTTGATCCAATTCGGCTGGATGATGTCATCGTAAAGTTTGAATTATCACAGTTCCTCATTGTTCCATCTGTCAACTCTAGCTTGGATGTCTGCTTCAGTTGTTAGTACATCATGCCGTGGGCCAATCAAAAGTCAATTCTCCTTAGGAGGGGACCACGAGTCCAAATCTATCCTGACTTCATTTGCTCCTTTCTCCAATAACTCGTAATTTCTTCATCAAGCTTTTGATCAATGCAGGTTGAAGATTTTACGGCCCTTTCTCAGAATGCGGCTAGAGCAGTCACCGAGAAAGGCTTTGAGGAAATTTACAACAGTCTTTCTGAAGCAATCAGACAGCTCAGGTCACCTGTTTATACAGCTAACACTCTTGAGAGTCTTCTATTCACTCCTAGACTGTCGATGAAGCGAGGGAAGAGACCCTTCGATAATAATATAGCAGTAAATAGTGAAGATGAGCACCAGGTGTTGTCGAGGATAGCATCTTGGATTGCATTTGGAGAGAAGCTTCAAACTATGCGTGTTGCTGAACATGGAAACATGTCCAGAATTCCACAGCAACCAATCTCTGTGGGAAGAGATGCTAGAGCATGGGATGTTACACGAAGAGACATTCCCCCTGTTCCCTCTTATGGCACAGGTTTTCTAAGTTGGCAGGAAGGGTCTCCGCTTAAGAAGATGAAATTGCAGGAGTCTCAAGGTAGGCAAGCAGAGGTCGAGCTTTGGAATCAAAGACATTTTAGTAGCTTACATGCGGATAGATTTGTTCACCACACTCCTTTGAGTCATCCCATGCTTCAAGGGAGGCCAGGAGTGTTTATGCCACCTCCAGCTAGGGTGGATGTTGGTATGCAATTAGAGGGGAGGGAAATGCATGTAGACAGAACAACAATACCGTACATGCTTCCTCAACCACACCCATCCTATGTGCCCTTACATCAAGGAGGATTGCCAAGTCACCATCCTCCATTCCCAACATCCAGAAGCCTTTATGAAGAACCCTCCAGATACCTTAATTCTCATGGATACTATTATGGCAATAGATTATGAGGTCAGTGTTTCTGATTACTGTATCAGTATTGGGATGCAAATTTAGGATTAACATACGTTGTTTCAACCTGAAGGGGTGATGCAGCAACCCCAAGTGTTACAGTGATCTCTGAGGTGTCTTTTGACCCGCTATCTTGTTGGTGAAATCTGGAAGTTTTAGTGCTATATTTGCAAGGTTCAGAATTATTCCCATCCATGAGACTGTTTTTGCTCATTAAACATCAATATGATTCCCTAACATCAATATGTTTTTGGTTTCATAGATCACCTCCAGTGAAAAATCATCCAATAGGATATTATCATGAACAAAAGTCCTTGTGAGATAATGACACAAGTTGTTACCACACAAGGAACATGAACACCATCTCCTCAATGTTGCCTTGTCTAAGGGCCAAGGCAAACCAAGTCTATTAGATCTTCCTTGATGTGATGTCATTGCAAACCGATCAAAAATGGATGTGAAGTCAAGTCTCTACCATCTTGACTCTATCATCATAGAGCTGGCCAACATATTCTTTGTTCTCCTCCCCTTATGTACTTTGGATGTACAACATGCATGTACACGTATTGGAACCGCTGTTATGATCAAACCACTTGTTGAGAAATCATAGAAGAGTTCACCTTTGATCATTGAATAGAGCTTGTGCATTGAATTATCCAGGCATTGTCCTTGTATCTGGGCTTGGATCCTTGTGCTAGATTTCCAAGGAATTTAGAAATGAAAATATGGAACTATCTTTCTAAACCTTTAGAGTAAATTGGAACTCTCACAAGAGTTAAAAGTTAAAATGTAGGGATTCAAAGTGACACCCCCCTTTTCTAGTACTTTAAATTGCACTCAGAGGTCTTCATTTTATTGCAAAAAGATGGCGTGCAACATGTGATTTTCAAATCGAGAGTAAATTTGTTCTGCAATTCTATTGTGTATGCTTGGACAATAAAAATTCAGATGTATTTCTAGGAATATTCTATCCGTAATGAATGCATGATACAAAGTTTTAGCCTTGATTCACGATTTTCTCTTTTAATGTGCTTCAAGTAGCATTTATCTTTCTTTTCTATTGTGGATGGAGTCACTTGGTCACGCCTTTAAGCTTGACATTGCGACTGTTGGAAATGATATCAGAGATGTTGACCTCTTTCTTTGAGCTTGCCATTGCCACTCTAGGAAATGAACATGTGTTCATCTCCCATTCTTGTGTTGATCCTTTTAAATCCTTTTCATTACATAATGTTAGGTTCTAGACTAGGCAAAGGACATTATTATTACAAGTGCAGCTATAGATTGTTTTTGTGCTAGAAAATTTCTCCTTTTTTTAAGAGTAAAAAAAGTCAGATTACTTTTTAAAAATTTTAAATGGCTTGTCATTTCTTCTTTAGTGGCATTTCTTCTTTAATTTTACAAGGGGTTGTGAATTTGGAAGTTTCAATTTGTAGCTCCTCCCCCAATCCACATCCTCAATTGATTCCTACTTTTTTCCATCCTCATTTAGAGAGTCAACATTCGTTAGTGTTACGTTGACATATTGTGACGTTGCTTAAGCTAAGCACGCCTACAAGATATAACCATAGCTAGAGAGGGCTCAAGCAAGCTTTTCTACAATATTTTTGTTCACATTGGCTTTGTTGTGTTGAAGAATACGCACAATTAAGGTATGGTTGCTCACCTACCTACTTTAATAGAAATGTATAGAAGTACATATTTGGTTGCAAAGCCATTTCTAGGCACCCTTTAATCTTTGTAGGATAAAGCTACTTAGAATTGCTTCCTAAAACTTGTATGATAATTGTGAAGTTTATTAGGAAAAAAGACTAGAAGAGTGTTGTGGGTGAATAAAAGTATACTACTAAAATATGTCCTTGTAAGGCATAGAAGCTACCTAAAACAAAGTACTTAAAATACTTTATGAGGGAACTATAGTACTTGAAAAAGGACTTAATGAGAGAACTAAAGAACTACTTCAATCTATTTCCTTTAGTCGGTATGGAAAAGTATTAAGTTTTAAAAACATATGTAACCATGGTTAAAGATGATTTACTTGAGAAATAATAATGACTTTGTAAGAAGTATTTTGTTGAGGAGTGTACAATGGATAAAAGTATAGGTAGGAGAATGAAGTATCATTTTGCATAACCAAGAAGTTGTAGGTGCTAACCCAATATTTAAAAGGCTCTCCAAACTCTAGAAGAATAATATAAATAAATTTAGTGTTGTGGACTACAAATCAAACTCTAGGCACTTCAATACTAATATGAAAATTGTCTCCTAGTGTTAACCTATTGTGCATTATCTCGGAAATGCTTTTGTATTATTTTAAGTGCTTGTTAATGTAGCAAAAACAACATGAAAATATATTAAAGTAGTCTAAGTTCTACAAAAGGGCACAACTCCATAACAATTGGGTAAGAAAACATACTTGCAACAAGCTAACATCTCCCTTCATGTGATCATGGTTTCATTCACTCCTAACAACTAAAGCATCCAAAAGGAAGCTTACTATTGAGGCTCTAGTTCGTGTATTTTCTCCATGTCGATTGTGGATATCTATATAGCTCTCCAAATGTTGTTGTTGAGCTTCCATGTTATTATCACCACAAAATAACATCTCACATTGGTTGTAACAACCATGGCCTCCAACTTTAGAAGGTAGATGGAAAAGGATTCTCATCCACAAACCATAAAGCCTTCATTCTATTGACATACTCATTCATAGTTTTTGGTTGGTACCACTTGCTGCAAGGACTAGCAAATTCCTTGTTGGTTGGCCCATATGCTCATCTCTAGTTGTTGAGGTTCTTGTTGGTTGAGCTTTGCAAGTAGATTCCCTAAGGGTAGCCCTATAGTTTAGTGATCCTTTTGCTCACTTTTGAATAATTTACAATATTCACATGTGAAGGATGTGGAAGTTTTGTGGCCTATCTTATTGTTGGAAGGTGCAACTTGATATAGTATGTGACAATTGACCAACAGGCTTTGGTGGTGGGATGTGGGAGATCTTTTAGCTATTCTCACATCTTGCACTAAATACAATTAACCACATTGCGCCTCTAGCAAGTCTCCTTTAACAAGTGCCTTGGGAGCTTCCGTTATGAGGTATGTCCATATCCCTCATACAATTTCTATTTTGTGAGGAAAAAACATTAAAGCTTTGGATAACATGTTTTTCTTGCTACTAATTTTAGCTTGTCCAAGTTATAAACAAGTCAAATCTATGCTAATTTATTGCACGAGTTAATCTTTTCAACACATGAAGAATCACACAATTTTTTTTGTAAGAAATCTCTAACAAACCAATGTGATTTGAATATCTACAAACATAATTTATATGCAGAATAGATGGATATCACATACTGTTGTTATTGTTGTTGCTGCTATTGCTACTACTACTCGTCCTCATCCTCACCCTCTTATTATTGCTACTCCTATTGCTATTGCTATTGTTGTCATTGTTCTTGCTACTACTATTATTACTGCTACTAGTACTACTACTATTGCTATTACTGCTACTACTGCTGCTATTGCTATTGCTACTGCTACAACTATTGCATTATTGCTATTGCTACTATTGTTGCTTATTTTTTTGCTCAATTTAAGGACACGAGGTTGATGTATCCGTCAAGGATAGAAATAAGGGGTAGAGAAAATGCCTCGAGCCAACATTTGAGCACTTGAACAACTTATGACAAGTGGGTACTTGTACCCAAAAGTGAGCGTTAAAATCTGTGTACACATATTTCAATAAGATTACACTATTCATCTTCGTAAGAATGTACTTTTGCATTGCTCTTTGGATCCATCAATTATTTTATTTAATGCTCTTTCCTCTCATACCCATCGACCCACCGAGTCTATTATTTGGTTATGTCCTCTCTCTCTCTCTCTCTCTCTCTCTCTCTCTCTCTCTCTCTCCCCTGTATCTTTTCTCTCTCTCACTTGGTTCCTACCTATACAGACACATATATACACACATATATACAACACTAGTGATAGTAGTCATACTACCATTTTGGGCATTAATGATTGAATTTGGTTATTATTGACACATCTTCCCTCCTTTAAGATGCCTCCAAGGCTATACCTTAATGCATATACAGTGTAGCAAAAGCAACACGATATACTATAGCCCCACATGGATGAGAGTATATAATGGTTCAAGGGTGTTGTGGTGGCCTTCCTTCTTGAGCCTCTGCATTTTCAGTTATAGCTGGGCATATCACACACCCTCTTTGACTTACCTCCCTTTCCTTTGGTAACTTTGTTATTACAACATTTCTTTATCTTGCTAAAATTCCAGTAGCTTTCTATCTCTCAAATCTAAGGTGACATTAGCACTAAGTTTACCTCTATGCTCTCCACATATAACACATATGTACTAGTAGTCATAGTGTCATTGTACACCTATGGTATTTATCTTTTATACCTATTAATCATGTTGGTGGGCGTCCTTTCAAAATATGTGGCATTCTAAGTTGCTGATTCTTGGTTATGAGGATTCTCCCCTAACATCTCTCACTTTTGTTCAAAGGGTTATTCTAGGCAATGACTTGGATTTTGAACCACTCATGCTCTTGCAACTTGATATTTGGATGGATTTTAAAGTATACCAAACACACTTGATGGACCTAAATGTAGCTATCACTAAGCATTAAGGTTCTTGCTAAAGACTTGCCAAAGTGCACAGAGGATGATGAGAGAATGTATTGTGATTAAATATTGAAACACGTGCTCACCATCACCAAAGACCATTTTGCCTTAGAAAATCCCAAAGCAACAATGTCATTTGATATCATTTCACATACTTCAAGCCCTGAAAATGTGGAATAATCTTCTTTCATTCCCCTATCATACTTAAAAGAGGAGGCTAACACTTTAGCCACTACTTTGGCACACCTTGTCGTGGGTAAATAGCAAGGAGGAATGCATTATGTAGACACCTTCATTTCATCTCGACATTTTGAACTCCTTCAAGGTAAAAATACCAAAACTTGGAATTTCAGGGCTTACTCTCTCATTTCTCCAATCCCAATAAAAATGTGGCTTATATTACTTGGAGAAAAGGACCTATTTGTAGTAGGAGTAGCTAAAGAATATTGGAGACTTGTTAAGACAAAGCATCTTTCTTGTCATGCACCACATGCCTAATGAGACATTTTTCAACAAAAATCTTTGAGAAAATTGATGCCCATCCCCATATGGTCTTTGTGTGGCCAGTACGGCTCACAAGGAACTAGATTGTAGAAAGGATGCTAAACTCTTATAGGAGTGTATGAATTACTCTAGGCCTTTCATTGAGTGCACATGTGGCACTACTAGCCAGAAGTTGGAATGCAAGAATAGCTTAATTTTGTGCTTTGGTTCATTATTAACCATATAGAGAAAATTTTTATTAGAATGACAATAAGTGACTCTATGGTTCTCATTCTCAAATGGATTGGTGAATGCCATGTCTTTGTAAAAGCATGATTACTTTTTTATTATTTCAGGGATCTAATTCTCTCTACCACGAAAACAATGTTTACACATAGAAATGGAAGTTTATTGCAAATTTGAGAGGAGGTGGCATTGAGCTTATTGATAAATGCCTACTTCCCTCTACTAAAATCAACAACCACAAACCAATGGCACAAGGGAACCAAGGAGGCAACTACTTTCAAAATGTGGTATCATCTAGTGGTAGCAAAAGAGGACATCCTCCCTCCAAACCAAGAGAATTTGGTAATATAAACTTGGTTTTCTATGAACCATTTGCAAGGAGCTCTACATCTACCAACTTAAAATGCAAACACATAACATTGGAAGGCTGCAACAATATAATTAAGAAATTATCAATTGATTGATTCATGTTTCCCTAATTAGGAAATCCCACAGAAAGAGGTTACTTCTCTTAAAAAGATATTGACATTTTGTAATCCATGTTCTTTTTGCAAATGTACTAGTGGAAAAAATGCATTTTAATATCTTCTACATGAATTTTTGCACAAGATACAACTCTCCCTCACTCAATATGGTCATCTATCACCTTTGGATTAACGTTCCTTTCCTCTCTCAAATAAGCATTGTATTATCCAAAAGAGTCTTCGTTGAATATAAACGATTTCACAAGTTTCTGTCACCTTTATGATGATGGAAAATTCTACTTTCAAGCATATCAAAATATTGTGACAACTAACCTCAACATTATTGAGAATATTTCTCTTAAGAAGTTGGTCAAATTAGGTATAAATTATATCCCCTCATAACCACTAGATGTTCAAGAGGAAAATCCAATCCCTACTTAAGGCTGTCTTATCCTTTTGCCATATTCTTGACTTGCAAATTCCCAACCTTTCTAACTCTTTTGCTCAATTTATCCATAAAAGACTCAAACTTTTGATCAAGTTTCAATATCCTTGAGAAGAGGAAGGATCCCCTTGTTTTGATATGCTTACATCTCACCTTTTTATTGCAGGCTTGGATAAAGCTCCAAATAAGCCTCCATCCATATGTAAAAAGCTCTTAATTGATTAGGTAAATAGAGAATTAATAGACTTGATTTTTCCCATATTTCCCTTCTTCAAGACGACATTCAACACTCACTACAATAACTAAAATTTCATCTAAATCTTGAATATTCATGTCTCTCTCTTTTCTTATGGCTAATATTAAAATACACAAGGTAGATTTTAGATGACTTACAAATGCTTCATCTTGACTCTATTACAAAATTACTATTTTATGGGCAACTACTAAGTACATACAAGGTAATGCTTCAAGCTATGAGTGGATCCTTCCATTAAAATAAAATTTATGACTTCAAGCGTTCAACTCCAATCATATTTGATCATCAACTCTTCTCTTTAGCTTGTTATTAACCTTCCCAATAACATCTTTAGTGTGTGCTTGCTTGACATTAAGAAATGTCCCTCATCATGAAGGGCCTAAAGGTTTAAAGAGGATACTCTAATATCATTAACCACTCAAGCATCTCAGTTTTCCAGCTCTTACATTTTATTTCAAATTTCCCAATGGGTTCTATTAATGGTTCTTGGTGCAATGAAAGGAAATCTTTCTCTTTTAGTCTTCAAGAGGTCAATCTAATCAACAATTGGCTTATTGACCATACTTATATCCAATTGGCCAAATTAGTTGGCAAATTCATGGTATATCTATGGGCTTCTCTTGTTCACCTTTATGGTTTAATCTATACTTATCCCACTTTGAACATACATCTGGCCAAGACTAGTAGCAAGGCACCAAAGATGGGACATTCTAAATTGGTCCCAACATCCTTTTTGTTATTTATGACGATTTACTCTCCTTATCAATGTTCCAAACCCCTTGATATTCTTCAACACCACAATCAAAGACAAGGAGTCTATTTTCTATATCTAACCAAAATATCTCATAGATCTTGATGATTTAAATAAATCTATTGTGATCAATTGACAATCATAATATATATCTATTTATGCAAATTTTCTCAATTTTGAAATAATGGTCTCCAAAGATGGGCATCTATTAGGAAGATTTAGTAAGGAAAATCATCTCCCCTTCAAGCCAAAAAGATTCATACAAAGAGGTATTAATGGATCTTCAAAGGGGGCACACAAAGTCATTCTATCAAAATCACTCTAGTCTATATTCAATAAATTCAGTTTGGACAACATTCCATTATTAAGATGGAATTCAAACACTTCAATCAAACACATCTTCAATAATGGCTTTGAAAAAGTGAAAACATGGAGATTTTTGATGCCTTCATTGAAAAAGTCCTTTGGGACTTATGTTTGACATATTCAAACTAAGGACACTCCTTTGG